>NC_142010.1:162223650-162545734 GCF_049901735.1 Notechis scutatus | reverse complement strand
AGGTCTCTGATAGCCAAGGACTCGGACGAGGGGCTTGCGTGTGATGCAGGGATGGCACCAGGACTATTGGGGAGTGGGGTGCTGCCTTTGAGCTTATGGAGTCTAATTGGGGTAACTGCCGGAATCCTGACACAATTATTTATCTGGAAGAAAACTTATCACCATAAAATGTCCTGTCCAGGACAGAACAAGGGGCAGTCTGATTCCAGATACCTTTGGTTACAAGCTAAAAAATCCAATTACATTTGGATAGGAAATTCAAAACAAGAAAGGATAAAGCCTGTTTCTTTTCCCGCTCCCTCCTTTCTCATCAACAAAGGGCTTGAGGAAGCCTTTGGCAATAAAAAAAAAAGGAGGCACAGAGGGCCACCCGTGTCCTTCTGTGTCTCCTTTCTTGCCATCGAAGTACTTGAGGTGGCCTTCAGCTACGAGAAAAGAAGCCCGGAGAGACCCAAGCCCCTCCAGTCTCCTTTCTTGTCGGCAAAGCACTTAAGGATTGCATCCCTGTAGGCTTCAGCAGCCCTTTGGCAAAAAGCTTTTGCCAGTAGGAACAGAGTTTCTGAGGGAAGTGCCCACTCCTCCCAAGCTCCGCTGGTGCTGACAAAGGATTTTTGCAAAGCCAACAGGAACACAATCTCCCTGCAGGCTTCGGCAAGAAAACGGCAAATGGAGGGAAGGCCTGAAGGACCAAAGCCTTTCCTCCATTTGCAAATGTCCAGGCGTCAATTTGCAGAGAATAGAGGCCTAAAGTGCAAGAACACATGAGATCAGTTGCACAAGATCTAGCACTACTGATCTTGCGGAACGTTAGGTCTCTGTTTTCTGCAAATGCATCAAAAGCCTGAAGCAATGAAGCAGGCAAAGAAACTGCGACAGAAGGATCTTTGCATAATAAGTAAGTCTCCACAGGCAAAGTGCCTGTGAAGACCTGGAAGCAGGGGGAAAAGGCAGGGCGAATATTGCTGAGCCTCTACAATCGTTCGTAAGAGCAAATGACTGCCATGGTGTTGCAACATTTGTAATTTTGGGACTTGTTCGCAAATGCTAGGGTGCACCTATCACATACCTTCGAACGTTTGCTAAGGGAACACTCATAACATAGGGATCAGGGGTGGGATTCAAATTTTTTAACAACCGGTTCTGTGGGCTTGGTGGGCGTGGCTAGGTGGTCATGTGACTGGGGTGGGTGTGGCCATGTGATTGGCACATTAAATACAAGTGGTCCTCACTTAATGGCCAGTTGCTTAGCAAATGTTCTAATTTACGAGTGACCTCCCCAGAGTTACTTGACCTGTTTTGGGAGTTTTGACAGCCATGCGTGCACACACAGTTTAACAACTACAGTGTTCACTTAATGACAAGATTCACTTAACGACTGTGGTGCTTACCTAACCCAGGGGTCTGCAACCCTAAACACTCAGAGCCATTTCTCTATTTTCTTTTAAACAGGTATCTCACTCTGTGTGTGTCTCTTTCTTTCTCCCTCTCTCTTTCTTATCTCTCTCATCTTTCTCTCTCTCATCTCTCTTTTTCTCCCTCTCTTTCTCATCTTTTTCTTTCTCCCTCTCTCTCATCTCACTCATCTCTCCCTCTCTCTCTCATCTCTTTTTCTTTCTCCCTCTCTTTCTTTCTCCCTCTCTTTCTTTCTCCCTCTCATTCTCTCTCTCTTTCCCTCCCTCCCTCTCTCTCTCTCTCCATCCTGGAGGGTGGGGGAAAGAACCTCTGAACTGGTGCCGGGTGGTGGGAATCTGACCTCCGGAGGCTGATAAGCCAGTACTGAAGACCAGATGGCTGGCAGGGAGGTGGGGCAATCCCGCAGTCTCCCCAAAAATAATGCTTCTCGTGAGAAGGAAGCCAAGCGTGGTGGGAGGCTTGGTGGGTGTCAGAAAGGCAGCGAGCACTTCTCATGAGAAGGAAGAGAAGTGTAGTGGGAGGAGGCTTGGTGGGTGTCAGAGGGGCGGCGAGCATGTTGCGGCTCCAGAGGGGGGTTGAGCCTCCCCACTTGCAACATCTTCACCTGAGGGCATCACTGGCAGCTGCTTCCTGCAGCTCAGGAGATTTCTCTCTGCAGCTGCACTAACAGCATTCAACCTGGCTGCTTCTCTCCTCCTTCTCAGCCTCATACACACAAACATACACATATCTCACAGCGATGGAGCCCTTCCTGGGGAGCAAAGCAAGAACTTATTGATCCATCCAGAATGGCAGCGGCAGTGCTCCAGTAGAGCCCTGGGAAACCATCTTGTCCAGTATAGCAAAATTTACTTTAGCAACTGGGAGTTGCTGCTTTGGGTCCAGTAAGTCCCCCTTCCATCAGGAAATGGCTCCAAGCAGCAGAGAGAAACAGGATTCAACCTGGCTGCTTCTCTGCCGCCCGAAGCCCTTTCCTGATGGAAGGGGGACTTGCAGGACCCAAAGCTAAATTTCGCTGTGTTGCAAAAGACACTCTCGCTCTCCCTGCAAGAGCAGCAGGGGAGAGAAGCAGCCGCTGACCTGGAGACCACATGGAGCTGCTCTACATGTTCTCCGATGACCTGTTTATGGCGGCGGTGGCAAAAGGCAAGTGGTGGGGGAAGAAAGGCGAGCAGCAGCAGGTAAGCGACCGGGGCTTGCTTGCAGAGCCTCACTCACTGATCGCAAAGGCAGGCAGCAATGGCGGGCGGGCGACCCAGGAGTCAGGACTCAACTGGGGCTGGCGGTGGCGGCAGCAGGCAGGCAACAGGGGCTTGCAGAGCCTCACTCACCCAGGGAGATCAGATCAAGCAGGGCCGCTGCAGAAGGTGGGCCGCTGCAAAAGGCAGGCAGCGATGACGCACGGGCAAGATAAGGAGTGACTGGGCAGGGAGGGACAAACTGCACAAACTCGTAACAAATTGGACTGAACCGGCTGAATCCCACCCCTGCCCAGGATTACCTGTACTTTTTAAATGTTTTTTTTATCTTCTTTTATCTTTTAAATTATTTTTATCATATTATTTTTTATTCAAACATAAGGCTGTTCATAGGAATTATCACCGTGAGACAATTGATCTTTGACTGTACTGTACGTATAGTTCAGAGGCAATAGAATTCTGAACACAATAAACTGGTTTATTCAAATACTCAGCAGCTCATACACAATTACATTCTATTGCTAAGAAGTTGCACACTTGAAGAATTCACACGATCAGTTTGCAATTTTAATGAATAATTGAAAATGATCTTTAGAATATTTATTTAGTCACCTAAATGCAGTCATGAACAAATTATTAATTACATTGCATTTCTATTTTTTCTAAAAGAAAATAGTTCTTGGAAATTAAAATTTTACTACTACTCACATGAATCGGCCAGACGCTTGGTTGTGAGTCATCAGGTTTGATAGATTTTTCCACTTTAGCATATTTTTCCACCTTGATAAATAAGAAAACCAAATTAAACTGCAAGTGAATAAAAGCAACACTTGAATAAGGTATAAAGTTAATAAATAATAATTCTTTTTTAAAAAAATATCATACTGCTTATTTAAAGAAATCTAATCAATACTGTTCAATCCCTTCTGGAGCCTGACAGACATGCAACTCTGTTCTAGTTGGGTCTTTCAACCCAAAAGACTATCTACCCTGGATTAACCAGTTGATTATGTCTAATGAGGATTTTTTAAAATTACTTGTAATGACATACATGTTTAGAAATAGGGGGATAAAACATTCCCAGAAAAACTGTCACAACAAATTTACTGACATCATCTAAAGAATTCTTCATTTCTAAATATTAAAAAATATTCAACATTTTAAATAACTACATAATTAGGCAATGTTTTAATTGGAATAAATTAAATTGTCACAAAATTGCATGCAGGCTTAGGATTTCACCGAAACACCTCCACCAGCTTAGATGATAGAAGGAAAGCTTAGTAAATCTGTAAACTTACGTCTACTTCAGATGGTGCAGTCAAATAGCAGGGGTTCTGTTTCCACATATCAACACACTAAAAGAAGGACAAACATATATAAATGGCCATCAAGATAAATACATTTCACAAATGTATTATTTTAAAAGCTTCTTAAAATAAGCATACATTTCCAGCTTTGGAAATTTTGAGATCATACTGTTGGCTTCCTTTCCTTTCCTTTCTTTTTTGTAAATAATCAAATAGCTTGAACTGTGGTGGAATGGTACTTTGAGACACCTCCTGCTGGTAATTCAGAGATGGCCTGGAATATCTCTTGAAACATCTATAAGATATTGCAAGATTCATACAAAGAAAAGTTATATTCTGGAATACATTTGTACAAGCATTTATAAGCATTGTTTACCAAATCATGATTTAATAATCTAGTTATAAATCTGCTGTGCAATTCCTTTTAAGTCAAGGAAATTAAGTCAATTTGAAGCTTGTATCTTCAAGTTGTAAAACATATTTGTACTTAATTTTGTAAATATAATATATTTAGAATTCCTTTTGTGTAGTGGTTAAGATACCAGGCTAGAAACCAGGAGACCGTGAGTTCTAGTTTTGCCTTAGACACAAAGATAACTGGGTGAGCTATCGCTTTCTTTTTGCCAGCCCTAGAGAGGCAATGGCAAGTGACTACTGAAAAATCTTGTCAAGAAAACTGCAGGGACTAGTCCGGACAGTCTCCAAGAATTGGATACGACTGAACAGAAGGGGAAAAAAATGTGTATTAACTAATATAAGTTTACAATTGTATTGGACTTCATCCAAAAATTTTTCCTGAAATATATTTGCATTCAGTGTTCTACGTTACTGTATAGGTTTTAAAAATTATCTAACTTGAATGTAATCAATTTTTTCCCCAGTATAATATAAAGCAGATTTTTGCAAAGATTCTCTAAAGATTAATATTCTCCAGTACCGTTTCATTGGGTGAGTATTCATTTTCTGCTTATTATACAAAAGCCGGTTTGCTGTGCATGTAACAGCAACTGATGGATCTAGACACAGGGGTTCTGCTGTTGCCAGTATAAGTTGACTTTCTAATAGAAGTTTGTCTTCCTAAAACACAAATGCAGAAGATTCTAAAAGGGCGATAATTATTTAATGCTACATTTATATGCACATTTTTATGAGTAAGTTCATTGAGATCAATATATTTCATTTTCAATATTTATGTAGACAACAATGATTAGTTTCATTCTTTTCAATATGCTAAAGTAAGTTGATCCTTAAACATACTGTATGTGTGAATATTAATAGACAACTTTTCCCTTTGAACCTATTGGTTTTTTATTTTTATCTTCCAACAATTTTCAAGAGTGTATAGTACTGCCATTTTAGAAGTAGATAAATTTATATTTAATATTATTTTAGTAACATATTTAATAATATTCATATTTTAGTTAAACAAAATAAAAAAGTACAGCAAATGAGAAATTGCTCAACTTCTAGAATTTAAGAGCTACAATTGCTGTCAAATATTAACATCTATTACTATCATGTCTTAACCAGAAAAAAGGAAAGCAAACTAGAAATTGATCATACAAGTAATGATTATTTATTGTTTTAGAACATTATTTTATTGATGGGTTGTTCAACTAAGAATTGTTAAATAAAATATTGCTTAACACAATGTCTGCATGGAAATATATGGGACACATAGAAGAATTGCAGCACATACACATCCACTGTTTGCCATCCATCATATCAATTAACAAGTGGGACTCTACGAAGTGTACTTATTGATTATGGCTTTCCTACTTTTTTCTCCTTGCAGCCTCTCTTTTCATTGTTTCCCCAAATGTTATCCTGAAAGATCAAAAGATCTCCTAGAATAACATAAAATATGGCATGTAAAAGATGCAACTAGAAGGAAAGGGAAATAGATATATTTTCAATTCACATGGGAAACTGTCTCAATTTTGCCCAATGTTATAATTAGCAAATAAAAACCAAGGTCAAATATGGGTGTTTCTATCACCTGCTACAGTATATCATGGGAGGATGTGTATAGATCAGGGGTCGCCAACCTTTTGGATCGCAGGGACCACCAAACTCATACTTTTAAATCCCGAGGACTACTAATATGAATTTTTTTAAAAAGCTTATTTAACATAATTTTTTTATGTTAAATATAAATTATATATATACACTGCTCAAAAAAATAAAGGGAACACAAAAATAAGACATCCTAGATCTGAATGAATGAAATATTCTTATTAAATACTTTGTTCATTACATAGTTGAATGTGCTGACAACAAAATCACACAAAAATTATCAATGGAAATCAAATTTAGCAACCCATAGAGGTCTGGATTTGGAGTTACACTCAAAATTAAAGTGTAAAAAAACACTAGAGGCTGATCCAACTGTGATGTAATGTGCCTGTATGACCTCCCTACAACGCCTGGGCATGTTTCTGATGAGGTGGCGGATGGTCTCCTGAGGGATCTCCTCCCACACCTGGACTAAAGCATCCCCCAACTCCTGGACAGTCTGTGGTGCAACGTGGCATTGGTGGATGGAACGAGACATAATGTCCCAGATGTGCTCAATTGAATTCAGGTCTGGAGAACGGGCGGGCCAGTCCATAGTATCAATGCCTTCGTCTTGTAGGAACTGCGGACACACTCCAGCCATATGAGGTCTAGCATCGTCTTGCATTAGGAGGAACCCAGGGCCAACTGCACCAGCATATGGTCTCACAAGGGGTCTGAAGATCTCATTTCAGTACCTAATGGCAGTCAGGCTCCTCTGGCGAGCACATGGAGGGCTGTGCGGACCCCTAAAGAAATGCCACCCCACACCATTACTGACCCACTACCAAACTGGTCATGCTGGAGGATGTTGCAGGCAGCAGAACGTTCTCCACGGCGTCTCCAGACCCCGTCACGTCTGTCACATGTGCTCAGTGTGAACCAGCTTTCATCTGTGAAGAGCACAGGGCACCAGTGGCGAATTTGCCAGTGTTATCTGGCAAATGCCATATGTCCTGCATGGTGTTGGGCTGTAAGTACAACCCCCACCTGCGGACGTCGGGCCCTCATACCACCCTCATGGAGTCTGTTGCTGACCATTTGAGCAGCCACATGCACATTTGTAGCTTGCTGGAGGTCATTTTGCAGGGCTCTGGCAGTGCCCCTCCTGTCCCTCCTTGCACAAAGGCGGAGGTAGCGCTCCTGATGCTGGGTTGTTGCCCTCCTACGGCCTCCTCCACGTCTCTGGATGTACTGGCCTGTCTCCTGGTAGTGCCTCCATGCTCTGGACACTACGCTGACAGACACAGCAAACCTTCTTGCCACAGCTCACATTGATGTGCCATCCTGGATGAGCCGCTTGTGTGGGTTGTAGACTCCGTCTCATGCTACCACTAGAGTGAAAGCACCGCCAGCATTCAAAAGTGACCAAACCATCAGACAGAAAGCATAGGAACTGAGAAGTGGTCTGTGGTCATCTCCTGCAGAACCACTCCTTTATTGGGGATGTCTTGCTAACTGTCTATGCTTTCCACCTGTTGCCTATTCCATTTGCACAACAGCATGTGAAATTGATTGTCAATCAGTGTTGCTACCTAAGTTTGATTTCACAGAAGTGTGATTGACTTAGAGTTACACTGTGTTGTTTAAGTGTTCCCTTTATTTTTTTGAGCAGTGTGTGAGTGTGTGTGTGTGTGTGTGCATATATATATGAATGAATGAATGAATGAATGAATGAATGAAGACCCAGCATGTTTTCTACGCATAAAATGAAATTAAGCCCCTCCCCCCAAATTTAGGCATAGTTTAAAACATGTGAAATGGGGGGGAAGGCGGGGGGGAACTTGCCATTAGGAGTGCCCCGCGGGCAGCTACACCTCACCATCAGCCGCTCCTAACACCATGGTGGAGCACGGAGGGCTCCCTTACCCCTCCCTTACCCGGGTCAGCAGGCGGGCGGCGTCGGCATGGATGTCCGGCAGCGTTTCAGCTGCTTCTCAGGCCTCTGTAGCTCCCATGGTTCCCACAGGTGCTGGCGCCTCTCTCGCCAGTGCCGTCTCCAACAACAGCGTCTGAGTCGCTCCCGCTTTTCCCCTGTCCCCGTAATAACAGGAAAAAAAAGATTTTGAGGTACCTGGGAGCGCCGCGTGCTGCGTTTTGGTTTAATCCTGATCGGCTGGGTGGGCGTGAGAAGAGCCGAGCGAGCGTCTCTGCTGCTGCTACCCTTGGTGCTCCAGCCTCGGGCTCTGCAAGTTTGCAAAAGTCCCAGTGCGCAGCCCGTTCCTGCATTCCAAGCGCCCAGGCCAAGCTGCAGCTGTCCCTCTCTCGCCAGCGTGGTCTCCAATAACAGCGGCAGCAGCGGCGGGAACCGTGGAAGTGTTTTAGCTGCTTCTCGGGTGGGGGAGCCGCCTCCGTAACTTCCACGGTTCCCGCCACTGCTGCTGCTGTTATTGGAGACGGCGCTGGCGAGAGAGGGACAGCTGCAGCTTGGCCTGGGCGCTTGGAATGCAGGAACGGGCTGCGCACCGGGACTTTTGCAAACTTGCAGAGCCCGAGGCTGGAGCACCAAGGGTAGCAGCAGCAGAGATGCTCGCTCAGCTCTTCTCACGCCCACCCAGCTGCTCGGGATTAAACCAAAACGCAGCGCACGGCGCTCCCAGGTACCTCAAAATCTTTTTTTCCCTGTTGTTACGGGGATGGGGAAAAGCGGGAGCGACTCAGACACTGTTGTTGGAGAGGGCACTGGTGTGCGGGGGGGGGGAGAAATTAATTCACCCCGAAAAGACGTCCTAGCCGTTTTTTGGGGGCTCAAAAAAAAATAAGCCCAGCCTTATTTTGTGAGAAACATGGTATACACACACACACGCATACATACATATACACACACACATACATACATGATACACAGACACACACACACAGACACAGACACACACTTACTTAATTATAACAAAAATGTAAATGCTTAACGATAACAAAATAAAACTTTCTGGGCTGGAAGCCTCCCCTTACCTGGCACCTTCCAAAGAGACAGAAGAGTAGGTGGTGTGTGTGTGTGTCTGAGCTGAGGGGCCTTGGGGCAACTGCCGCTGGGAGGCAGAAGGCTTTGCTCTCCTTGGGGGGCAGCGCCCCTTGGCTGCCACTCCAGGGGCTTCTCAGAAGGCATCTGCCTGCAGGACTGCCGCTCTTGGTGATTAATTGGGGGAGGGGAGGGGAGGGGGAGAAAGTGGGAGCTCCTTTCAGATCCCGGGTGGAGGATTGACTCAGATCTGCAGCCGAGGAAAAGCTGGGGGGGCTCTTCCAGCATCACCTGGAGACAGGCAAGGAAAGGTGTCCCTGGGGGCACTTCTGGGCTCGCTTTAGCACTTCGCTGCCAAACCCAGCCACAGCCAGTGATTATTTGGGGGTGGGGAAGGGGAGGGAGAGAAAGCATCTCTCGCATTACCAGGGGAGGAAAGGAGATGAAACAAAGCTCACTCTTTCACGGAGACCTACAAAACACCAATCTACTGCGTTCCAGGAGTCCTTTGAAATCATCAAACGCTCCCACTTGCAGTTCTCACACCTCCCAGCTCTTCGAGGTACCCCGGAGTCAGGTCCCTGAGATGCACATGCCAACGAGCTCAAACACACGGCGGCGGCAGCAACAACAGTCCCCTGCCACAGTGCCCGCTGTCAGCTCTTCCCCATTAATTCTCTAGCTTTGAATTGCTCCTGGCTCTCTCTCTTTCCTTCCCCCTCCCCCCACATGCAGGAAGGCAACGAAAGGGAGACTGAGCCATGTGCAGTTCTCAGCTCTCCCAGCCCTCACTGCTTCTCCCAACATCGAAGCCTCGGAGGTGCAGGCAAAGCCGCCCCAGTTGTAGCGCCCTGAGTTGCTTGCTTCTCCTGTACTGCCTCCTCCTCCTTCTCCTCCAGCACCACCTCCTTCTCTGGGCAGGGCGATTCTTAACTAACCGAGCATGCTAAGGCAACTCAGGGCGCTACTGCTCTGGCGGCTTTGCCTGCATCTCCAAGGATTAGATGTTGGGAGAGGCAGCGAGGGCTGGAAGAGCTGAGAGCTGCACATGGCTCCGGCTCCCTTTCCTTGCCTGCCTGCACGTGGGTGGGGGGGGCGAGGGGGAAGGAAAGAGAGCCGGGAGCAATTCAAAGGTAGAGAACTAATGGAGAAGAGCTGACAGTGGGCACTGGGGGTGGGGACTGTTGTTGCTGCTGCCGTGTGTGGGAGCTGGTTGGCGCATGCATCTCAGGGACCTGACTCCGGGGTCCCTCAGAGAGCCAGGAGGTGCGAGAACTGTGCGGCCCAGATTAATTGCTTTTGGGGGCCATTTCTTCTGCAGCCCACCAAAATTTTTCTATGGCCCGTCAGTGGGCCGCAGCCCACTGGTTGGTGACCGCTGGTATAGATGATGCCCCAGCCATCAAGGGTATTGCTCATATTTTATTTGACTATTAGCCATGTACCCTCTTGGGCTTAGATACTTAATATCCTTACTTGAAGGAACAGCCCACTGGGATTTGAATCAGATTGTCCTATTTCCTCCTGAATTCTAATCTATAGATTGGGAGCAGAACTGCTAAGTTGATAGTTAAGGCAGTTAAGAACCCATTATAGTGAACAGATTGGAGCATGCTGTAAAGGTAATGCACTTATCTGACTATTTACTCTTTGTGTTTACCACACATGTATTTTATTACTGTATTTTCTTTTATCTATTTTACCCTGGAATTAGATTCTGTACTTTATTTTTGTTTTGTTTTTATGGTTGTAAGACTAAGCAATTATCTCTCTATCTACAAAAATAATCAAAATAGGTTTGCTAGAGTTACAGTCCCCTTCATGGATCACTGCCTTGACGTGGCATAGGGGCTTGGATAACTCAATGAAGCTATGAGCTATGCCCTGCAGGGCCACCCTGCAGGTCATAACAGAGAGCTCTCACAAAACATGATCTACTGGAAAAGGAAGTGGCAACCCATTCCAGTATCTTTGCCATGAAAACCCCATGGACAGTACCAAAAGGCAAAAAGATATGATGCTGGAAGATGAGCCCCTCAGGTCAGAAGGTGTCCAATATGCTACTGGGGAAGAACAGAGGGCTAGTATTAATAGTGCCATGGTGCTACTAGTACTAGCTCTCTGCTCTTTCCCAGTAGCATATTGGACACCTTCTGACCTGAGGGGCTCATCTTCCAGCATCATGTCTTTTTGCCTTTTGGGTCAAAGCCGAAAGGACATTCAGCTGTGAATGTATCTGGTGGTGAAAGGAAAGTCTGATGCTATAAAGATCTATACTCCATAAGAACCTGGAATGTAAGATTCATGAATCAAGGCAAGCTGGACGTGGTCAAACAAGAAATGACAAGACTGAACATTGACATCTTAGGAATCAGCGAACTAAAATGGATAGGAATGGGTTAATTTAATTCAGATAACCATCAGATATACTACTGCGGGCAAGAATGTCAGAATATATTCATTAACTGGCAGAGACATGGTTAACAAAGTCAGCAAGTTAGTAAGCATGGCTACAGACCAGCCAATGAGAGCTGACAGCCTGGGTGTGGTTTGGCTGTGTGCTTTGCTGAGAATTGAAACTAAAACTATATCTGTTCTAAGCCCTCTGAGCTGCTGCTTGTGTTTTTGCATATGTTACGTTGAAAGAATCTACAAACGGTATTGTAAACTTTACTCATTTATTATGTTTACAAAGAAGTTAATGATCCTGCTGAATCAGTCATTTGTGTGTTTTTTGGACTTGAATTTATGCTGCAAAATCTAACAAAGAATCCCTCAGAAGAAATGGAGTAGCCTTCATAGTCAATAAAAGAGTAGGAAAAGCAATACTGGGATACAATCCCCAAAATGACAGAATGATCTCAGTTCGAATCCAAGGCAAACCATTCAACATCACAGTAGTCCAAGTCTATGCTCCAACCACTGGTGCTGAAGAGGATGAAATTGATAGGTTCTATGAAGCTCTATAGCACCTTCTAGAATTAACACCAAAAAATGATGCCCTTATCATCATGGGGGATTGGAACGCTAAAGTAGGAAACCAAACGATAACCGGAATAACAGGCAAGTTTGGCCTTGGAGTATAAAATGAAGCAGGGCACAGGCTGATAGAATTTTGTCAAGAGAATACAATGGTCATAGCAAACACTTCTTTCCAACAACTCAAGAGACGATGCTACGCATGGACATCATCAGACGATCAACACAGAAATCAGATTGACTATGTGCTCTGCAGTCAAAGATGGAGAAGCTCTATACAGTCAGGAAAAACAAGACCAGGAGCTGACTGTGGCTCAGATCATGAGCTTCTTGTTGCAAAATTTAGGCTTAAATTGAAGAAAGTAGGGAAAAGCATTAGGGCCACTCAGGTATGAACTAAATCCTATCCCTGATGAATATACAGTAGAGGTGACAAATAGATTTAAGGAATTAGATCTGATAGACAGAGTGCCTGAAGAACTATGGACGGAGTTTCGCAACATTGTAGCAACTAAAACCATCACACAGAAAAAGAAATGCAAGAAAGCAAAATGGCTGTCCATTTGTTCCCAAAGACTTTGAAGCTGCAAATGAGAGAGGAAAGGGAAAGGATTTGGTTTTTTTTCTTTTCTTCCCTATATTGACAACTAAGAGATTTAAGCAAGAAATCGCCAAAATCCACTTTGACAGTAACAGGTATTTAAGCGGAAAATAAAATGTCAAAGGGATAATAAAGATTTCTGGATTCTCAAAAACTTTTAAAAGAAGGAAAAAAACCAAAAAGGGTGAGATCTGGAAAAAGGGAGGAGACCACCTGGAAGTGAAAGGAATTAACAGTGAAACTTTAACAAGATTCCTAAAAGATACATTTTAACTGAAACTTTGTAACAAGATAAGAGAAACCAAGGAAGAGAAAGTGGAAAAAAGAAACAAGAAGAAACAGCTTTGGATTATTTGGATTACTTGGTGATTTTTGGATTTTTGGCTATTGGATCTAAAGGACTAAAATTAATCGGGTGGCTGTTTAAAAGTTTTTAAAATGTTATCAATCTTGGAAGAATTGAGAATGGAACTTAAAAAACAGAAAGAAGATGCACAAGAAGGAAGAGGTTATTTTGGCTTCGTATTTCAATTTTTAGAAATGGAGATTCTGAACTATGAGAAACAAGTATTTGTGGGGAAAAGAAAGGAAAGGGGGGAAAGAGAGTGAAAAATTTAAGATCCAAAAAAAACAACCCAAAAAAAGAACAGTTTGAAAAGTAATTATAACATTAGGAAGAAACAGAAGAGAGGATTACAGAAGAGAGAATCAGAATTAGAGAGAAACAGGGTCAAAAAGGGAAGGGAGAAGAAGAGGGAGAAGAGGGAAAGGGAAAGAAATTATAAAGGACAAAACCAGGACATAGAGAAACAGGGAAAACGCACAAGACACAGAGATAATGGGTGAAAACTTAATTGAAAGGGGGATTCTGCAACGATACATAAGATAGTATTGTTATATTAGAAATATATTAGAAATAGAAATGAACTTTAAAAATATGAAACAAGTGTGATTAAAATGATAGATAAAATACTCATTGTAATGTAATGGAATGTTTAATAAATAAATGAAATAAAGAGAATGAAATTAGGAAAGGAGGGGAATATTTTAATTATTATAAATGTGTTATAAAAATTTGTGAACTGGAATATGAAAGAAACATGAAAAAATTATGGAAATATTATAAGCTGTTCCTAGAAGTATGATATCCTATTGAAAAGGAATGTTAAAGATGTCAAAGATTATAACTAACATTAATGATAGAGCTGAATTGGAATAGGATAAGTATTTTATGTATTATTGTTATATATATATTTTCTCTTTAAGAACTTAGAGCGTATTTTAAGAATGTACCAAGCAGAATTTGACTGGAAGTTATGTGGTATATTGAATGTTATAATTGTAAAGGCATAAATTGAAGTTTAAATAAGAGTTGAATGGATAAAAATTAAAAGATACAAAGGTGTCATACTCCAATTAGTAACTACAGGGGAAAATTTTGTTTAATGAGAAAAGAAAATATGAAATTGAAACAGGACAGACAAAAGTATAAATATGATGACTAGAAAGGTATTGAAACTTAGAAAAAGATATATACAATTGAATTTAGAAAGGAATGAGATAATTAAAAGTGAGATTGAGAAAAGTAAGGGAAGGGAAAAATTATTGAGAAAATGTTAAAATAGTAATAAGATATGGAATAGAACACAAAGATGAATATGAAATTGAATTTGTGTTTGTGTTTGTATGAAGAAGTGATAACCCAGGACCATGCTATTCTCAAAAAAAGAAATTTTACTTGTAGTATGTTTTGTGAAAACCCAAATAAAATTTTTATTAAAAAAAAGAATGCCTTCTTCAATGAACAGTGCAAAGAAATAGAGAAAACAATAGAATAGGGAGGACCAAAGATCTCTTCAAGAAAATTGGAGATATGAAGGGAACGTTTCATGCAAAGATGGGCATGATGAAGGACCAAAATGGCAGGGACCTAACAGAGGCAGAAGAGATTAAGAAGAGGTCGCAAAATTATACAGAAGAACTATACTTGAACAAGCTTAATGTCCCTGATAACCACGATGGGGTGGTCACTGACCTCGAGCCAGACATCCTGGAATGTAAAGTGAAATGGGCCTTAGGAAGTCTGAGCAACAACGAAGCTAGTGTAGGTGATAGTATTCCAACTTAGCTATTCAAAATCTTAAAAGAGGCAGTAAAAGTGCTACACTCAATATGCCAGCAAATTTGGAAAACTCAACAGTGGCCACAGGATTGGAAAAGGTCAGTTTACATTCCAATTCCAAAGAAGGACAACGCCAAAGAATGTTCAAACTACTGCACCATTGCACGCATTTCACATGCTAGCAAAGTTATGCTCAAAATCCTACAAGCTAGGCTCCAGCAGCATGTGGACCGAGAACTACCAGAAGTACAGGCAGGATTTCAAAGAGGCAGATCAAATTGCCAACATACAATGGATCATGGAAAAAGCTAGGGAGTTCCAGAAAAACATCTACTCCTGCTTCATTAACTATGCTAAAACCTTTGATTGTGTGGATCACAACAAATTGTGGCAAGTTCTTAAAGAGATGGGAGTACCAGACCATCTTATTTGTCTCTTGAGAAACCTATATGCAGGTCAACAAGCAACAGTGAGAACTGGATTGAACCACTGATTGGTTCAAAATTGGGAAAGGAGTTTGGGAAGGCTGTATACTGTCGCCTTGCCTATTTAACTTATATGCAGAGCACATCATAAGAAAGTCGGGGCTAGATGAACCACAAGTTGGAATTAAGACTGCCAGGAGAAATATCAACAACCTCAGATATGCAGATGATACCACTCTAATGGCAGAAATTGAAGAGGAACTAAAGAGCCTCTTGATGCAGGTGAAGGAGGAGAGTGCAAAAGTTGGCTTGACACTCAACTTTAAGAAAACTAAGATCATGGCATCTGGCCCTTTCAATTCCTGGCAAATAGATGGGGAAGAAATGGAGGTAGTGACAGATTTTATCTTCTGGGCTCCAAGATCACCGCAGATGGGGACTGCAGCCAAGAAATTAAAAGATTGCTCCTGGGGAGGAAAGCTATGGCAAATCTAGACAGCATACTAAAAAGCAGAGACATCACCCTGCCAACAAAAGTGCGTATAGTCAAGGCTATGGTTTTCCAAGTTGCAGTGTATGGTTGCAAAAGTTGGACCATAAGGAAGGCTGAGTGCCAAATAATTGAGGCCTTTGAACTATGGTGCTGAAGAAGACTCCTGCGAGTCCCTTGGATTGCAAGGTGATCAAACTGGTCAGTCCTAGAGGAGATCAACCCTGACTGCTCTTTAGAAGGCCAGACCCTGAAAATGAAACTCAAATACTTTGGCCACCTAATGAGCAGGAAGGACTCACTGGAGAAGACCCTAATGCTGGGAACAATTGAGGGCAAAAGAAGAAAGGGACGACAGAGAATGAGGTGGCTGGATGAAGTCACTGATGCAGTTGGTGTGAGCTGAAATGGACTCTGAGGGATGGTACAGGACAGGAAGGCCTGGAGGAATGTTATCCATGGGTTCGTGATGGGTTGGACACGACTTCGCGACTAACAACAACAACAACAGTTAAGTATGTCCTGAACGCAGAATGGCTGCTACAAATTTTCTGACTTTGGGAGATTTTGTTTCACATTATTTAACAATTATTCTCGAAATAAGGACATGAACTAACAAGAGAAAGAAATGCAAACTCAAAATAAGAAATTTAGTGG
This sequence comes from Notechis scutatus, assembly GCF_049901735.1. Lineage (NCBI taxonomy): Eukaryota > Metazoa > Chordata > Lepidosauria > Squamata > Elapidae > Notechis > Notechis scutatus. The sequence continues at coordinate 162,529,524 of NC_142010.1, read as the reverse complement.
TGGAAAGCCTTCCTTCTGAAACTATGATGCTTCATCACTGGAGGTTTGTAATCAGACATTGGACAGCCATATTTAGAATGGAATAAATATTCCTGCCCTGGGCAGGGGGATGGACTAGATGACTTCTAAGTTCTCTTCCAATCCTTCAATCAGAACAGAGCTGGAAAGGACCTTGGGGATCATCTAGTTCAAACAGGAAACCTTATATAATTTTAGACAAGTACTGTAGCTATTCCAGTCTCTTCTTAAAAACTTCTAGTGTCAAAACGCCCACAATTTCTGATTGTATAACTCAAATGTTCCGCCATAAGAAACAATTGCAACTAGGAACCAAGTCCACACTTTTTGTTTTTGGTTTCTGAATAAGATGCTAAACTTACACCTAAGTTGTACAGGTGTAAGTTGTCGACAACTTATGATCACAATTGGGATTGGAACTTGGGTGGAAGTTGTTGACGTAAGTCAAGGCATCCACATGATCTAACCCAATTTTATGACAATGTTTATACCAGTCATTAAGCAAATCATGTGGTCATAAGTCTGAATCCATTCTTGTGAACGGGCATTTTTTTGCTGAAAACTGGCAAATAACACCAGAAACTGGCAAAAACCTTGCAAATCATGATCATATGCCCATGGGATGCTACAGCTGTATGTGCAACCGGAAGTGCTTTATGGGCCACAAAGCACCCTTTGCTGAGGACTACCTGTATTCTTTACTTGAATGAATTTCCTTTGAATAAAGTAGTTTTTCAACATAGATATTTGGAAAATTGGTTATTTTTTCTGACATGCTAGTTTTATTATGGAAGAACATTCCATCATAGTCCAATTACAGGCTTGCTATTTGAAAAGACTTTGTTCAGTGGTTCATTGGATAAGCTAATACCAATCTTATACCAGAAATACAACTTATACCAAAAATGTATTTTAGATCAGAAATTTCTGGATTACCAACCTATAATATCACAAGGCTTATATAACTGTTTCTACCTGTGTCCACTTGTGGTTGTCACTTGTAATGGAATGCACATCACAAATCAAGGTCTAGGAAAAAGGAGGGTAACCATTTATTATGAAATACTGAATATATAAATAAAAGTTCATTGAAGCTATAGCAATGGCAGTTCTTAAAAGCATGAAGAGTTTACCTGCATTGTTGGGCGCAAAATAATGTGTTTGCTTTGATATGTTGGAGATTTCAGATTGCCAGACTGTCTATAGTCACGTATTTCTGTTATGACACTCCCACAATGGAAAATATTAATCTGTTTAGAAAATAAACATAGAATTACACAGTCATTTTGCTTGTTCTATACATTAAGAGATTGTTATACTTAAGTAGATAAGATATAATGATCATAATGATTATACTTAAGTAGATAAGATATAATGATCATTATATCTTAGAATCAATTGTTAAATGTATCTTCTATCAATACATCAGCAAGAATAAGGATGGCACCAAGTCATGTACAAACTGATTTTAAAATTTTATTTTAAAGCTTTTAAATTTTTTAGATACTCTCAAAGTGTCTAAAGTGTCTAAATCAGGGGTTGCCAACCTTTTGGACCTCAAGGACCACCAAACTCATAATTTTAAATCCCGTGGACCACTAATATGAATTTTGACTGACGCTGGCGTGCTGACGTTGGTGGGAAAGTTGGTCCCATATTCCAGAGCTGCAGTAGTCACAGGACTGGCCCTTTGATTATCCTGGAGCAGCTGCTCCTCCACCCAGATGCACCGGCCTGCCATGGACTGGAGGAGCTGCTCCAGGATGACCAAAGGGCCAGTCCTGTAACTACTGCAGCTCTGGAATATGGGACCAACTTTCCCACCAATGTCAGCAAGCCACCCCAGGATAGATTTCCCTCCCCTGCCAGTTCCAGCTCGCGTGGCTCTACTCAAGGTTTGTGCTCAGCTGAAGGGTGGGGCTAGCAGGTGAGCGGGCCATGTGGGCGGCACAGCCTTATGTTCCCGCGCAGCCTGGATTGCTTTGAGGGGGGGACATTTCTCTGCGGACCACCAAAATTTTCTCACGGACCACCAGTGGTCCCCGGCCCACTGGTTGGCAACCACTAGTCTAAATCATATACTAAGGAACAATTCTGATCAAATTATGACATGAGCTTTGAAACATATGACAAACAATAGTTCAAAATAAATTCCTTTCTAATATTTAGTTTGGAAATGCCCTAGAAAAAGGAACTAAGTAGGGGGAACATAAGGAAATAAGTCTTAGTACACTGCAGATCTATTTTTGTTTGGCTTTATTTTATCATTGAATTTATATAACCATAACCATACTCAATGAGGCATTACACAATTCATGATTTCTCACTGAATCATAAATCATAGCTTATCAAGTTAAACATTATGTTAATTATATTTGCCTTAGCCGTGTTTTGATATGAATTCTAAAATGAGTCTGTGAAAATAAGTAGTGTAATGTTGCTAGTAATATTACCAGCAATTTAAATATTTAAGCTAAAGCCATATAGAAATCTAAGTACACGTTTTTGCCTTATGGTCATATGGAGTATAAGATGGTGAATTACAACCTTGATTTTATAAAGAAACACATTCATCTGTGCCTGTATCTACCTATCCATGTATACACACATTCATACTCTTAGATACAGTATATAGATTTATGAGAACAATCAACCAATGAAACAGCTTGCCCTCAGAAGTTGTGAGAGCGCCATCACTTGAGACTTTCAAGAAGAGATTTGTCAAAAATGGTGTAGGGTCTCCCACTTGGGCAGGGGGTTGGACTAGATGACCTACAAGGTCCCTTCCAACTCTGATTATCTCTTATCTGTTATGCATACAGTTTTTCAGGGACATTTTTCTTTTTACTGCCAATCCAGACTAGGATATCTTGCTACAACTAATAGCAATCTTCTCCTCCTGTTTAACTGTTTGTTAATTGGCTTGCCATATGAAACAATTGTCGAGGTTGCAATTTATCTAGATTTACTCTATTCAGTTTTGTCTGTTAACAGCTATCACTCTTATTTTACAAACTGCCTACATAGTGGTATCTATGTGTATATCCAACTGACTGTCATACATGCATAAGTAGTATTGCTATTATATCACACCAAAAATGCATTAACAAATCCACAAACAATCGTGCAAATTCTTTTCAAACCTGAGATTTTTCAAGGAGGTCAACTAAAATAGGGGGTAGCTCCTCAGCATCCAAATATTCAAGTAATTCTCCCTCTTCATAAGGAAGTCGAATGGTTTCTGAATCTGTTTTAAAACAGAATAAAGCTCAGCAAGCATCTATTACTCATAACAAAAGAAACACAGATATTATTTGAATCAGGCTTCCTACCTATCAGTAATACTACTTCAAAATATTACACTGTGCATAATTATTAGGCAAGTGAGTATTTTGACCATATCATTTTTATGTATATTTTCCACCCCCAAGCTGTATAAACTTAAATGCTTAGTGGATATAGCAGATCAGGTGATGTGTATTTGTATAATGAGGTAGGGTATGGCCTACGATCAACAACCTGTATCAAAGTGTGCATAATTATTAAGCAGCTTCTTTTCCTCAGGCAAAACGGGCCAAAAAAGAGATTTAACTGACTCTGAAAAGTCAAAAAATGTAAAAAGTCTTTCAGAGGGATGCAGCACTCTTGAAATTGCTAAGATATTGGGGCGTGATCACAGAACCATTTAATGTTTTGTTGCAAATAATCAAGAGTCACAAGAAACATGTTGAGAAAAAAAGACATACCTTAACTGCCAAAGATTTGAGAAGAATCAAATGTGAAGTTACCAGGAATGCATTATCCTCCAATGCTGTCATATTTCAGAACTGCAACCTACCTGGAGTGCCCAGAAGTACAAGGTGCTCAGTGCTCAGATATATGGCCAAGGTAAGGAAGGCTGAAACACGATCACCACTGAACAGTTGAAACGGCAAGACTGGGCCAAGAAATATCTGAAGACAGGTTTTTCAAAGGTTTTATGGACTCATGAGTGACTCTTGATGGACCAGATGGATGGGCCCGTGGCTGGATCAACAACGGGCACAGTGTTTCACTTCAACTCAGACAATAGCAAGGTGGAGGTGGGGTACTGGTATGAGTTGGTATTATTAAAGATAGTTGGACCTTTTCGGGTTGAAGATGGACTCAAAATTAATTCCCAAACCTACTGCCAGTTTTTAGAAGACACTTTCTTCAAGCAGTGATATAGGAAAAAGTCTATCTTTCAAGAAGACCATGATTTTTATGCAGGACAATGCTCCATTGTATGTGCCAAGGTTCTCCACTGCATGGCTAGCCAGTAAAGGTCTTAAAAATGAAAGAATAATGATCTGGGCCTCTTCCTCACCTGACCTAAACCCTATTGAGATCTTATGGGCCCTTCTTAAATGGGAGATTTATGGTGAAGGAAAACAATACACCTCTCTGAACAGTGTCTGGGAGGCTGTGGTTGCTGCTGTACAAAAAGTTGATCAAAAAACTGGCAGACTCCAGGAATGGAAGGCTTATGACTATTATTGAAAAGAAGGGTGGCTTTATTGGTCAATATTTTTTTTTGAAATGTCTGAAATGTTTATTTGAGTTGTTTATTATTCTCACTTTAACAGATGCAAATAAACAAGTGAGATGGGCAAATTTTCATTTTTCATTTAGTTGCATAATAATTCTCCACACTAATAGTTGCCCGATAATTGTGCATACATAGATATTCTCCCAAGAAAGCCAAAATGTCACTTTTACCTTCTTAAATATTCAGGTTTAAGGTTTATTGCACTGTAGTTGTTCAATAATAAAATTAATCCTCCAAAATACAACTTGCCTAATAATTGTGCACACAGTATATTTAAAAAGACACTATTTAGATCAAAGAAAGATTTAAAAGCCAATAATATTTGTTATACCTGAGCCATTCTTTCCTCTGAGCATCAAGGAATATCCTTCATTTCCTGGATAAAGATTCACTACTAGGCATGACAACGTCTCTTGCATAACTAGCTTCTCCAACAAGTTCACATTTCGTCTCAGCTTCTGCTTTAAAAGTGGGGCAACAATTCATGAAAATCAGGGATATCAAACTAGATTAGCACAATTTATGTATTTATATTTAAAATGTTCCACGTCAATGACAAAACCCACACAAGCACTGCCCCCAAATAAAAGCTATTTATTATTTTCTACCTTTCATGCCAATCCAAGTAGTCCACTTAATGATCATTCAAGGACTACTTGTAGCGGGGTGACCATTTATTTGATTAGGAAAGCTTATTCTCACTGGCCAAGTTCACAAGACACAGTAAAGGCAGCTTTATTCTGAAAACAGTTGCTAGTATTTCTTCCAAAATAATAGCATTTCTTCCAAAACAATGTTCTTACAAAATAACCCACCCATGTTTATTTTCATGTAAATTTACATTTACAATATCGTAAAAGTATTACTATACTGTTCAAATGTAAGATAATTGCTATTTCCAGCAGGAACTAGTCAGGAAATGTAATCAAATAAGTCATGACTAATTCCTGTGATTAATATAAATTGCCCTGAGAATTACATTGCTATCCAGTAGCAAAAGAAGCATCTTGTTTCTGTTTCCTATATATGTTACTGTTGAGGGCCCCTGGGGAGCTCGGAGCGATCTGAAACAAGACTAAGGGGAAATTTTTTGTTTAAGGCTCCCTGCACAGAAAAAGTGATAATCACCAATTTAACATGACATGATCACTGACACTTTGGTAAAATTATAGGAAGTTCTAATCCTGTGTAAGAGGCACCTGAAAACAGTATGATACATCCTCCTCCATATTTAGACACTAATATACTCCCATATTTTATATTCAGAACATGATTGCTTTTTCTCCAATTCCTAATACCTCCAGAAACTGAATGAAAATCAGGCAGCATGTATGAATATCTATTCCTTATTCAAGGGTAGAAATTCTTCATGAGACAAACTAACCATGCTGACATCTCACTGAATGTTTTTAATGCTACTACAATCTATAAACAGAACAGTTATGTGCAACTGGCCTTTCCTGGTCCACTATGAAAAACATAAAATAGACATTTGGCAATGAGATTTCACTTACCTTTATTTCAGGCTCCTTGTCACATTCTTCTAGATACAATTCATATAACTTTTGAAATACTGATTTTCTGGAATTAGAAAAAAAAGCTTGAGTAAACATTTCCATCTGTTAAAGTAAGAAAAATGCACTTAATATTTCTTACCTCCCACTAGATAAATATTTTCGTTTTGGAGGCCGCTGGCGAGCACTTTCAATGATATACTGAAAAAGTGTGTAAATATTAATATGTTAAAAACATATTAGCAATGCACAAATGCACAGGTAATTTCAAGTATTTATATAATTGTGGAACACAATTCGCTTATTACTGACATATCAAATAAGACTGAGGAGGAAAGTGGAAATAGAACACAGGTAGCTCTTGACTTATGACTACAATTGAGCCCAGAATGTCTGTTGCTATAACGGGCATTATCAAACCAGATAGTCCTCAATTTACAACAGTTCTGTCAACTCGCGAAGCATTCCTGACCTCTCTCAAGTTGCAATAGGCAAAGGGTGGGGGGTGGGGAATTGAGCCTTGCAACTGCATTGAGGAACTTGCATTCCAGTCAAAACGAAACAGATTCTAGCCAGCAATGTCAAGGTCATCTTCATAGAGACCTGCAGTGGCTGAAGGGAGTGACTTCTACAACCCGCAAAATTGCTTCGTTGGGGAATGTGACTGATGACACATCTTGGGGGAAGGGGAAACAGGATCAGAGCCAAGATGCGAATTAAGTGAGGTCAGAGTTGGCTTCACTTGGTCCGTGCCGACATGAAGTTCCTAGTAAATAGCTGGATTTCTTTTGAGGCTTGGCCTGAGGCTCATGATTTAATTAGGGCATTGGTCGGAACCCTGACAAGTTCATTTAATGACCATTCAAGGTTACAATGGCACTGAAAAAAGTGACTTATGGCCATTTTTTCACACTTATGCCTTTGTAGTATCCCCATGATCATGTGATCAAAATTTAGATGCTTGGAACTGGTTCAGCTGGTGCTCCATTCAAAATCCAAGAAAGAAATACTTAGACTCTTTTAATCAGAGAAAAGATATATTTTACTGGAAATCAAATGGTAGCAACAAAAGAATTCTGAACCTGAGAAAATGGGCGCGTAAATCACATATACAAAGTAATGGCAACGTTCCCACCCCCAATAGTTCAATTGGCTCATCCAATTAAAAGTTGTGTATATCATCATGTGGGCATCTCCAGGTGGTGATGAGACTTCTGTCTGTTGACTTTGACATAGTTTGATAAAGGGTTGCAGCTGCGCATAGCATAGGATAGAAACCTAAACAAGAATGTACCCCCCCAGCTTATACAGTTCTGGTTTGTAACACCTCCAGCTCACTTCCCATAACCATTCCCCCCTCCTCCCCCTGTTACTTATGACAGCCGAAAGATGCAAAGCAAAGGGAGAAAAATCTTGAAGGAAAAATCTTGAAGGCTGACACTTATGACCATTGCTGTGTCCCAAAGTCATGTAATCCCCTTTGCAACCTTTTGACAAGCAAAATCAATGGGAAAGCCTGATTCATTTAACAATTGTGTTATTAACTTATCAACTGCAATGATTCACTTAACTATGCCAAGAAAAGTAGCAATATGGGGCAAAACTCACTTAATCAATGTCTCACTTAACAACGTAAATTTAGGGCTCAATTGTGGTTGTAAGTTGAGGACTACCTGCAGATGTTATTATAAATGTTTAGAATAAAGCAATTTAAGTATTTAAGAATTATACATTTTTCATATACTTCTAAATGAAACTATCATATTTGGAACAATGCCTTTTCCACTGCTAGTACTATAATCAGAAATTTGTATAATTTAGATAATCTATTATTTACCTCTGCACGATCCAGTGCAACTTCTAAAGTCTGCTGCTGCAAAAATGAAAATAATATTCTTATTCTATTATAATTATATTATACATATAATTAATTGAGAAAATGAAATGTTGTAATTAATCAACAACAACTAATATGTAATATTATAAGGCTTAAAAAATCCTTCATATAACAAGGTAGAAGAAAAGTCCTACTAGAATTTAGCATGTTTTCAGGGTAAAAAGTCAGGAATAAACTGAAAGCAATCCATTACCATAAAATTGGTTTAAATGTGAAAGTTTATCTAGATTTGGTTGTAATACAACAAAAGAAGGAAAGTAGGATATATCGAAGTATCACTACCAAGGGCAGATAACTTGAGGCCACTGGTCAAATGTCCAAGTACAACAATGCCAGTGGCATTGTTTTTATCCTTTTGAAGCAAGAGATACATGAAAACTGTAAAGCATCCTTAAAATAGCTTAACATGCTATTTTTTCTAAAACAAAAACAAAACAGAGGGGGGGGAAATCCCAATCCTGCCCATATATGTTACAAACACGTTCACTTTGTTTCATCATCTGTTCTCAAATGGTGAATGTAACGAAATAAAGTCCTGGACTTAGGTAGGAAAAGAGTACCTGACTTTAACAATACTAACTGTGAGAGAGATCTAAGTGTCCTGCAGCTGTCAAAAAACTGAAGTAATTGGAAAACTAAAAATATAGCTATTGATATTTGTGCATACAAGTAAATCAAGGTTATGGTCATTATTTTCTGAACCAGTTTTTGAAGCTCCATACATGAAATCAAATTGGAAGGAACAAAAGTAACAAATACTTTATATTTCTCTCTTTAGCCATGCATTATTTAAAATACAAAAAAAAAGACAATATCACACCCATAAAATCTTACCATCATGCTGAAGTTCATTGATAAAGAAAGTCAATGACTTTTTAAAGATAATTTAGATTCTGAAATGAGGATCAGGGCATGAATTTTAAGGTCCATGTTTAATATTTCTACAACTGAAAGAAATAAGGAAATAAAATGTATTGTATAATATAAGAAATAAGGAAATAACATTTAAGATAAAAAATAAGAACACTAGCACACTATTTTTCAATTATTTGGAATATACATTTTCTAAAAATGAAATACAGGCATATTACATGAACTAGAACCAGTAGTGTTCTGCTAGAAGAATGCATTCTTAATATTCCATCACATTTTGCATTCTCACCTGAAGAGATATGGGACCAAATGAGGGAACACAGTAATACAGAAACTATTCATTTAACATTGGCAAAATAAACGAGAGTATAATCAAAGATTTTTATCAGATTAAATTACAAAATATACAATTTTGATATATAAAATATCATAGTAACATATTCAGATTTAGACAAAATCCACAGAACTACAGAATTAGAGGTAGACGCTGAATACATCTAAAATCATACATCTAAATACACTCACACAATTTCTGTTCTAGAATGACCTAGTATAGTGCTTGAACAACCTTGAAACTAATCACTTTTTGTTCTTCCTACAGCATTATCAATTTTTATAGATTGTTATAATACACAAAAAGGCTAATATTCAAGAACATGGAGGTTAACCTTTAGAAACTTACTGACCAGCAAATTCAAGGGAGGGTTGCATCTTAAAAAAAAAAAAGAACCTGGGCTAGGAATGCAAATTATGTGTTGAACTCATTTCTCAACAGCTTCATTTGTATTCTGAAAATGCAAATAGATTACAAATTTGGATGTACCTGAGAGGAAAGAAGAAATTAGGGTTCCTGAATCATCCAGGAGCCCTAATTTGGTATTTGCCTCAACCTGTAACATCAGATTCATTAGACAGCAATTTATACTAAGATATTAGCTTTATTGTTACCCTTGCTAATAAGTTACATCTTTGGGAAAATTAAAAAGGGAACTAGCATCTCTACAGAACGGGATAATTGAAAAATTTGACTGTATTTGATTCTCAAATAGTTTCCAATAGCTGATTGATAAACTGATTTTCAGGAAAGAAAATTGGAAAGAAAATGGGTTCAACAGTTATTAATATATTAACTATTGATGTTATGTATTTTTGAGCAATTATCTAATAAATAAGACAATTATTTTCATCTTTTCCTGACAACTTTTCCCATAATAAATCTTAGGCTGTGTGCATCTATGTGTACACGTGCATCTATGTGTAAATCTCTTTAGATGCGGCATGATCAATGCCTCTAGAAAAGCACACAGAACTGTGTTATCTTTCTTGTCACGCTGACATGACTGTTGTATCTTTTCTGATAAAGTTTGATGAGCTTTTTCCCCTACAGAATTTATTTTACCAGTCAGCACAATACAGCAATTGAAGTGTTAAAACTGGGAAATCTTGGGTTGAAATCTGTATCCAAAACAACAAAAATATTTACTGGATGGCCGTGGACTAAATCAAAAGGTGGTTAGCGGGACATTTCAGTGCATATTTTTTTGCGGAAATAAATTAATGAACATCAAATAGCAAAACAGTCGCCTACGTAGTATTATCGTTCTGCTTCACAATCCCGCAGCCGTAAGTACCTTTCCACTTCTGAATATTAAGCAGTTAAAAAAAAGAAAGCAAAAGCTAGCCTCAAACCCCCCCTCTCCGCACCCAACACGCACATAAAGAGACACCCCATCCAGAACAACAGACAAGATTAAAACCTACCTTCCCCTTCTTTCCACCCTCTTGCAACTTCCGCTGTAAGCACTTCCGGAATGTAGCCGGATGGAACGCTGCGGCAGTCGTCATAGGAACTGAGGAAGGTTGAATATTTGTGCTTTTTTTGGAGACCAAATTAATTCGGGCAAAGCCGATCCCGCAGGATCTAAAAGTCCATGTTATAATTATTAACTCAATTATCATAGCTGTAATAGTAATAAATAACACATACAATCACATTATTATGATTGCTGTCAATCGGTACTGTTTTCGTGGAGCTGAAATTTGATTTATTTTATTTTATTTGATTTGATTTGCCAATTGTTTACAAGATAATAAGTATAAATGTATACATAGTTGTGAATACATGAAATGGGTACATATAAGAAAAATAAAAGAATAAGAGAAACAATAGGACAGGGACGGTAGGCACGTTGAAGTAAAAAATTAGTAAAAATTTTTACTAAAAAGTAAAAATCGGTAAAAAGAGTGCTACTCTTTTACAATTGACTGTAAAAGTCTTTTGCTTCGTCAGTATCAATGTGCAACTAAACAATCCATTCCCCCATGAGTTCAGAGATATGTTCTTATCTAAACAGAGAAACAGAATAACTACAGGTGGGCAAAAAAAAAAAGTAGGTGCAGAAGCAACTTCTGGCTTTCTGCTACTTCTCCATTAGTTTTTCTTGTGAAAAGTATTAAAAATCTTCCTTCCGCCCTCCCGCCTTCTTTTTCCCTACCACCTTTCCTCTCTCTTCCTTTCTCTCTCTTAACCCTTCCCTTTCCAGCAGGCAAGTAAATGGCTGCTGCTGGGTGAGGGAAGGAGAGAGAAATTGGGAGATTGGCTGGAAAACTGTCACAGAATGTTGAAAATAAAGATCGTATAACTGTCAGCCTTGGAAGCCATATTAGCACGAGAAGCTTCCATGCTGCCATATTCCTGTGCCTGGGAAATTGGGAGGGGGGATTTCATAGAGTGGATGTAGTTAGACATAATAGCATTCTTCTTTCAGTCAAGGTCATGTCATCCTGCACCTGGTTGAGTAGTGGTTAGAGGATTATCTCAAGTTGGGACGGATGGTGATTGGGCCATTTGATGGACTGAGAGGTGCAGGGGATGGGTTTTTGATTTTCAATTGTTGAGGGACAACAGATGCTGTTTTTCCCAGATGTATGACAATTCTAATAAAATGGAACTTTGAGAAAATGTGTATCAGAGTTTTGGAGTTTGTTTTTCTGGAATGCTGACATTAACCATAACAGCAATGCAGCAGGACAGCAACAATCAGCAGCACTGAAGCAGCCACAACTTCCCCAAATTTCATTCCTTCAGAAATCAGGGGTCATTGATTTTGAATACATGTATAAGCCATGGTGGCACTGTAAGGACTTGCCTCTCCTCTCTTCTCAAGAAATCAGAACTCTTGAAACCAGCATCATTTCAAAAGGAACTTGTCAGAATATTCATGAACTGGCAGGGACATGGTAACAAGGTCAGCCAATGAATATCATGGCAACAGATCAGTCAATGGGAGCTGAATTAGAAACTGAAACTTAAAGAGGGAGTCTGGGTGTAGCTTATCTCTGCTCTATGCTCAGCTCTGAACTGAAACTAGTCTGGGCTTGTCTGTTGAAACTGAGGGCTGTTCTCTGCTTGTGTTTTGCTTGTAACTACTACCATGTTGGAAGAATCTACTATTGGTATTGTAAATTTACTCATATATTATTATGTATATGAAGAAGTTAATGAATCCTGCTGAATCAGTCATCTGTGTGTGCTTTCTGTATTTGATTTCTGCAATAAACTCTTAACAACTTTTATTGGGAGATAGTGACAGCAAGAAAAGCAAGGCAGGATCTGAAATTCCGGCTCAAAATCATTAGGTTAAAAGTTGTAGAAACCCCTCCCCTCCACCAGTCCAAAGGTGAGCCAATCCACAGGTGCGAGGTTGTTGTGAGAACCTCAAGCTGAGAAGTGATAAGCTGTTCTCAGGCGCTGTTTGCTTGTTCCCTCGGAGCTGAGACAAAATAGATGGCCCAGGCTATTCTCTCCCCCCTTTCATTCTTAGGAAGGTACATCAAAGTAAAAGAAAGATCAGAGACAAGGAAAGGTTGTAAATTGGCATCCAGGCCCTCCTGCAAGAATGGCAGTGTCCCAATAGGGATCTATGGGGACCTGATCTGCTGCCCCTCTAAGAGAAAGAGAACTCCATCTGGAAGAGACAAGAAAAGAGGTGGAGGAAAAAAAATACAATTAGTTCGGTTTATCCGAGTATTGGGCATGGAAATGTTTCAGAAACATAAAGGCTCAAATGTGCTTTTAATGCACTCATTTGTTTTCAGAGGAGGGGGAGGCGTTTCCTGGCCACTAGGTACGAGGTTGACCTATGAAGTTTCCTTGAGTCAAGTATCTTTTTAATCTCAAATTGCTGTTCGCCCTCAACCATAACGGGCTGTGGCGGTGTTGCTGTCTTAGTTCTAACGGGGGATGATATTTCTGGTTTCAAAAGGCTACAGTGGAATACTGGGTTTACTTCTTTTAGTGTTTTTGGCAGCTGGCGCTTTACTTAACTGGGTTTATAATGCATGTGATTGGGAACAGACCTATGAATTTTGGTCCTAGTTTTTGAAGGGAAACTGGGTAGACAAGACACCCTATTTAAAAGGCTTCAGCTCTACCCACCTTTTGTCAGCCTGTGCTTTTTTAGCTGCTCTTGCCTCCTCTAATGCTTTTCCTAAGGCCATGTGTTTTGTAATTGTTCTACCCATTCTTTTAGGGATGCTATGCAGGGGTGGGATTCAAATTTTTTTAACAACTGGTTCTGTGGGCATGGCTTGGTGGGTGTGATCATGTGACTGGGTGGGAGTGGCTAGGTGGTCATGTGACTGGGTGGGCGTGGCCAACTCAACATCACTTACTTCGAGGGGTGATTCTCCTTACCTGGCCTCTCATGACCATGGGAATGCTGCAATGGTTGTAAGTGTGAAAAACAATCATAAGTCACTTTTTTCAGTGGCATTGTAACTTTGAATGCACTAAATGAATTGTTGTAAGTCAAGGATTACCTGTACAAAAATACAAAAAGCTTCTTTGTTCGCAAAAAGCTGCCCTAAATCATTAGATTAAAAACGTCTGCAAGCCAGAGTTACAAATCAGGCAGGGTGTCAGAGCACCTTGAGGAATTAAATTAGTTAAAATGCAATGATAACTATCAGCAGCCAACTCTTGCTCATAAAGTGAAACCCTTTAGCAGAGAGATCATTTAAGCTCTCCAGGAAGAGCACACCCAAGAGAAGCAATCCTTAGATCCATTTGCACCACTTAAAGATACCAGCTGGTCTCACTCACTTCACAAGATGTCCTAAGGAAATCATTCATATTTAAGGAAAGGTCACATGCCCCCCAGAAAGGCAGTAAAAAAATCAGTGCCAAGTTTGCATCCTGCCTCTTGGAAGTACATCCCAAAAGGACGGTGCTAGATACCACTAAAGCAGTGAAGGAAGATCCCCTCCCTAGATAGAAAAAGAAACCATGAGGCAGGAAAAAATTCAAACACAATACAAATAATTAAATCACAACAATAGCTGTTGCTTATTAAACCAATTACCAGAACAAATACCAGAACACAGGAACTAACCAGATTTCTCAACCCAGTTTTTTTTCAGGAACAGAGATTAACTTTTTTCCTTCCAAACAAAGCTGAATAGGGAAAATTATCCCATCAATAAACACAGGATTAAATGTCACCAAGCACAGAATTAAACTTCACCAAAAAAACAGTTTAAGACCAGAACTCAGAAAGGGTATGTAAACTCACGTTTGAATGTCAATCTTTCTAGCTAGCCAAGAAGCCTTGCTGAATGTCACTGATCAGCTCCTTTTTGGCAGCTCTGCTTCGTTATTCAATTATTTCTTCAAAGTGCTGATCATTGAATGCCAGCTGGAAGTATTTGCAGGGGAGTATTTCCTCCCAACAGCAGTATAAAAAGCTTAAAACAACCCTTCCCCTTTAAGAAAGTACCAAGAAAGAAAAAAACCTCCTTCAGAGATAGTAAGTCTAGGCATATTGCCAAGAATGTAATAAGGGTGGAAAGAAAAAACAGAAGGAGATTTCTTCTAACTACCGGTTCTCCAAACTGCTTAGAAAGTGAACAAGGAGTTCTATAGAACCAGTCTGAACCGGTAGAATCCCACCCCTGCTTCTTTCCATGTGGATGTAGTTAGTACCCATTAAGAACTACTCATTGAGTATGGTTTGTCAGCCAGCTACAAATCCATCTGATGGGGATGTTGTCTATTCCATATTTTTCGAGCTTACCAAGAACTACGTTGTGGTCTACTTTGTCAAATGCCTTACTGAAATCTAAGTATACTATGTCCACAACATTTCGCTGGTCTACTAATTTAGTCACAAAGAATGAAATAAGATTGGTTTGGTATGATCTGTTTTTAACTAACCCATGCTGGCATTAGTTATAACTTTATTTGCTTCTAGTTTTTCGCAGATCTGTTTTTTGATTATCTTTTTCAGGATCTTCCCAGGTATTGATCTTATACTGATTGGTCTGTAGTTTCCTAGGTCTGTTTTTCCCCCTTTTCTTAAAGATGGAAACCACATCAGCCCTTTTCCAGTCCTCAATTTCTTTCCCAGTGCTCCAGGATTTTTGAAAGATATGGTACAATGATTCTAAGATAAGATCTGCCAGCTCCTTCAGAACTGTCAGGTCTGGTGATTTATATTTGCCAAGGTCAGATAGGTGCTTATTTTAAGTTTTATTTCTAGTATGTCTTTTATAGTAGTTTTTTTTAAATGTTGGGCTGTAATATCTTTCTGCATAAAGGCTGATGCAAAGAATGAGTTAAGCAGCTCTGCTTCCTCCCTACTGCCTGTTACTTTCTTGCCATCTTCTCTCTTTAGTGGACCTACTGTTTCCTTGATTTGTTCTTACTAATATGTTGAAAGAAACTTTTAAAATTATCTTTGACTTTTGTTTCAAGTCTTTGTTCATTCTGAGCCTTTGCTTTTCTTCATCTTTGCATGTTTTGGCTATCTGCTTATAATCAGCCTTAGTTATGTGTCCCTCTTTCCATTGCTTGTACTTGTCCTTTTTGTCTTTCAGTTTTTGTATTTGTCCTTTTTGTTTTTCAGTTTGTCAGAGAGATTCCTGTGCAGCCACGCTGGTTTCTTCTTGAATTTCTTATTTTTCTTTTTTAGTGGTATGTGCTGGACTGGGCTTTTATGATTGCATTTTTGAGTTGTTTTCCCCTTTAGGATTTTCATCCATGGAATCTTTCCTAGTTTGTTAAAATCAGCTCTTTTAAAGTTTAAGACACTGGTTGGATTATTTTCTATTGCTTGTGTTTGCATTATATTGAATTCCACTATGACATGGTCACTTTCACCCAAGGTTCTGGTAATTTCAATTCCCTCTATCACTTCTTCTCTATTAATTAGAATTAGACCCAGTATAGCTTTACTTCTAGCTCCTTTCTCTAGCGTTTGGACAACAAAGTTGTTGGCTAGGTTGGTTAGGAATTTGTTTGATCTCCCACTTGCTGCAGAGTTGTTTTCCCAGTTGATGTCTGGATAGTTAAAGTCTCCCATTACTACTGTGGTATGCTTCCTACATACATTTGTTAACTGGTTGGCAAAGAGTTCATCTATTTCTTCTGATTGGTTGGTTGGCCTGTAATATACTCATCTTGGTTCCTTGTCATTAAAAGCTTCTTTCTAGAAGCTCTGCTTTATTATTCAATTATTTCTTCAAAGTGCTGATTGTCCAGGGGAGCATTTCCTCCCAACAGCAGTGTAGAAAGCTTAAAACAACCCTTCCACTTTAAGAAGCTCCGGAGACAGGAAGTCTCGACGTACTACTGTCAAGAATGTAATAAGAGTTAACGGAGAGGCAGTTTCTGTAAGCAACAACACCAGAATGTTTCCTTCCTGTCATCCTTACAAGATTAGCCCTGTAAAGTGGAAAAAAAACAAAAGGAGATTTCTTCCAACAATCAGTTCTCCAAACTGCTTAGAAAGTTAACAACAGGTTATAGTGCATAGGTGAGAATCAGTAGAATCCCACTCCTAGTGGGCTCTTCGGCTGGGAGTTCTGGCATGGGGTTAAAGTCTTGGGCGGTAGCCACCCAGACAGGGATGAAACCTGTGCTGGAGTGGCAGCATTGTTGTATGCGACCTCTGCACAGGGCTATTAATAGTTTATAATGCATCTTAGGTATTGTTATAGAACCAAATTCATGCATTCCGATCCATGATTCGTTTGGAGATTGTGATTAGAACTCAGCCCCTGATCAGTCCCCAAGAGGGCTAAGAACACCCTCTAGGACTTTGAGGTGAATTGAACCCATAGTCCAAAATTATCCTCTGTGGGGTGCCATGCAAATGGTAGAGCAGAAAGATTTTGGCTAAGGTTTTGGCCATAGGGATTTTCTGACATGGGATGAAGTGGACTTGTTTTGAGAACAGGTCTGTTACTGTCCAAATGACAGTATTTCCTGTGCTTTGGGCCAATTCTACGTTAAAATCCATGGAAATCTCTCCCCAGAGTGCTGAAGGTTCAGCCACAGCTTGTAAAAAGTCAGATGTTTTTCCTTGTTGTCTTTTTGCTGTTTGCACAAACAGGGCAGCTAGCAACGTAGCCTTCAATACCCTTTTTTAGGGATGGCCACCAAAACTGCCTTTTTACTAAGTGAACCCAAAGTGTCCTGCCGTTTTTGAGTCGGGGCAGGTCTGTATAACTTTAAGTCTCTGGTTCACAGGAACATACAGTCGCCACCCCACCCCCATTCAGGGTAAGCAATCTTTCATGGAGCAGGAGTCCTTGTGCTTCAAGAACCACTTGTCAGCAACTAATGCTTGCTTAAAAGCCTGGGTTGTGGTGTTGTCTGGAGGTGGGGGGTCTCCTTTAGCTTGTGCTCTAGTAATCACCCTTGCGGCTAGTTGGGTCACTGAGAGCAAAGGTTTAACTGTCTCTGGTTTGCTGCTATTGTATTGCAGCAGCCTTGACAAAGCATCTGCCAGGATATTTTTTCCTCCTGGTATGTATTGGAGGGTGAAATTAAATAGCTGAAAGTATTGAGCAAATCACACTTGCTTGGGAGATAATTTCCTCTGGGTTTTGAGGGCTTCCATATTTTTATGGTCAATCCACACCTGGAAGGGAATCCTACTCCCCTCTAGGAAGTGACACCAAGTGAGGAGAGCCCAGCAGACCGCATAGACCTCTTTTTCACACCACCAATCGTTGCTCCATGTTTTTCAATATCTTTGAACTGTATGCACAGGGCTGTAATTGGCTGTCATGCCCCTGTCTGAATCCAAGGATTCAATGTAATCCACATTGGCCTATCAGCTCTCCTGTTCATTATTTGACAAAGTATCTGAGAAGACCCAAATGTCTATTCAAACAAAAAAGGGAGAAAGAGGAAAAAAGACAAAAAAGAGGGGAAAAAGAGGAAAAAGGATATTCCAACAACAGTGCAGGCTATTTAAATCTCCTCATGCAAGGGTCAATGTTTTCATAGTTATATCTATATGTCCAGTAAAAATAGCTGTGATCTTCCTTTCTTCCTCTTTATACTTTATGATTCATACTTCAGCAACAGCCAGAATTTTCCTTTCACTTTAACAGAGAGGGAAGGAGGAAGGGAAGGGAGAGAAAGAGAGAGAGAGAGAAAGGGAGAAAGAAGGGAGAGACAAGAAAGAAAGAAAGAAAGAAAGAAAGAAAGAAAGAAAGAAAGAAAGAAAGAAAGAAAGAAAGAAAGAAAGAAAGAAAGAAAGAAAGAAAGAAAGAAAGAAAGAAAGAAAGAAAGAAAGAAAGAAAGAAAAGAAAGAGGGAGGGATGGGAGAAAGAAAGGGAGGGAAAGGAGAAAGAAAGAGAAAGAAAGAGAAGGGAAAAAAAAGAAAGAGGGAGGGAAGGAAGAAAGAGGGAAGGTAAAGTGAATGAGATATGGATGGATGGACGAACAGGTGATAGAGGGAGGAAGGGAGGGAGAGAGAGAAAAAGGAGAGGAAGGAAGGACCACAAATTCTGGCACTAGACATAACTTCAGAGGTTGCTTTGAAACAGCACAGTAATCCAGGACTGGAAGGGACCTTGGAGGTCATCTAGTCCAACCCCCTGCCCCAGCAGGAGCAATCATCTTGATTATTTTGATGCCTCTCAAACAGAGGAGAAATTCCCAGAAATCCCTAGTAACCTCTCCCCCTAGTAAAACAAAAACCTAGAGCAAAAACTTTATGCAGTATTAAAAAGAAAAATAGAAAAGGGGGCGGCTGTATATTGTTTAATGGACTACTAAATTGGCAAAATGGACTGCTAAATTGGCCACACCCAACCAGTCAATGACAACCTGACCACACCCACCCAGTCACATGACTTATGATTGTCTTTCACACTTACAACCATTGCAGCATTCCCATGGCCATGAGAGGCAGCGCAAGGAGAATCGCCCCTCGAAGTGAGTGATGTTGAGTTGGCCATGTCCACCCAGTCACATGGCCACCTAGCCACTCCCACCCAGTCACATGATCACACTCACCAAGCCACACCCACAGAACCAGTAGTAAAAAAAATTGAATCTTGCTGCTAGCTGTTCCTAAACATCACTGTTATCAGTTGACAGCTGTAAAAACACTTTGTAGCTAACAGTTCCCAAGGTCTTCCCTAGTGAAAACAAAAATAAAAGCACTTTACATTTCTAACAGTCTCTTTCAGTCACTAGATGGCACCCTTGCTCTTTACTTTTCTTCAGCTGCTCCATTAAAAATTATTTTATCGATGCTTTCAAAAATTATTTTATCAAAAGGTACTAAAATGTATTTATTCTAATATTCTTCAAACAGTTAAAGGTCTTTAAGAAATAAATAGTTCAGACTATCCTTTAATTTAAAGTTAACTCCTTTATAATTATTTCTTTCCGGGTTGATCAATGTCTCTGAAACTTAGTCACCACTATTCTTCCTTTTGAGTCTCACTTTTTTCAAAGTCATTAGCATTTAAATTAGGATAAATTCCACAGCAGGAAGTTAGAAAAGTCTCACCCAGCATAGCCACACTGCTTCTTGATTTTTCTCTTCCTTTCTCTTTCCAAGCTGCCACAGCTTCATTTCAGCCTTAATGGCCATCCTCTCTCCTGCCAGATTCAAGGGGTTTTCCACGGATCTAATGGGAGATTGCACTTCTCCTCATGATCTACGGAGCTTCCCCTCTATCTTCGTTACCCCTTTGAAGTTAACTCTTCCCCTTAAGGGTCTCCAGGCAGGCAAAATTGGAAGGCTGGAATGGAGCCCCGTTCCCTCAATCCGCTCTGCTCTAGAAGGAAGTCAACTTCCTTCTAGAGAAGAGATAGAAAGTAAAAGGCAAGAAGAAATACAAGCAGAAGAAAAGACTTTGCAACAAGAAGAGAGTGAAAATGAGAAAAGAGAGTGAGCAGAATGAGAAGGTGCAAGAGCAAAGGAACTGAGAGACATAAGAACAACTAGTAGTGTAAAACCTATATATAAAGGAAGTGATGGAAGAAGAAATACAGATGTTATCAATTAACATAAATGGATTGAACTCCCCTGCAAAAATGAAAAAAATGTTTATGAAATTACAAAAATTAAAATTGGATTTGATTTGTCTTCAAGAAGTGCATATTAAAAAGCAATATGGGAATCTATTGGAATACCCCAAAATTGGGAAATTATACTCTGCATTAGCACAACCAAAGAAAAGAGGAGTGGCATCACATGTTAAAGAAATGTTAAAAGTTAAACAAATATACTCAGATAAAGAAGGGAGAATATTGATGGTGGTGGTTGTAATAAATCAGAAACAGATTCTCTTGATTGTGATATATGCACCAAATAACAAACAAGAAGAATTTTAAAAAACTCTATAAGAAGATAATTGAAATGGACCAGAGGTAGCATTCAGCAGGTTCTGACCAGTTCTGGGGAACCAGTAGTGGAAATTTTGAGTAGTTAGGAGAACCGGCAAATACCACCTATGACTGGCCCCACCCCCACCTATTCTCTGCCTCCTGAGTCCCAGCTGATTGGCTGGGTCTTCTTTTATTGCCCTGCACAAGAGAACAGAGTTGGAAAGCAGGTTAATGGGGTGGGAAGGGAATGGAATTTTGCAGTAACCTTCCCCCAGGAGTGGGGAGGTAATGGAGATTTTACAGTATCCTTCCCCTGGAGTGGGGTGGGAATGGAGATTTTGCAATATCCTTCTCCTGCCATGTCCACCAAGACATGTCCACCAAGCCACATCACACCCACCAAGACATGCCCACAGAACCGGTAGTAAAAAAAATTGAATCCCACCACTGAAAAGGACTATGAAAATATATGTATGATAGGAGACTTTAACACAATTATGGATATCAAATTAGACTACCGAAGCAATAAAATAATTTTAAAAAAATTAGGACACTTCCCAAAACCTTTTTGAAATGACACAAGAAATAAGTATACATGATATATGGAGAGAGTTAACCCCACCAAAAAAATCAATATACGTTCTATTCGAATAGACACCAATCCTGGTCTAGAATAGATATGATATGGATATCACCAGAAATGAGAACAGATGTCTAAGAGGTTGACATAGAAACAAACATATGGGCGGATCACAATCCTATAAAAATCAAGTGGAAGGGACAGAGGAAAAAACTGAGATGGACATTGAATCAAAGTATATTAAAGGACAAGGAGTTTATACAAATAATGGTAAAGGAAATGGACCTTTTCTTTAAAGAAAATAGAAAAGAAGAAACATCATTACAAAATGTTTGGGACATGGCTAAAGCATATATGTGAGGATTAGCCATAATATATATAGCAAGAAGAAACAAGAAAAAGAAGCAACAGCAAAAAATACTACAAGAAGAAATGAAAAAGTTGGAGATAGAACTGCAGAAAGACTCGTGGAAAAGTAATGTGAAAGAGAAAATGGAATTAACCAAGCATAAATTTAATTTAATAGAAAAAGAAGAAATGGCACAAAAAATGAAAATGGCAAGACAAAACTTTTTTGAAAATGCAAATAAGCCAGGGAGATGGCTATCATATAAAGCTGAAAAAAGACAGAGAGAAGAAACTGATATATAAATGTAGATGAGAAAGGGATCCTTTACTATCAAAATGAAGATAAAAAGAAAATAATCCAGGGAGCGCGGAGCTGGCATCGTGACAATACGGCATGCGATCTTAAAGGTCTGAAATTGCTGCCAATATCTTTGCTCCTGGACGGTCCAAACAGATCTAAACTGTCCCGAAGAGATGGTGAATGTAAAGAGCGCATCCTGTCAATCCCAGGGATACCGCAAAGTCCCTGGTAGATCCAGGAGAAGCTCTTTTTGCCAGAAAACAGAGGAAACTTTGTAACACTGCCAACCACTTCACAAACTCATGACACAACATAGGAGAATGAACCTCTCAGGACAAGATTCAGAAGTTCAACTGCATTTGAAAGACAAAGGTTATTGTTTGCCACATTCTGGACAGAGAGGATCATTGGTTTGAAAGAGGGATCAAAGAAGCCAACTATGTGTAATTCAAGCAGCCCTCTCATAACAGAGGGGGAGGGATATGATACCAACTATCTCCTGTCTACAATCTCCTGTCTAGTCCTTTCAGCTGCCCCAAGAAGATTCCACACCCATTTGCATTCTGATTCAAGTGAACCTGAGGGTACAGATAAATTCCCAAGGGGTCTCAATGACTCTCAGAGAGCTAACAATCAATCTTCAAAGAACTAACGGCCAGATGACTGCAAATAATATAAATCCTTATATTCCCACCATTCCATCAGAATTTCTTGGATGATAAGAGAAATGTTTTCAAAGAAAAAACCAAGAAAGTCCAGTTGCCTTTTGAAAAGCACCTTTGGGACAACTATGATGGGTGATTGAGAATCTCCATAGACATTCATTTCCCAGTGTTCCTCGGAAAATCAAGGAAATCTTCAAAAAAAAAAAAAAAAGGCCAGGGGTGAGTAACTTACAGTCCTAATGACCTGCTGCCTCTTATACTCCAGAGGCCACCTGAATGTTCAGTAGAATTGCCCTTCAATCACTAAAGAAGAGAACAAATATAGGCAGTTTCCAATGTGGCTGTGAATTGAATTATGCCAGTATCACAAAGATATCTCCTCCAAAAACACTTAGCAAGACATTTATGTGTGTCATAGCAGGAAAAACAGAGTACAGTCAGACACCCTGCCCTTTTCTCTTGAATTGCTTTCCCTTACTTCTTATTTTTTATGCTTTGCATAATATTGCGTGTCTTATAAGGTAATAATATAGTCAGTATGTATGGCTTAGGATTCTAGCTCTTTTTTGGTGATGACATGAGGTGGTTCAATGTGATTTTGTTTTGTCAGTATGTAATTTCTCACTAGAGGTCAGGATTGTATTGCTAATGTAACAATAGTAGTTCTGTTTAATTTTTAAGTGTTAATTTTAATGCAAGTTTCATGGACTTTTTAAGAACAGAAGAATCTGAATCGGATCATTCTTTCATTTACTTTTTAGTTTGATCAAGTTGTCCACTGGAGAGAAGCCATCCTTTCCTCTGCCATATCTGTGACATTCTCCATGTAAATCCTGTAAAAGAAATGTTATAAAATCATATGGCTAAAAAGAACCTTGGAGTTTTCTAGTCCAAGGCAGGAATCCTTATACCATCCCAGATAAATGATTGTCCAATATTTTCTTGAAAATGTCTAGTGATGGAGCACTTACAACTCCAGGAGGCATTGGTCAACAGCTCTCACTGTCAGGAAATTTCTCCTTAGTTCCAGGTAGGAGCGCTGTTCAATGAAATTTCACTCATTGTTTCTTGTTCTGCCCTCAGGTGACTTGGACAATAAGTCAACCCCGTCATCTCTGTAACTGACCCTCAAGTGCCAAAAGACAGGTAACACATCACCCCTAATCCTTCTCTTCATTAGTCTAGACCATGCTGGCTCAAGAATTATGGGTGTTGAAGTCTACAAAGCCATTAAAGGGGCCATAGTCTAGACATACCTAGTTCCCATAACCATTCATCATACAGTTTAGTCTCCAGACCTCCTGTCATCTTTGTTCTTCTCTGCACTCTTAATAAAGCTTTAGAATCTTTTTTGTATCATGGCAACCAGAACTGGATGTGTATTCTGTTCGATCGCGGGAAAAGAGACTCGAGACCAGTGTGACAGTTCAGCTCTTTATTTGGTATATAGGTCTGTGCTGGACCTGCGAGCCGCGGCAGCCCTTCTTATAGGGATTGCCGGAAGCTCGCAACCAATGACGGCTCTTTGAATCTCCCGTGATTGGCACGGCCAATCGCGGTTGATTCATTATGAGCCAATCACTGCTGTTCTTTCCACCAGTCACAGAGTAGTCCGTTTGGACCAATCAGGTGAGGGTATTCCAAGAATGCTAATATGGAACATATTCCAAGTGTGGATTCACTAGTCCAGTGTAGAGCAGTATTATCATTTCTCTTGATCTTGATACTATCCTTCTCAGAGATGGTATCCAGCAGGTTCTGACCAGTTCTGGAGAACTGGTAGTGGAAAATTTGAGTAGTTCAGAGAACCGGCAAATACCACCTCTGACTGGCTCCGCTCCCATCTATTCTCTGCCTCCTGAGTCCCAGCTGATTGGCTGGGTCTTCTTTTGTTGCCCTGCACAGGAGAACGGAGCTGGAAAGTAGGTTAGTGGGGTGGGGAGGGAATGGGGATTTTGCAGTAACCTTCCCCCAGGAGTGGGGAGGGAATGGAAATTTTGCAGTATTCTTCCCCTGGAGTGGGGTAGGAATGGAGATTTTACAGTTTCCTTCCCCTGGAGTGAGGTGGGAATGGAAAGTTTGCAGTATCCTTTCCCTGCCACATCCACCAAGCCAAGCCACACTCATCAAGCCAAGCCATGCCCAACAAGCCACACCCACAGAACCAGTAATAATTTTTTTTGAATCCCACCACTGATCCTTCTGTTGATGCAGCCTAGGACTGCATTAAGTTTTTTGGCAGCTGCAGCACACTTCTGTATACCCCTTTCACATTTACTACTGATAAGCCATGTATCATCTATTCTAAAATTGTGCATTTGGGTTTTCCTGCCCAAGTTAAGGACCTTATTTTTCTCACCATTGAACTGCATCTTGTTGAATAGGACTTAGGTTCAAGTCTGTCAAGATCCTTTTGAATCTTGAGTCTATCATCCAAAACATTAGCAATCCCCTCCCCAGCCTGGTGTTGTTTGTAAATTTGATGAGTCCTCCGTCTATCCCTCATCTAGACCATTTATGAAGATGTTGAACACCTAAGAAATGAGCAAGGAGATTAAATTAGAAGCCACTATGGGTTTGTTAAGAACAGATCATGTGAGACAAACCTTATTGTATTCTTTGATAAAGCAACTAAATTAATGGATCTAGGAAATGCTATGTATATAGCATACATAGACTTCAGCAAGCCATTTGACAAAGTAGATCAGGGTCCCCAACCGCGGTCCGCGGACCGGTACCGGCAGCGGAACAAGCCTTACCGGGCCGCTGGTTGCTGGGCGCCGCCATCTTTTTGGTAAAAAGCGCTTCTGGTGAGCTTTTCGGGTAGAAAGCTCACCGGGCGCTGTTTCGTCATAAAAAGATGGCGGCGCCAGCGCTCGGTGAGCTTTTCCGGGTAGAAAGCCATTTCTACCCGAAAAAGCTCACCAGAGCGCTGCGCCGCCATCTTTTATGACGCAACAGCGCTCCGGTGACGTCACCGGAAGCGCCTTTCGTCATAAAAGATGGCGGCGCCCAGTTGACGCCGGTACCGGGCCGCGCGCCAGCTGATGTCGGAACCGGGCCGCGGCGTCGAAAAGGTTGGGGATCCCTGAAGTAGATCACAGCCTACTTCTTGGTAAAATAGAACAATGTGGGAGAAACAGTACCACCAGCAGATGGATTTACAAAAGTTCCGATACATCACATAATGATGTTAGCTTGGTAGGTAAGAGGGAAAGGAAGAAGGTACGAGGTGTCAGATAAGGAATTAGGGTGGGATGGGATGCTGTAGCAGGTGAAGTGATTGATAGAGATGTTTTAAGTTTTTCTTTGAATTGAGTCTGGTAAGCTGCTATTTCTTGGTCTTTTGTTCTAGTCTCTATTTTTCCCATTTCATTCACTTCCATATCTCCTGCTACCTGCCTGGTCAATGGCCAACAAATTAGTGATGTCATGAAACTTTTCTAGTATTTTACTTTTGCAAAGGATATTAGGTTTTTCTTGGAAGAGATAGGCAGGGACTTTGGATTCCCTGAATTGTGATTTTTGACTCTGGTATATGATTATGTACTGCCAGAATCATTGGTAAATAAAGCTGACTGGGACAGTTGTTAACTGGATCATGTTGTCATAGGTACAGGGCCAGAGAATTTCTCATCTAGGGATATGTGCCAATTCTCTTGGAACTCAGGCAGAAGTTGCTGTAAAAGCAATTTCACATTTTCACCAGAAATTCAATTATCTCTGGTTCTTGCTTTCTAACTACCTTTTCAACACTAGAAATACCTTTTCCCAAGCATTTCTGTTATTTGGTACTGTCCTTAAGTATCCACTTTACACTGGCATTGCAGCTTTAATGTTTGCATCTTTTCTGAAGTATTAATTCGTGGAATTTCATTTGTGGTTTTTTTTAAAATGTTTTAATATTTTAAATTTTTGAAACAACTCTGCTCAGATTTTAGTTCTGATCTAATCAATTTAATTTTGGGTAGATTATAATTATAATTAATAAATCTACTAAGTTATACTGTGTTTCCCCGAAAATATATTCTATCCTGAAAACAAGCCCTAGCCTGATTTTCATGCCTGCGCCTAATATAAACTCTACCCCAAAAATAAACCTTATAAAAACCCCGCCCACCATTTGGTTGTACGAGGTGGGACAGGTGAAAAAAAATCAAGCTAGGGCAGGGATGAGGGTGGAGCTTAGATCACTGCAGCCAGGCTTCCCACACCCTGACACCTGCCCCGCCACTGCCTGACTTCTTCTGCAGCTGCTTATACTCACAGCCAGGCATCATGTGGTGCATTGCACGGGTGCTGCTTGTCAACTCACAAAACATTCCTATGCCTGTTTTAATAATTGGCATAAAAATGGGGGGGAAAGAAAAATAAAACTTGTTTTTTAAAAAAATGGGAGGAAAGTGAAAGTACATTCCAACTCTTATCTTTAAAAGATTGTAACTAAAATACCAGAGTTTTTGCCCACAAATATACTTAATTGGAGAACGTGAATGATGACACCCAGTCTGTGAATGTGCTCAACTGGAGAATCTGGTTTATGAGACACTCAGGGGGAGGGGGAAAACAGGGTCACAGACAGGGGTGGGATTCTACCAGTTCGCACCTATTCACTAGAACCGGTTGTTAACATTCTAAACAGTTCGGAGAACCTGTTGTTAGAAGAAATTACTGGCCTAATCCTGTAAGGAAGGCAGGAAGGAAACATTCTGGTGTTGCTTATAGAAACTGCCTCTCCGTTAACCCTGATTACATTCTTGGCAGTACTTGTCTTCCTGTCTCAGGAACTTCTCTGGAGTTTTTTTTCCCTCCTTTGCTGGTACTTTGCTTGTGTGGAGTGACCATTCAAAGTTACAATGGTAAGGAGCTTCCAGTGATGTTGCATTGTGGCAGTTCAGGAGAAACCTGCTCTGATCTCCTGAGCCAGGATTTTTGCCTCTGGACAGCCATCTGTGGCAGTGTCCAGTCCTGGAGGGATCGACAAGGCGAGGAGAAACTCTTGGAGACAGTTTGGGAGGTTTTGATCCCGAAACGTTGAAGAAGAGAGCCTGAAGTCTGAGGTGAAAGAAGTCAGCCTGTGTGGCCAGACCCGGAGATGCGACAAACTAGCTAGCAGAAAGCAGCGAGACGGCAGTGGACGAAGGGGTAGTGATTGCATGAAGTCGGAAGCTTTATTGGATTGCAATTCATTTGGATAACAATTCAGATAGACGATCGTTTGAAAGATTAATCAAACAGACTAAGGAAACCCAGGGTGAAAGGGGGGAGAGTGGAAATCAGCAGCAGCGTTCTAACCTACCATCCCTAACGCTGGCACAATAGTGAAATTAATAGTGAAAATAAGAAAATAAGAGGAATCTTGACAGAAAATCGGAGTGTGGTGTGAGAGTTGAGAAGTTATTTTTGGAAGGTTCCGTTTCCTTTTGACAGCTTGAAATGAATTTGTTAAAATCAAGTGAACTGGAAAAAAAACAATCTGATAAGAACCTAAATGGAAGAAGAGTGACTGTGCAATTCTTAAAGACGGCCATTGAAAAATCTAAACTCTGATAAACCATTTCATTGTGAATGAAGAGACTTATAAATTTGTAACTGGAAAAATATTGTTTTGAACTACAAGAACATTGGTATATATTTAATTAGTTTATTGTTATAGATAGAAGGAACATTGTATCAGATAACTTATATAATTCTTTTTACTGATTTACTTAGTAGCTGATTACTTTAGATTTCCCATTTTTCTTATATAAATTCTTTTCGTTGGTACCCTCACAATACACAATTCTTATTTTAAGTGCCGGTATAATTAAGAGTTATATATTGAAGATATCATATAGTAATGTGTTTGGATAACCCTAACAGATTTTGATAAAAGGAAGGTAGTAATTAATTGTCCTACTTAACCCTTTTCCCAGTGATTTATTGTGATGGAATGAAATTATTATAGTATTTATTATAATAACACCATAGGTGTTTTTTCTCTAACATAGATTGCTAAGAGTTAAAAATTGATTAAGTGTATACTGATTGTGATGGAATTTGGTGAGTAGTTCATCAAAGGTGATATTGTCTGATACGTGTTTGTATTGAAAAATAGTGGCTGATATTGATTAGGAAAACTTCAGAATTAATAATTAAGAGACTCTGTTTATTAGAAAATCATAGAATTGATGGTAATTTGGGATAGTATATACAGGATAATAGATGAACAGGCCAAAATTATAAAAGATATGACAAGCATCACCACTACTAAGACAGGGAAAAAACCTGTGCCAACGGTGGCACCATCCAGTCCAGCAGTTTCAACTCAATGAACAATTGAAGGAATGTTGGTCCCTGAGAAATCGACTACCACAACCAGTGCCCAATCAATGCGAACCTCCCTATTAGCAATCCAGAATACGATGCTAATGCTACAAGAATCTATGACCAAAAATCACATTGAAAGTAAAGCAGACTGGGAAGCAATGAAAACTGAGCTGAATCAGAAATAGAAACTTGAAATCAGAAACCTGGATGAAAAAATAGGCTTGATCCAGGAATCAACTAAGAAAAATGAAGAAAAAAATCAAGATAATTGAACAACAATCTAAACAAAATGAGAAAAAGCTAGAACTTATGAACCATAAAATTACGATTCACAACAAGGAAACTGTAGAGGCACCTTGAGATGGATAGAGCCTCTTATTATTTGAGATTTCAGAACGTAGAGGAAACTAGAGAGGAGGACTTAACATCGGTGATGGCTAAACCTCTAGCAGATTTCCTTCAAAGAGATAAAGATGAGATGGTACATGAATTTGATATCTACAGAGTCTATACCAGTTATGCGAGACGGCACAGACTCCCTCAAGAGGTCCATATTAGATTTGCCAGAAGGAAAGTCAGAGATATTATTTACAAGATTTCTAGAGAAGAGATAATAAAATATAAAGATAAAGAAATAATAGTACTGAAACAAATACCAAGAAGAGTCCGGAAACAGAGGAAGGATTATCGATTCCTCACTAATTATTTAAATAAAAAAATATTTCTTTTAGATGGATTACCCCGGAAGATATTCTGACATCCTGGAATGAAAAAAGAGTGAAAATTGATAATCTAAATAAAGCACAAGAGTTCTTTGAACAGCTGGGCAGATCAGAGGAGGAAACAAACAGCAGAGATGAATTGGAAACACCAAGTCAAGAAGAAATGCAACAAGGAACTAAAGAATGAGATGAAAACCAAAACAAAGAAGATAGAGGTGAAAGATCCACCCGAGAAGAAACAGGAATCAAAACCAGAAGTCAAACAATAGCCAAAACCAACGAGAGGTAACATCTAAAATAAGAAAGAATGGGGAAAAGATTAACACTGACTTCTATAAATATTAATGGTTTAAACAATCCATCAAAAAGGAAAAAAGTACTTTTGAAACTTGAAAAGCTGAAATTAGATATAATATGTCTTCAAGAGATTCATATCAAATCACGAGAACAGAAATATTTATAAAACAAAAAGTTAGGGAAACTATATACATCGCTAGTAGAGGAAAAAAAGAGAGGAGTAGCATTATATATCAAAGAAGAATTAGAATCAAAACTGATTTATAATGATAAGATTGGAAGAATATTAATTGTAGAGGTGATCATACAAAACAAAAAGATTTTACTAGTAGGGATATACGCCCCCAATACAAATCACAATGAGTTCTATAAAACTATGTGCAAAATTATATAAAAATTATATAAAATTATATAAAACTATGTACAAAAATCTAAAGGATAATGAAAACTCCATCAAATGTTCTCTGTGTAAGAAATACACTCATCATGACTGCTTGGGATTAACCAAGCAATTTATTCAATACCTGGAATCATCCAATGAGTTGTCATATTACTGCAAATCATGCAAACCCAAACTGGATCTGTTGGAAAGAATTGATACCATTGAAACCATAGTAGCATCCCTGGACGCCGTAAAAGAAAGAATATCCAACCTTGAAAAAAAAGAAACAACGCAAAAACCTGAACTTCCAATAGCTACAAACCACATCTCTACCCAACAACCACAACCCAATCCAAAACCCAATCCACAAATAAACACAACCCAGACAAATATTGATATCCCAATCCTCATCAGAGAAGCTGTTGAGCGTGAACGGAAATGTCCAAACGCCATCTTATTTGGTCTAGAGGTCACCAATAACAATGATGACATCACAACTGTCCGAAACATCATCAGGGATTATCAAGCATCAACCATCTCCGCTGATGAAATACTTGACATTTCACGCAATGGCCGAGAGCTCAATAACAGTGACGGCTCTGTGGCCCCACGCCTGTGCAGAGTCATTTGCAAAAATGAATCAAGCAAACGTAAATTCATTTATACTATAAACTCACTCGCCAAAACCAACACCAACCATAAGAACCTCCGTTGTCGCCCTGACCTAACCATACAGCAACGTGCCCGCTCCCGTGTACTCCGCATTGAACTCAAAAACCGTCTAGACAATGGAGAGAAGGACCTGTACATTGACTACCATGCTGACTGTATCAAAAGTAAGCCACACAACCCAATACTCAGCTTTTACCCTCAACCACAACCCTACCTCAACCGATCCACCATCACCCAAGACTAGGCACGCACGCCCCAACTACCTCAATTCCAACTACTGCCGGCCTTAAATGCAAACTACTCAATGCAAGAAGCCTCGTGAATAAAATACCTGAATTTCTCATCCTACTAAATATGGCTAACTTCGACATTATATTTGTCTGTGAAACATGGCTCAATGCATCTCTCCCCGACTCCATTACCACAGTAAGAGACTATCATGTTTACCGATCAGATCGTGAAAATCGTCGAGGAGGTGGTGTTGCTATCTTCTATAAAAAATCCTTACATCTAAAAAATATCCAAGTTACCCAGGAGCTTGCTCTTCCTGAGACCATCATCTGTGAACTATCCTTAAATATCACAATTCGATTCTTACTATGTTACAGAGCACCTGATTATGACATCAAACATGTAAACAAGCTAAATACATTACTAACATGGGCTGCATCCTGCCCATACCCTTTTATCTTTCTTGGTGATTTCAATCTACCTCATATTGACTGGACCCTAAATGATTGTACAACTGAAATCATACACACAACCTTCTACAATGCTATTACAAATCTGGGACTGGAACAACTAGTAACCAACAACACTAGACTAAACAACTGCCTCGATCTCATCTTCTGCAATAGTTTGAATTTAATTTACGGAATACAAACTAAAGAACCCTTTTCCAGTAGTGACCACAATATGATTGACTTTTGTCTCAACATACGTCCACACAAAAATCACCACAATGATGTAATCCCCAATTGTAACTTCAAAAAAGGCAACTATGATCTTATAGACAACGATCTCTCATCCCTCGATTGGCAATCTCTATTCACTGGATGCAATACTGTTGAAGACCATTACAACATATTTTTACTTGAAGTCAAAAGAGTCATCAAACTATATGTACCAACAACAACTCCCAAAACAAAACAAAAAAGCAGATTACCCATAACAATAAGGAAACTTCAATCCAAAAAGAGATCACTCTGGCGGAAAAACAAATCTGGTCACGTTGCCAATTTCAAAAACCGATACAAAAATTTATGCCACCAGATAAAGACCGAATGCACCAATTATCACATTAAACAAGAGGAAAACCTTCTAAGCACCAATTCCACCCGTGCTTTTTTACAATTTTGTAAACAACAAACTAAAAGACTCAAGGTCCATCCCTCCCATGATAGGACCTGATGGTAAAGACTGCAACGACGACACCATTAAAGCCAACATCTTTAACACATTCTTCAGCTCAGTATTTGTAAACAGCAATGGATCATGCCCAGTATTTCCTAGCCGTACCACAGATAACAACAATGATCTAATACATATCGATTTCACAGAAGACAATGTTGAAAAAGCACTATGCAATCTAAAACCATCCCTATCTATTGGACCGGATGGAATATGTGCCTACTTCTTAAAAAAGCTATCCACTGCCATAGCCAAACCTCTAAGCATAATCTTTGAAAAATCTTTCAGGACCAGCTCCTTGCCTAACCTATGGTCACAAGCCACAGTCATCCCCATCTTCAAAAAGGGAGACCCAAGCCTAGTTGAAAATTACAGGCCAATCTCCTTATGCTGCGTCACCTGTAAAGTCATGGAATCAATTATTAACCAATCCATCATCCTCCACTTAGAGACAAATAACCTACTCTCCAATAAACAGAAAAAAACTATCCTGTAATCTGCAACTCTTACACTGCAAAAACATATGGATGACACAACTCGACCAGGGCAAAGCAATAGACGCAATCTACATAGACTTCTGTAAAGCCTTTGATTCAGTGGTACACGACAAACTACTCCTAAAAATAAAATCCTATGGTATCTCTGGACAACTGAATAACTGGATAGAAGCATTCCTGGCAAACAGACAACAAATGGTCAAAATCGGGAGCGTCCTATCAAATCCAGTACCTGTCAATAGTGGTGTCCCCCAAGGCAGTGTTCTAGGACCAACTCTCTTCATATTCTACATAAATGACCTCTGTGATCATATTAAGAGCAATTGCGTTCTCTTCGCTGATGATGTAAAGCTGTTCAATACCACAGACAATACTGCTACCCTACAAAAAGATCTTGACTATGTATCAGAATGGTCAAACAAATGGCAACTTCAAATCTCAACAAATAAATGCTCTGTCTTACATATTGGCAAAAAAAATCAGAAAATAAAATACAAGCTGAATAGTCAAGATCTTGTTGATGGCCCAAGCTCTGTAAAGGACCTTGGAATACTCACCTCTAATGATCTAAGTGCTAGAGCCCACTGCAACTACATAGCCAAAAAGGCATTAAGAGTTGTTAACCTAATCCTACGTAGCTTTTTCTCTGGTAATATCACACTACTAACCAGAGCATACAAAACATTTGCTAGACCAATACTCGAATACAGTTCATCAGTCTGGAACCCACATTACGTATCTGATATTAGCACAATTGAGAAAGTCCAGAAATATTTCACAAGAAGAGTTCTCCACTCCTCTACTCGTTGTAGAATACCTTATGCCACCAGACTTGAAATTCTAGAACTAGAAAACCTTGAATTACGCCGTCTTCGGTCTGACTTAAGCATGGTATATAAAATCATACATTGCAATGTCCTACCTGTCAATGAATACTTCAGCTTCAACCATAACAACACAAGAGCACACAATAGATACAAACTCAAAGTTAACCGCACCAAACTTGATTGCAGGAAATACGACTTCAGCAATAGAGTGGTCAATGTCTGGAATACTCTACCCGACTCTGTAGTTTCTTCCCCAAACCCCAAAAACTTTAACCTTAGACTGTCTACTATTGACCTCACCCCTTTCCTAAGAGGTCTATAGGGGGCGTGCATAAGCGCACCAACGTGCCTACCATCCCTGTCCTATTGTTTCTCTTATTCTTTTATTTTTCTTATATGTACCCATTTAATGTATTCACAACTATGTATACACTTATACTTATTATCTTGTAAACAATTGGCAAATCAAATAAATAAATAAATAAATAAATTAATAGAATTAGGCAAACCCTATGATCTGCATAATTGGTGACTTTAATGCAATTTCTACAATAAACAGGATTATGCCAGTGATCAAAAAGTTTTTTAAAAAAAGAAATACATTGCCTAAATGTTTTTTTGATATGGCTGAGGAACTAGATTTCGTAGATGCATGGAGGAAATTCAATGCAGAAGTGACCCAGTTTATCTTCTACTCCAATTCACATAAATCCTGGTCAAGGTTAGATATGGCATGGATGAATAATGATCTACTCAAGGATATAAAAATATAGAAATATTAACCAACACTTGGGCAGATCATAACCCATTGCAAATAACTTGGAAAATCCAAACTTACAAGAAAGCTAGGTGGACACTTAAACCACAACTATTGAAAGAAAAAGGATACACTCAAAAAATTAAGGAAGAATTAGAGATATTTTTTAAATTTAATAAAAAACAAGATACCTAATTTCAAATTCTTTGGGATACAATGAAGGCGTACCTAAGGGGTATATCGATAGCCTTTACAGGCAACAGAAATAAAGAAAAGTGGAAGAAACAAAACTTGTTAATAAAAAGACTACAAGATTTAGAAGATAGATTAATGAAAGCCTCAGGGGACGAACAAATTAAAAATGACTTGATATTACTTAAACATGAATTGAATATATTAGACCAGGAAGATTTAATTAAGACAATGCTATACACAAAACAAAATTACTTTGAATACGCAAACAAACCCGGAAGATGGTTAGCGTATAAACTGAAAAAAGAAAACCAAAAAAGAATTATATACCAATTGCAAGATAATAATGGGATATTAGAGACAGAATTGTAGAAAAAGAAAACAATTACAAGAGACTATTTCAAGAATTTATATAACCAAGAAGAAATAGATGCAAACAAATTAGAGGAATATTTGAAAGAGAGCACATTACAGCCATTAACGGAAGATAAAAGGGAGATATTAAATAAGGAAATAACTTTAGATGAGTTAAAAGAAGCGATTAAAAGACAAAAAAGTAATAAAACTCCAGGCCCAGATGGGTTGCCAAGAGAATTATATAAAGAGATTGGAGAACCATTAGAAAATTTGTTCCTAGAGATTTGCAACAAGGTACTATTAGAGGCAAGAGTCCTGGAATCATGGAAGGAGGCCCATATTATATTGATCCCTAAAGAGGGTACAGATGCCACCCAGGTAAAAAATTACACAGCAATATCTCTTTTAAACACAGATTACAAATTTTTTATGAGTGTGATGGCAGAAAGACTGAAGCTAATTCTTAATGAAAGAATTCACCCTGACCAGAATGGATTTCTTCCCATAAAACAGATTAGAAATAATACAAGAATGATAATTGATATATTAGAATACTATGAAACACACCCAGGATGCCAAGTTGCTCTTATCTTCCTGGATGCACAAAAGGCATTTGACAACCTAAACTGGGAATTTATGAAACGCCAGATAAATTTGATGAAATTCAGGGATAACTTCACAAGATGTTAGATTTGATTTATTTAACTCAGAAAGCAAGGGTAATGATAAATGGAAAATTTACCAATCCTTTTGAAATAAAAAGGGGTGTCAGGCAGGGATGCCCATTGTCGCCTCTGCTTTTTATTACAATATTAGAAACATTACTGGACAGAATTAGAATGAATGAGGAAATTAAAGGTACTAAGATTAAAAGACAAGAATATAAATTACAGGCATTTGCTGATGATGTGGTCGTTATTATAGAGGATCAAATAGAGTCAAGACCAACCTTATTAAAAGAAATTGATAAATTCAGTAAACTAGCTGGGTTGAAAATCAATAAGGAAAAAACCAAAATTTTAGTTAAAAATATAACAAATAATAAACAAAAAGAACTAGAAGAAATAATGGGACTACAAACTGTCAATAAGATTAAATATTTAGGTATATGGTTAAGACCCAAAACAATAACTTTGAAAGAAGACAATTATGTTAAACTATTACAACAAATAGGAAGAGAATTTGGAGATATGGAGCAAAATGCAGATTTCTTTATTAGGCAGAATTGCCACAATTAAAATGAATGTTCTACTCAAATTGCTTTATTTATTCCAAACGATCCCTATATTATTGGATAAATCATTTTTCAAAGAATTGGATAAAATTACTATGAAATTGGATAAAATTACTATGAAATTCATTTGGGCAGGCAAGAAGTCAAGAATTAAGAAAATTTATTTACAAGACAATAAAAGCAGAGGCAGCTTTGGTCTCCCTGCCTGGGAGACCTATTATAAAGCAGCAATGTTAACGTGGATAAAGGATTGGATTAAATTGGAAAACAAAAGAATTTTAAGGAAAGGTCACATGCCCCCCAGAAAGGCAGTAAAAAAATCAGTGCCAAGCTTGCATCCTGCCTCTTGGAAGTACATCCCAAAAGGATGGTACCAGATACCACTAAAGCAGTGAAGGAAGATCCCCTCCCCAGATAGAAAAAGAAACCATGAGGCAGGAAAAAATTCAAACACAATACAAATAATTAAATCACAACAATAGCTGTTGCTTATTAAACCAATTACCAGAACAAATAGACACAGGAACTAACCAGATTTCTCAACCCAGTTCTTTTTCAGGAACAGAGATTAACTTTTTTCCTTCCAAACAAAGCTGAATAGGGAAAATTATCCCATCAATAAACACAGGATTAAATGTCACCAAGCACAGAATTAAACTTCACCAAAAAACCAGTTTTAGACCAAAACTCAGAAAGGGTATGTAAACTCACGTTTAAATGTCAATCTTTCTAGCTAGCCAAGAAGCCTTGCTGAATGTCACTCATCAGCTCCTTTTTGGCAGCTCTGCTTCGTTATTCAATTATTTCTTCAAAGTGCTGATCATTGCATGCCAGCTGGAAGTATTTGCAGGGGAGTATTTCCTCCCAACAGCAGTATAAAAAGCTTAAAACAACCCTTCCCCTTTAAGAAAGTACCAAGAAAGAAAAAAACCTCCTTCAGAGATAGTAAGTCTAGGCATATTGCCAAGAATGTAATAAGGGTGGAAAGAAAAAACAGAAGGAGATTTCTTCTAACTACCGGTTCTCCAAACTGCTTAGAAAGTTAACAAGAAATTCGATAGAACCAGTCTGAACCGGTAGAATCCCACCCCTGCTTCTTTCCATGTGGATGTAGTTAGTACCCATTAAGAACTACTCATTGAGTATGGTTTGTCAGCCAGCTACAAATCCATCTGATGGGGATGTTGTCTATTCCATATTTTTCGAGCTTACCAAGAACTACGTTGTGGTCTACTTTGTCAAATGCCTTACTGAAATCTAAGTATACTATGTCCACAACATTTCGCTGGTCTACTAATTTAGTCACAAAGAATGAAATAAGATTGGTTTGGTATGATCTGTTTTTAACAAACCCATGCTGGCATTAGTTATAACTTTATTTGCTTCTAGTTTTTCGCAGATCTGTTTTTTGATTATCTTTTTCAGGATCTTCCCAGGTATTGATCTTATACTGATTGGTCTGTAGTTTCCTAGGTCTGTTTTTCCCCCTTTTCTTAAAGATGGAAACCACATCAGCCCTTTTCCAGTCCTCAATTTCTTTCCCAGTGCTCCAGGATTTTTGAAAGATATGGTACAATGATTCTAAGATAAGATCTGCCAGCTCCTTCAGAACTGTGGGATGTTATTTGTCAGGTCTCGGTGATTTATATTTGCCAAGGTCAGATAGGTGCTTATTTTAAGTTTTATTTCTAGTTTGTCTTTTATAGTAGTTTTTTTTAAAATGTTGGGCTGTAATATCTTTCTGCGTAAAGGCTGATGCAAAGAATGAGTTAAGCAGCTCTGCTTCCTCCCTACTGCCTGTTACTTTCTTGCCATCTTCTCTCTTTAGTGGACCTACTGTTTCTTTGATTTGTTCTTACTAATATGTTGAAAGAAACTTTTAAAATTATCTTTGACTTTTGTTTCAAGTCTTTGTTCATTCTGAGCCTTTGCTTTTCTTCATCTTTGCATGTTTTGGCTATCTGCTTATAATCAGCCTTAGTTATGTGTCCCTCTTTCCATTGCTTGTACTTGTCCTTTTTGTCTTTCAGTTTTTGTATTTGTCCTTTTTGTCTTTCAGTTTGTCAGAGATTCCTGTGGAGCCACGCTGGTTTCTTCTTGAATTTCTTATTTTTCTTTTTCAGTGGTATGTGCTGGACTGGGCTTTTATGATTGCATTTTTGAGTTGTTTTCCCCTTTAGGATTTTCATCCATGGAATCTTTCCTAGTTTGTTAAAATCAGCTCTTTTAAAGTTTAAGACACTGGTTGGATTATTTTCTATTGCTTGTGTTTGCATTATATTGAATTCCACTATGACATGGTCACTTTCACCTAAGGTTCTGGTAATTTCAATTCCCTCTATCACTTCTTCTCTATTAATTAGAATTAGACCCAGTATAGCTTTACTTCTAGTTCCTTTCTCTAGCGTTTGGACAACAAAGTTGTTGGCTAGGTTGGTTAGGAATTTGTTTGATCACCCACTTGCTGCAGAGTTGTTTTCCCAGTTGATGTCTGGATAGTTAAAGTCTCCCATTACTACTGTGGTATGCTTCCTACATACATTTGTTAACTGGTTGGCAAAGAGTTCATCTATTTCTTCTGATTGTTTGGTTGGCCTGTAATACACATCTATAGCAATGTTCCTTTTCCCTACAACCTTTTAGATTGACATTCTGGAGTTTGATCTTTGATCATGTGCATTTCTGTAGATATGTAGTGATCTCTTACATATACTCCACCTCCTTCTTTTGTAGATCTGTTTCTTTTGAACAATTTGTATCTATCCAGCAGTACATTCCAATCATGGGTTTTGTCCCTCCAGGTTTCTGTAATGGCAACTATGTCATACCTTCCCTTATGTACTATTGCTTTTAGTTCACCCTGTTTGTTCCCCATGCTTTGAGCATTTGTTTAGAAGCATTTAAGACTTTTATGCCTGTCCATGGGTTTCCTGCATCTCCTAATTGTTGTTTGAGTTTTTCTTTATTCTCATCACTCTCTATCTCATTGTTTGATTTGTTTTGTCTTTATGATTGGTTTGGTGTTCTAGAGATTCTAAAGATTGGTCACCCTGCCCACTCAATTGTAGTTTAAAGTCCTTCTGATGAGTTGGGCCAGTTTTTTTCTGAGTACATTTTCCCCTATTTTTGTGAGGTGCAGAACCCCTCCTTTGCCAAGAATCCTTCAGGTAGGTCCATAATTAAGTCCATGGTCCAGGAAAACAAAGTATTCTTGGTGACACCAACCCTTTCACCAGTGGTTTATTTCTAGAATTATTTTCCCCCTCAATGGGTGTTGACCTTTTGTTGGGAGTACTGATGAGAATACTACTTGTACTCTTACCTCCTTAACTTTATCACCTAATTATAATCTCTCAATATTGTACTCCGGTTCTTTGTTGTGCGATTTGTCCCACTGTGAAGGAGGAGGAAAGAGCATAATTAGGCCTAATTATTTTGATTAGGTTCTCAGCCACATCTTTGATTTTTGCTCCAGGGAGACAACATACCTCCCTAGTCCAATCTGCAGATGCCTGGTTCTGTTCCTTTGAGAATAGAATCTCCTATCACCAATACTCAGTCTGGGGTGCTTTTCTGTTTATCTTAGGTGTGTTTGTTAATGTGACTTTTTAAGGGATATTTGATAATGTCTCTTTTCTAGGTGTCTGCATGTTTTCTTTGAGGGGGAGGTTGTGGCTCTGCATATTTTCATCTAGTGGGAGAAATTGATTGCCCAGTTTGTTCAGTTTGATTTCATGGTGTGGGGGCATCCTGAATTGCCCTAATTTTTTCTTGGGTAGGGTGCAGCCCAGAGGCATCTATTAAATAACCTAAAAACTCAACCCTAGGTACTGCAAACTGACATTTATCTTTTTTGACTTTTAATCCGCCTCCTGAAATCTTCTTAATACTTTAGTTAGGCAGCTTAATAGCTCCTCATTTGATTCCGCTGTAATCAATACATCATCGAAATAGGGGATTACTCCTGGAATCTTCAGTAGGAGGTGCTCCATGAGGCTTTGAAAAAGCCCAGGAGCTACACTAATGCCAAACTGGAGCCTGCGTCATTTAAAGGCTCCTTGGTGGGTCACAATACTGTGTTTCTTAGAAAATAAGACAGGGCCTTATTTTTTTAGATCCCCGAAAAACAGCTAGGCCTTCTTTTCGAGGGGTGTCTTAATTTTCCTCCCATGTGCTTTGCCTAGCCACTGGGCTACTTCTATCTGAAGGAACACCTCACATGCCTTGCCTCTCCACCGGGCCACTTCCGTAGCAGCCAAAAGGAGCTATTCCACAAGCTTAGCATAGACTGAAAGAATGGCAGGCAGGAAAATTGATTATAGGGGTCTCCCATTTTGCATGGTCAACCGGTTCAAGTATACCTTGCACAATTAATTTGTCTAGATGAACGTCTGTTTTTGGGCACAATGCAAAGGGTACTCTGCAGGGCTTGAGCCTAATTGGGGTGACCTGGGGATCTAGATTAAATGAAATAGGGGTCCTCACACACTTGCCCAATCTGTCATAAAAAATGCCTGCAAATTCTTGGAGTAGTTCTTCAATGCTGTCATCTGGCATTGCGTGGTTGTCAGTCACCCCGAGTCCCAAAAAGTCAAACCATTCCAGGCTGAGTAGACTGGGTAGTTGCCATCTACAATGGTTAGCTGCAGGGGACCTTTAAATTGTTTAAATGCCACTTGGAAGTTTCCAATGCCCAGAACAGGGATATGGTTCCCCTGATAATCTTTGAGATGGATGCATTGAGTCTTTAGCTGTCTTTTGGTGATGTTGGGCACTATTTTCTTTATAGTCGCTCAGGCGACTATTGACAGGGAGGATTCTGTGTCAACTTCCATGTCGCATGTAGCTCCCTCTATGGAGACAGTGATAGTGATCTTTAAAAAAAAAATTATTGGTTTTTAAGATGAACA
Source organism: Notechis scutatus (assembly GCF_049901735.1). Classification (NCBI taxonomy): domain Eukaryota; kingdom Metazoa; phylum Chordata; class Lepidosauria; order Squamata; family Elapidae; genus Notechis; species Notechis scutatus. Next base: position 162,488,554 of record NC_142010.1, on the reverse strand, counting down.
TAGACAAACAAAACATAAAAACATCAAGCCATCTTCCATATATATACATACAGTGTGCCGGTTGGTTTACAAATTGTTTTGTGCTTCCATTTCGTAGTCTTCAATTACAATTACATTGTATATATTCTCATATTTTCAATCAAATATTAAATATATCAATATCATTGTTAATCAATAATTTGACTATACTTTTATTTATTCATGTTTCACGAAATAATCATATTTTACTTAATTTGTTTTATAACAGTTCATATTATCATCTCAAATCTATCCTACAATCATTTTGTAGATATAATAAGAAAAGAATACATCTTTATATATTTATTATTTTCTAAGAATCTACATATTTTATTACCATGTTTTATTGTCTAACCATTGATAGAATAGATCCCCAATTTTATAAAATTGTTTATCATCTTTTTTTTTTGAAAACAATTTTATTAGTTTTTAAAAACAAACAAACAAACAAAACATAAAAACATCCAGCTTTCTTTCATAAATATACAAACAGTGTGTCGGTTGGTTTACCAGTTTTTGTGCATTCATTTCGTAGTCTCAATTACAGTTACATTACATAATAGCTCATATTATCAATCAAAAATTATATACCCTAGTATCACTATCAAACAATCATTTGACTATGATTTTATTCATTCATACTTTATGAGATAACTATAATTTACTTAATTTTTTTTATAACAAATCATATAATCATACCAAATCTATCCTGAAGACATTTTATAAATGTGATATTAAATAAAAAAGAAAAAAAATCTCTTTATATATTCATTATTATCTAAAATTCTAAATATTCTATTATTGTATTTTATCATCCAACCATTGATAGAAAAGGTCCCAAATTTTATAAAATTGTTTATCCTCTTGTTCTCTAATTTCAAATGTCAATCTACTCATTTCAGCACATTCCAATATTTTCTTAATAATTTCTTCCTGCAATGGTATTTTCTCATTTTTCCAGTTTTTAGCAAATACAATCCTAGCCACTGTTAATACATTTACAATCAGGTATTTCAAATCTTTGTTATATGTATCAGGTAAGATTCCCAATAAAAAGATCTCTGGTTTCAAATCTATGTGTTTCTTTGTCATTTTTTCCAACCACATGCGAATTTTAGTCCAGTATTTTCTAGCATCCACGCAAGTCCACCACATATGGTAATATGAGCCAGGTATCTGATGACATTTCCAGCATTTTTCAGATTTATTCTTGAACATTCTTGCTATTCTTGTCGGGGGGAAATGCCACCTGTAAAACATCTTATACAAATTTTCTTTATAAGCTGTTGACATAGTCATTTTATAATTTTGAGACCACAATTTTTGCCATTTCTCTAAATCAATCCCATATCCAAAATTCTTCCCCCAAGCAATCATTGTTTCTTTAACTTGTTCTTCTTCTAGTTTAATTTCTAATAAGTATCCATACAATTTTTTAATCACCTTTTCATCAGTACCTGTCAAAATCAGTCAGTTTATCGTAGAAACCTTCTGTTTTAGAGTCTTTATCATACCTTGAATGTATTTGCGCACATGAAAACCAATTCATCCTTATAACTTGTCCCTCTAATTTTTGTATAGATTTAAGTTCACCCTTTTCATTCAATATTTCACCATATCTAACTGTTCCCTTTTATATATTATAGGATAAGAAAATGCTTCAATAGTCGATAGCCAGACTGGAATTTTCAAATAACATTGTCTTTTAGTCTTCTCCCAATTTAACCACAGAGACTCCCATATATAATGTCTTCTAAATTACCCCCGTGTTTTAGTTCCTTTATACCATAGAAAAGCATGACACCCCAACAACAGATCATGTCCTTTTAATGTCAACAATCTAGTATTTCTTAATGTTATCCATTCCTTAATCCACATCAAATTTGTAGCTTGGTAATACAACTCCCAATTAGGCAAACCAAATCCTCCTCTTATTCTAGCATCTTGCAAAAGTTTTAACTTTATTCTCGCTTTCTTACCTTGCCATATATATTTCAACACAATTTTATTTAAATCTTCAAAGTAATCTTTTCCAAGCCTAATTGGAATTGTTTGGAACAAATATAAAATTCTGGGTAATATATTCATCTTGATTGTTGATATTCTCCCTATTAATGACAGTTGTAGATTTTCCCATTTCACCAAATCTAGCGCTATCTGCTGCTTAAGTTTGATATAATTATTCTCTTTTAGTGTACTGCATCTTGCTGTCAAATGTATCCCTGAGTACTTGATCTTATTCGTGACCTGAATTTTCAATAGATCTGCCAGTTCTTCCTTTTGTCTTGATAGCATATTCTTTGTCAAAACCTTTGTCTTATCTTTATTTATTTTCAAACCAGCCACCTTTCCATATGCCTCTATCTTTTCTATCAATTTTGATGCTGTTTCTAGTGGGTCTTCTAAAATGAAAACCAGATCATCTGCGAATGCTTGCAACTTAAATTCTTCCTTTTTAATTTTCATCCCTTTTATATTATTTTCTTCTCTAATATTTGTTTAGCACTTCCAAGGTTAACACAAACAACAGAGGTGATAGTGGGCACCCTTGTCTTGTTCCTTTTCTTATATCAATAGAGTCTGTCAGTTCTCCCTCTATCATTACCTTTGCCGTTTGCTTATGATATATAGCTTCTATTGCTTGAATAATTTTTTTAGCAAAGCCCATCTGTTCCAGCTGTAATAACACGAATCGCCAATTCACATTATCAAATGCCTTCTGTGCATCTAGAAATATCAAAGCCACTTGTTTTTCAGGGTGTGCCTTGTAGTATTCCAAAGTGTCCAAGATTACTCTCATATTATCTTTAATTTGTCTCTTTGGCAGAAATCCATTTTGATCAGGATGGATAAAATTGTTTAAGTATTTTTTAAGTCTTTCTGCCAATATTGAAGCAAAAATTTTATAATCTGCGTTTAGTAAGGAAATAGGTCTATAGTTCTTGATTTGTAATGAATCAGCCTCCTCTTTTGGGACAAGTGAGCTTCTGACCATGATTTAGGTATCTTCTTCTTTAACATAACTTCATTCATAACTTCTAGCAATGGAAGGTTCAATGATTCTTGTAGTGTTTTATAAAATTCTGCCGGAAGTCCATCTGGGCCTATTTTGCTTCTTGAGTGCTTCAGTTAACTCCATCATCGTTATTTTGCTTTCTAACATTGTTTCAATCTCTTTAGGTATCTGGGGTAAATTAGCATTCTGTAAATACTATTTAACTCTTTCCTCATCAATATTCTCTTGTGTGTATAGTTTCCCAAAATAGTCTCGTATGATTTCCTTCTTCTCTTTACTACCATAGCAAACTTGGCCTTAGTCATCTACCGTTTTTCTCATATAATAAGGCCAGGTCTTTTTTTTTTTTTGAGGCCCAAAAAAATGGCTAGGCTGTCTTTTAGGGGGTGACTTAATTCCCCCCCCCTTGCATCTTTGGGTGGGTGGGTGGTGACAGCTTGGATGTTGACCTCGGCGTTGGTGGGGCACTTCGTATCGGGGTCAACGCAGGCAGCACCATATCCGGGTGTGCAACAAAAGTACTTCCTAACAGCAAGCCCCCCCACCATTCCCCCCCATTTCGCATGTTTTAATATAGGCCTTAATTTGGGGGGAGGGGCTTAATTTCATTTCATGCCTATAAAACATGCTGGAAACTTCCTATTGGGGGAGGCCGTATTGTTGGAGAAACAGGGTATTAATTGCAATATTTTCCTTGATTCTTTCTCCTTTCTCAATTTATATGCTAACCATCTACCTGGTTTATTTGCATCTTGCAACAGAACAAGTAGTTCTGTTTAGCACCTCTGATTTTCTGTGCTAATTCTTCTTTTTCTATTACACCCATTTTATGTTTAATTATATCCATTTTTAGTTTAATGTCCTTTTTCTGTGGCATTTTCTGTAGCTATTTTTCAAGTCCTTTATACTCATCCTCTAATGCCTTAGAGGCTAGTCTTTTCATGGCATTTCTTTTCCTTGTATCGTCTATTATCAAGCCTCTGGCATATGCCTTCATTGTACCCCTTACATTCTGAATTGATGTATCTTCTTTTTTGTTTTCTCTAAAGAAGAAAGCCAGTTCTTTCTCCATCCACTGTGTGAAGTCTTTTTCCTTTAATATAGTATTGTTTAACATCCATCTAGATTTTCTTCTTTGTCCTTTCCATTTAATTGTCATTGGATTGTGATCTGCCCAAGTACTTGTTTCAATATTTATTTCTTGAATATTAGTTAACAATTCTGTTGACATCCATATCCTATCTATTCTGGACCATGATAAATGTCTATTTGAGTAGAAGGTGTATTGTTTAGTTTTAGCATTTCTTTCTCTCCACATATCTTTTAAGTTTATTTCATCTACCATTTTAAAAAAAGATTTAGGGAGAGTCTTTCTATTTTGCTTTATTGATTTCTGTGCTGTATAGTCCAGTTTATTATCTACAATTCCATTAAAATCTCCCATCATAACTATATTAGCATAGTCCAGTTCAATTATTTTCATATGTATTTTTTTATAGAATTCTTCTTGATTGTCATTCAGGGCATAGATTGTGATCAGGAGTGTTTTCATATTATTGTCCATTATTTCCACCATTAGTATTCTTCCATCGTCATCAGTATAGATCAATTTCGCTGGGATAATATCTTTAATGTATATAACCACTCCACTTTTCTTGCATTGTGTCAAAGAAGTAAATATTTTCCCTAGTTTTGGCTGTATCAACAGTTGTTCATGTTGCTTTTTGATATGTACTTCTTGTAGGCAGATTATATCAAATTTTAATTTCTCTAATTTATGGAAAGTTTTCCTTGTTTTAACAGCTGAGTTAAGTCCATTTATATTAATTGTAATCAGTTTTTTCTCTTCCATGGTTATATTTTGTAGTTAGGTTTAGCAGCTCTCGTAGATCTTGGTTCACGTTGTTCTTTGGCTTCCACCTTTCCACCTCCTACACCTTCTTCTTTTTCAATCGCCATTTGGCAGTCCTCTTGGAATTCAATTAGTGAGATTTCTTTTTCTGCCTCTTCCTCTTTCCCTCCAAAAAATTCTGTGTAAAATGATTCAGCTTTCTCAATTGAACCAATTCTATGTCTCTGTTCTTGCCATGTGAACATTAAACCTTCTGGAATCAGCCATCTATAATTCACCTCTTTTTTAAGTAGCATTTTGGTCAGAAATCAGTATTCTCTTCTCATCTCTCTCACTCTTCTGGGTACTTGTTTCAGGACCACAATCTCCTTGTCTTTATATTTCAAAATTTTCTCTCTTGCCACTTGCAATATTTGCATTTTAATGGCTTTCTTTGTAAATCTGATGTGAACTTCTCTTGGTAAGCTATTTCTCATTGCATATCTTGTGAAGACTCGATAAACCTCATCTATTCCATCCATCATCTTCTCTTCAGTTATTTCCAAAGCTTCAGCCAAAATTTCTATCATTATCTCAGCTAGGTTTTGTCCCTTTTCTTCCTCTATGTTTTGGAATCTGAGATAAAATTCTGATCTGTCCATCTCCCATCTCAGCATCCCACTTTTATCTTGTTCAACCACAGTTAATCTGCTATCAATATCTCCAATCTTCTTATCTCTTCGTTTATCTTCTTCTTCAATTTTTTGGAATCTCTCATCATACTTCGTCATCATTTGTTGAATATTCTCCACCTTTTCATCAGTTTTCCCTGTTCTTTGTTCAATGTTCTTTGTTCTCTTTTCAATGTTCTCTGTTCTTATTTGAATATTTTGAATTCCTTGCATAATCATCTGCAGGGTCACTTTTTCCTGTTCTTTCTCTTGCTGTAACATTGTCTGTATTGAACGTTGTCCTCCAGATGGTGAAGAGGAAGAAGTAGAAGTTGAGGAACCAGGGGCTGTTAGTTTCCTACTCATTTTGGACAATTCAGAATCTTCAGGTTCTTCTAAACCTTAATCCACTTGTGAAATAACCAATTACAATTCCAAATAAAAATAGTAGGAAAAAAGAAACCAAATAGTGGCAATAATAATAATAATAATAATAATAATAATAATAATAATAATAATAATAATAATAATAATAAAATTTCTTCAGGTTCTTGTATACCTTAATCCAATCGATTGGCTAGATAGCAGTAAAAACTCAAAAATGGAAGAAAAGACCATAAACACACACAAAAAAGAAAAAATGCTTAAATCCTGAAAAAAGCAGAAAAGTAAAAAGTGAAAAAGTAAAAAGAGAAAAGAAAAAATCTTCAGGTTCTTCAACACCTTAATCCAATTAAGAGGTCTCAGGTATAAAAGGATGCATAAGAAAAAAAAAAGAAAGCCACAAAAATGAAAAATAAAAAAACCAATATGGAAAGTAAATAGAAAAAAAAAAGAAAGGGAGAGAGAGAAAAAGAGACTACTCCCTTAAAAAGAAAAGGAAGGAAATCATTAATACTAAAGCTTTTCCTTTAAAATAAAATGCAAACGTAAAAATTTGACTTCAAAAGACAAAAAGAAAGACAAAAACAAGTTCCAAAAGGCCAAAAATCCAAATAGCTATTAAGAAAAGTAAACTAGTAAGGAGGGGGTTTGTTAAAGTAAGAAATAGCACAGCTTTAAAAAAAATAAAAAGAGCACACTGCATCTTGTTTGATTATCCAAGGCTTTTGTTAAAATGTATAACTCTCTTCTCCAGAGTCTTATCACCTTTTTTCCCCTATAAGCTTCAACATCAGACTCCAGCTGTTGATAGAAACCCAGAAGAGCACCTGCAATAATACTCTCCCATGCTCTTCCCTCTATCTTATCAAATAGCAATGTCCTTGAAAAGAAGTCTCAGTTCTTTCTCAGCTTTGTCTGGTCAAGAAAAAGAAATAGAATATTTCCAAGCCTCCAGTTGGCAGTGTTACAAAGATTCTTTTGCTTTCACTTTCCCCCTCCTTTTCCAAACAAAATATAATAAAAATTAATTAAAAAAGGGAAAAGATATTAAAAAAGATGACTAAAAGGGAGTCTCTAGCCTAGAATATTATAAAGTCAAAAAGGAGAGAAAGAATAGGTGAAAGAGAAAAAAAAACCAGTCCAGTTTCAAAATATAAAATCATGTGTAGAAAATCCAGCAATGAAAAAAAAAATTACTTTGACATTCCTGTTTAAAATCGCCACTTAATCACTTCTGTCAAAACTTTTACAGATTCTTTCTTTTCCTTAGGGTGTCATTTCAAATCTTAAAATAAAGAAAAAGTTCTCACCAAACTGGCACACTTTGTCCTTCCGTTCTCTTTCGTTTTGGAGCTGTTCCAACTTTAGCAGCTTTAATGGCTGCCTCTTTGCCGCTGGCAAAAAGAGCTTCTCCTGGATCTACCAGGGACTTTGCAATATCCCTGGGATTGACAGGATGTGCTCTTTACATTCACCGTCTCTTCAGAATGGTTTAGATCCAAATGGACCGTCCAGGAGCAAAGATATCGGCAGTGATCTCAGACATCCAAAATCGCATGCCGTATCGTCGCGACGCCAGCTCCGCCCTCCAATAGCTGTCTTTTGGTGATGTTGGGCACCAGTTTCTTTATAGTTGCCCAGGTGACTATTGACAGGGAGGTTTCTGTGTCAACTTCCATGTCGCATGTAGCTCCCTCTATGGAGACAGTGATAGTGATCTTTGTTACCTGCAGTGAGGAGGCTTTCCCGATTGTTGTTTGGAATATCATCTTTGGCTCGTCATAGCGGTCTTTCTTCTTCCTTGGCTTCCAGGCTTGTCCCCTTTTAAACACTGCCTGTGGGTTTCCTTGACTGGCGTGGCGTGCTGTTGGTTGGCTCACCTGGCAAACTCTAGCCAAACTTCCTATCGCAGCACTGACAGATTGCATCTTTGAATCGGCAGTTGGATTTTGAATGATTGCCACCACATCTGGCGCATGCGGACTGCACTGCTTCAGTGCCTGTGTTTTTCTTATTGACTTTAAACTGGCATACATCTTCTTCATCCTCTGTTGAATCTTTTTGTTTGGTGTGGTCTTGCCGACCTGTGGCCGTTTGTTGCAAGAAATTTGAATTTTTATTTTTCTGAATTGCCTCCGTAGTCTTGATCGATGTTCCTGTAGCTCTGGCTTCATCTAGTGCTGTCTTCAGCGTGAGGTTAGGCTTCGCAAGCAGGCGCTGCTGTAGGTTGAGATCTCTTATTCCGCAGACAAGTCTATGTAGCAGAAGTTCTTCCAATTCTTGGAATTTGCAGTATAAAGTGGCTTTTTGTAGTGCTGTGATGCAATCATTTATGGACTCGCCTTCATTTTGGTTCTGGCGTTGAAATTCATGGAGTTGAATGATCTTAGACAGTGCCAGCTTGTAGTGCAATCTGAGTGGGTTTAAGATTGTGTCCCAAGGCACTGTTTGTACTGCGGCTGGAGCGACCAATGCTTTTCCAGCGTCGAAAATTTCTGAACCATAGTAAGGAAAAGGGCTTGCTTTCGGTTGTCCGAGAGTTCCTTAAGGTCATTGGCTTCCAGGAAACACTCAAACCAAATGAGATAGGAAACCCAATGTTCCACGGCTGGGTTGAATGGTGTGGGTGGAGCATGCATGGCCATCCTTTCCGAAACTGAGTTCAGGGTCTCTTCTTAGGCGACCGTTTGCAGCTTGTTCCACTGTTCTGGTTGTATCGTAGTCAGCTCTTTTTGTTAATTTTCTTCCGATCCCACCTTCATTGCCAGTGTTGAGTTGTGGGAGAATGGAAGAGACAGAGTATCTGCAACAGTTAACTTCTTTATTCAGGAACAAACAACCAGCCCAAACCCCGTCTTTTTGTGAAATCTGTTCCATTTTGGCATTTCTTAAAGTTTGGTGCTCCTACCCCAATGCCAACAAGCCTTAGCTTACAGCTGGCCCTGCCCTTATTCAAAACTCAGCAGAAATTTGCAAGCTACTTAGCAGCTATTTGGCAAGCTGAGGAAGTTCCATGGTAAATTCTTTAGCACTTGTTTCAAAACTTCACACATTTATTTCAAAACAGTGCCAATCCCATTTTTAAAATCCTACCAATACCTTGGATGCCATGGATGCCACAGATGAAAAGAGAAAATTAGTTCATTTTTAAAGTGTTGGATGGAATTTCCTTTAAGGATCATCCTCGTCTCCGGTGTTTATTTTTAACAAGAATTACAGTAATTCTTGTACTAACTACTTTGGGGAATGATAATGCCTTCTTCATGGCTCTGGGCTTAGACTTTCACTTTATCACTTTTTATCCCAAATTGGGTCTGCTTCACTCCTACTATGGTTTTTTTCTACCTGAGTATTTCTTAGCTTTCCCCCCCTTCTGGGAACAACCCCATCAATACCATATGGAAGTTTCTAGTCTCCATCTGTCCTCTATATATTCTTTCTCTTTGATCTCTTCCCAAGCAATCTGTTTTGAGACCATAAGAATAAGCCAGCATTGTTTCTTCCATGTTTCTTCCACTCACCAGCCTTTAAACTTGGATTTTGCAATCAGAATAAATCAGGCATCTGTGACATATGGATGAAGTAAATGTGGGTTTTGCCTATCTTGCAGTATTGGGTGAATGGCTAAGTAATGCAGGGAAGGGCTTGCTAATTTCTTTACCCATTCACCACACATTCAATCATACTTTTTAAAAGAATAAAAATTGTTACCATCCTGCCATCTTCTCCTAACAGCAAGTGTACCCCTTCCGTTTATTATTAACTTTTAACTATTAAGTAAGGATCATCCAGAGTCATCTAACTGGTGAGATGGGTGGGATATAAATTTAATGAACAAACCAACCAACCAACCAACAATAAATAAATAGCCAAAAAGCTCCTTTTGTTAGTTTTCCTTACAAATTCCTTTTATGCTTTAGATTTTCTAACCTTATTTTTGCACATATTGCTGCCGACTGGGTACTTTTCTTTTTGCTTATTACACACATCTTCATTTCCTATAGATGTGTGTCCCTCAATCAAAAGCTCCTGATACATCTATAGCAGTTTTCTAAACTGTCCCCCCTTTTTTTCTCACCACATTTGATTGCATTTCTATTATCATACTTTTGAGATTGTATTTCCAGTAACTTACTTTCTTACTAAATGTAATTCAGAGGTGGTATTCAGCAGGTTCTGACCAGTTCTGGAGAACTAGTAGCAGAAATTTTGAATAATCCAGAGGACCGGCAAATACCACCTCTGACTGGCTCCGCCCCCATCTATTCTCTGCCTCCTGAGTCCCAGCTGATTGGCTGGGTCTACTTTTGTTGCTCTGCACAGGAGAATGGAGTTGGAAAGCAGGTTAGTGGGATAGGGAGGGAATGGGATTTTGCAATAACCTTCCCCCAGGAGTGGGGAGGGAATGGGGATTTTGCAGTATCCTTCCCCTGCCATGCCCACCAACCCACGCCATGCGCAGCACGTGCACAGAACTGGTAGTAAAAAAATTTGAATCCTACCACTGGTGTAATTACATTTCCAGATTCTTACTTTTGCTGTTTATCTGAGGATTTCTGTCTGTAGGATTCAGTCCAGCACTTTGGGAAGCTTATTGAAATTGGCTCCTGAAACTTAATGTTCATAACTTTGGTCCATTATTTTTCTTTTTATAATAAAACATAGATAATAAAAGATATAGAAATCAGCTCTTTACTGGTGCAAAATATATTGGAAACAGTTTTTGAGTTGGAAAATCTGGACAAGGTGCCAGTCCTTTTTTTGGGGTGGGGAGGGGTGTGTTACTGTTTACTGAAGCCGTAAATGGTTTAGGATTTGACTATTTGGAAACTGCCATTCCTGTTATAAACCTATTCAAACATAATAACAAACAAATGTAAAGATATGTGAGAAGGGTCCTTTTGAAGGTATCCTCATGGTATTAGGATAGTGGAAAGCAATCCTCTTTTGTGTTTACACATACATCAAAAATCAATACTAAATAAATATTAAACAGGTGACAATCTTCACATATTTTTTATAATTCACAATTCTTTTATTATTTTGTTTTGATGGGTTAGCATTATGGATTGAGAAAGCTGTTTATCAAGTATTTGCAGATTGCAAGAAATATTTCTCTTACTACATAAAACAAGTTTTTAATTATATGGTTGATTGACATTTGGCAAGAAAACATGTAGTTCTAAATAACTTACACGCACACACATACAACTGGTCTTGCTATAAAATTCTGATTCTGATTCCTTCAGGACAGGGTGTACTTTATGAGTTCCGCTTAGTCTATTTTCAAATCATAAACATTTGAGCAGTGATGTGTTTTCCAGGTGGTGACCAGAAAGAGAAAGCTGGAGGAAACAGCAGTTCTTATAGCACCCCTAAATTCAGTTAATACACATTCATTTTGAATATATTTGTTTGTTCGGTAGAAATCCCAGCAAACAGATCCTTTACACTGATAGCTCTGATGCAATTTCTCCCCCTGTTCCATATCATTATCTTTGTGAGCCCCTTATCAAACTAGTATTTACATTGACTTATGTGATGAAAAAACAGAAAATGACAGCATCCCCAAAAGTCTTTCAGCAGAATGTGATCAGAATTGAATTATTTTGATTAAATATAAATTGTATTGATTAAATACAAATAGTTTTACATCAAGAGACTGTTTGCTTCCATATTACAGCTTGATGCCTGTGGAGCCAGAAGGCATGGATATAAGTCTCTTTGATGTCTTAATAATTAAAAATGGATATACAAATAACACAAGAGTGACCTGGATAATTTTTATATATTGGGTTTACAAAATTAAGTTGTTAAACCCTGAAAGGGTTTTGTGAAAAGAACAAAGAAAAAAATGAAAAGAAATAAAATACTAGGAAATTATCTGAAAAGAATGAAGATTCCCACCCAAATTGGGTGGCATGCCTTTCTATGGGATAAAAAGAATAAGACCCACTTCTATTTTCATAGACATCTGATAAGGGATTCATTATTACAAACCTGGGAAAAAGTTTTTTTAAAAAAGCATTATCTGAAAAGACCAAATTGGACCTCACCTATGGAAGTTATGTTATATCCAGTTATGAGGGACATTAAAAAATGATTAGATATGAAGAACTATTAGATGAACAGAGAAAATTAAAAACATTGAATAAACTAAAAGAACAAGGTATAATATTGGATTGGTAGGTATACTTGCAAATCCAAACCAAATTTAAGAAAGATGTAGAGGAACAAGGGATAGATAAGGATTTACAAAAATTGGACCAAATTTTGACAGGCAAAGACATAAAATTTATAACAGGAATGTATAACTATTTATTGGAGGTGGAATTAGAGGAAGAAATTGTCAAGGGATCAATGATTGTCTGGGTGAAAATTGAATAAATTTTGGATGAATGGGAAAAGATTTGGACCGAGAACTAGAAGCTGACTTTGTCGACGGCATTTAAAGAAAATCAATATAAAATATTCTGTAGATGGCACTTAGCACCAGCAAGATTGGCAAAAATGTATCAAATATAAAACCAGAATGCTGAAAGTGCAAACAAAAAAAGGAATGTTTTTCCATATGTGGTGGCAATGTATAGAAGTTAAAAAATATTGGAGGAAGGTACAGATAATGGCTTCTCGAGATTACAAATCATAGATTGAAATTGGAACCAGAAACATTCCTATTAGGTATGATAAAAGGGAAATTGAGCAAGGACAAAAGATATATCATGGTACACATCTTAACGGCAGCAAGAATCACCTTTTCATAAAGTTGGAAGAGTGATAAAATACCAGCAGATGAAGCATTAATTCAAAAAATAATGGATTGTGCAGAGCTAGACAAATTCACTATGGAATTAAGAGACAAGGATGATTTAGAATATTACACGATATGGGATAGGTGGTATGAATGGGTGGAGAATAAAGATAAAAATGATGTATAGTCACAAAACGAGAAACATGTATATACAATGACACAAATATTGTTAATGGAAATGAGAGTTTTGTATTGTTAGTTTTTAAAGAATAAAAATTTATTTAAAAAAATAAAAAAAATAAAATCCATGTGTTGTAATATCTGATAATTCCTAATCAACTGTTGTTGATCAGGACTGAATTATGAGGCTTTGGAAATGGGGTCTGGGAAGAAGAGATCATTTGTTGTATTTTAAGAGAAGTGGTAAGTTACTAAAATCATTTATATGTCTGATGAAGGGGGAAGTCTTTTCTTTATATATTTCTTTTTCTTTTCTTTACTATATTTTTTGGCAATTTCTTTTTTTTTTGTATTAGCTTTTTATTTTTAATGTAATATTTTATTTTTAAAATTACTATTAAAAAACATTTTGCCTGGAATAACAAATACTGTGGTGAGACATGAGCGTTTTTTTCAGGTATGTGAAAAGCTGTTATGTAGAAGATTTCTTAGGCAAGTTAAAGACAAGATAAGAAACAATTGATTAAAATGATAAGGAAACTGCTATTGATTAGACATTAGAAAGATTTTCCTAATTCAGACTGGGATGTGGAAGTCTTTCCAACATGGGAAATGCTGGATGGCCATCTATTGGGGATGCTTTAATCATGGATTCCTGTGCAGAGGAAAGGCTGTCTTATGTGATCTCCAAGGTTCCTTCTCTTACCACACTATGATTTTATTAACCAAAGCATGGTCATGGAATATCTAATTACTGTTTACTTTACAGACTTATAGAAAGTATAAAGCCAATTTGGTTTGGTGGTTAAGGCGCCAGGCTAGAAACCAGGAGAATCTGAGTTCTATTCCTGCTTTAGCCATGAAAGCCAGCTGGATGATTTTTGGACCAGTCACTCTTTCTCAGTCTGTGAGAGGGATCTTGGAGTCTTAGTGGACAACCAATTAAATATGAGCTAACATTGTGTGGTGGCAGTCAAAAAAGCCGATGCAATCCTAAATTGCATTAACAGTCAAATTCAAGTGAGGTACTAATACCACTCTATAAAGCCTTAGTAAGACCACACCTAGAATACTGCATCCAATTTTGGTCACTACACTATAAAAAAGATGTTGGGACTCTAGAAAGAATGCAGAAAAAAAGCAACCAAGATGATTAGGGGACTGGAGGCTAAAACATATGATGAATTGTTACAGGAACTGGGCATGGCTAATTTAGTGAAGAGAAGGACCAGGGAAGACATGATAGTAGTATTCCAATATTTGAGGGGGTATTACAGAGAGGAGAGGGTCAACTTGTTTTGCAAAGCACCTGAAGGCCAGACAAATGGAAACTGAAAAAGGAGAGATTCAACCTGGAAATAAGAAACTTTCTGATTGTGGGAGCAATCAATCAATCAATGGAACAGCTTGCCTTCAGAAATTGTGGGAGCTTCATCACTGGAGGCTTTCAAGAAGAGACTGGACTGCCACCTGTCAGAAATGGTGTAGGGTCTCCTGCTTAGGTGAGTAGTTAGACTAGATCTATGATGGCGAACCTATGACACGTGTGCCACAGGTGGCACACAGAGCCATTTGTGCCGGCACACGAGCTGCAGGCAAACTTACCTCACTGCACATGTGCATGCCACACAGCTGATTTTCGGTGAATTTGAGGCCTTTTTTTGGCTTCCCAAAGGCTTGAGGAAGGCTTCTGCAGGATTCTACAAGCTTTGTAGGCCGAAATCTAGCCCCGTTTCATCACTTCCATTTTTTTTGGAAAAACAGGAAATGACAAAACGGGGCTAGATTTCAGCCTACAAAGCTTGTAGAAGCCTGAAGAAGCCTTCCTCAAACAGGTCAAAAATCAGCTGTAAGGTGCAGTGCAGGTAAGGGGGCAGCGAGGGTGGGTGGGTGGAATTGCGCGCGCATGCATAGGGGATGTGGGGGGTGCGCATTGCCTTCTGGGTGCTGGCACGTGAGTGCGAGCATGCAAGTGCGTGCCCAACTTTTGGCACAGGAGCCCAAAAAGGTTAGCCACCACTGGACTAGATGATCTACAAGATCCCTTCCAACTCTGTTAATCTGTTAATCTGTTACTTTACAGGGTTGTTATTGTGAGAAAAATAGGAGGAGAAAGGAATATTAGGTATGTTTGCCATTTTGAGTTATTTATAAAAATAATAAAAGTAAGATTTTAAAAAATCTAAAATAAAAGTTATTTTTTTAAAAAGTAGAAGGATGTTTCTATACCACCCAGAAACACTCAATCGTTGAGATTGGATGCTGGGATGCTAGTACTTTGAATGAATTAAAACTCCAAACCCAAAATGAATTGCATCCTAACTTAGTGATAGTCAGACCAAACGTTACATATGTTTACCATTTTGAGTTGTTTATTTAAAACATAATAAAGACAGGATAAATCAAATGAAATTTAAAATATAGCATCTGTTCATAGCATAAATGGAGATGAACACTCTCCATATAGTTGGCAATAACTAGTGGTGTAAAATCTGCAGGAACCCCCCCCTTACCTTCATAGCATGGCTTGGTAAACCTTAAATTTTTAAAGCAAATTTTTTTCCTAACTTACTGATAAGCCACATGCAGAGGTGGTATTCAGCAGGTTTTGACCAGTTCTGGAGAACCGGTAACAGAAATTTTGAGAAGTTAGGAGAGCCAGCAAATACCACCTCTGACTGGCCCCGCCCCCATCTATTCTCTGCCAACCAAGTCCCAGCTGATCGAGTGGGCCTTGTTTTGTTGCTCTGCACAAGAGAACAGAGCTGGAAAGCAGGTTAGTGGGGTGGGGAGGGAATGGGATTTTGCAGAAACCTTCCCCCAGGAGTGGGGAGGGAATGCATATTTTGTAGTTTCCTTCCCCTGGAGTGGGGTGGGAATGGAGATTTTATAGTATCCTTCCCCTGCCATGCTCACCAAACCAAGCCATGCCTACCAAGCCACGCCCACAGAACCGGTAGTAAAAAAAAATGAATCCCACCACTGGCACATGATTAATTATTGTTTTTGAGAATATTTTTGTAGGATAGATAGCATCACCATCAGATGGATTTGAACTGGTTGACAAATCACACTCAATGTGTAGTCTTCATCGGAACTACATCTTCATGGAAGGAAGGAAGTGGTGGGGTACTTCATCAGTGGAGGCTTTTAAGAAGAGCCTGGACAGCCACTTGTCTGCGATGGTATAAGGACTCCTGCTTGAGCAGAGGATTTGACTAGAAGACCTCCCATGTCCCTTCCAGTTCTATTCTGATTCTGCTTTTAGGCCCAGTACTCCTCAATATATTCATAAACAATTTAGATGAGGGAATAGAAGAGGAACTTGGCAACACCAAGTTGCCAAGAATAGCCAACACCCCAGAAGATATGCTCAAGATCTAAATGGATTTTGACAGACTTGTACACTGGACTCTATCTGACAAAATAAAATTCAGTGTTGAGAAAAGCAGAGTTTTACATTTAGGAAAAGAAAACTAGATGTATAGGTACAGATTAGGTGAAACTTGGCTTAATAGGAATAATTGAGAGAGGGAACTTGGAGTCCTAGTAGACAGTCACTTAAACATGAACCAGCAGTGTGCTGCTGCCACCAAAAAAGCTAATGTAACCCTAGGCTGCATTAATAGAAGGATAGAATCAAGATCACATGAAGTGTTAGAGATGCTTTAAAAGGCCTTGGTAAGACCACACTTGGAATAGTGCTTCTAGTTTTGGTCACAACGATATAAAAAAGATGCTGAAACTCTGGAAAGAGTGAAGAGAAGAGCAACAAAGATGATTAGGGGGCTGGAGGCTAAAACATGAAGAACTGTTGGAGGCATTGGGTATGTCTAGTCTAGTGAAAAGAAGGACTAGGGGTGACATAATAGCAGTGTTCCAATATTTGAGGGGCTGCCACAAAGAAGAGTAGGTCAACTTATTTTCCAAAGCACCAAAAGGCAGGGCAGGAAGCAATGGATGAAAACTAATCAAGGAGAGAAGCAACCTAGAACTAGAGAAATTTCCTGACAGTGAGAACAATCAACCAATGGGAACAGGTTGCTTTCAGAAGTTGTGAGTCGCCCATCACTGGTGGCTTTTAACAAGATACTGGATATCCATTTGTCTGAAATGGTATAGAGCAGGAGTGTCAAACTCAATTTCATTGAGTGTCGAATGAGGGCTGTGGTTGACTTGGGGGGGGCTGGGGTACAGATGGACTGCTGAATCTCGTCCTGATGGGTTTGTTCTCCTGTGTTGTGTTGTGCCATGCATTTCTTTCTTTATTCTCCTCACTCCAATGGTGGGATTCAAATAATTTAACAACCAGTTCATCCAGGGTCAGGTTGGCTGTTGTGGGAGGCATGGCCCTTCCGCATCCTCTAGGTCTGCTCCACATGTGAGACAATCCTCCCACGACAGCCAACCTGACCCTAGGCGAACCAGTTATTAAATTTCTACCCTTTACCAAAAAGCTGTTTTTGAGGGTACTTGTCTGCACGTTGGTCTCTCAGCTGTTTCAGCTTCTGGGTGCAGCTCCTTTAAGAGATGAGGTTTCTGAAGAAGGGGTTACCATAGTGACAAAGAGTTGATGCTCCTAAGAGCTCACGTGGGAAGGTGAAGAATTGGGGAGAAGTGGAGTGAGAGATTCCCCTCTCCCCATGGAGCTGTGTGCAGGGAGTGTTGGTCAGTCTGTGGGCAAAAGTGAGAGAGGTGAGGAATTAAGTTGGCAGCATGATCGAAGCTGGGCCCAATGTAGGGGAGACTGCAGGATTAGTTTGGCCAGGCAAAGTATCCCCCCACCACACTATCAAAGTAGATCTTGGGCACCAGGGGTGGGCTTCAAAAATTTTAGCAAGAGGTGCTCTGCCTGGTTGCTGGGTGGGCATGGCCATGGTGGGCATGGCCTAGTTGGCCTCCTGCACTACGGGGAGGGGGTGCATTTTTGCCCTCCCTGGGCTCTGGAGGCTTTCCTTGAGCCTCCGGGAGGGCGAAAATGGACACTCCAGGCTCCGGAGGCTATCTGGAAGCTGGAAACAGGCCCATTTCCAGCCTTTCTGAACTTCCGGGAGGCCCATTTTTCACCCTCCCTGAGTCTCTGCACCCGCTGGGTGCTGTGCTGCAATGGAGAAATGGGCAATGGAGCGGCTGGCACATGGAGCAGAGAAAGAGGGAAAGCAGCCTCCTCCTCCTCCCCTTGTGCTAGCTACTCCATTGACTCTTTCTCCATTGCACTGCCATGCTGCTTGCCCCACCCACCACCGCCCAGAATCCCTCACTTCCGCCAAGCATTTTTTTGCCTACCTGATTTTCACCTCCATCACATTTCTCTGTTGCATTTCTTGCCATTGTGTGCAGGGAAACAAAAGTTTGTGGGTCTAAAAAAAGTTCAATCAATCAATTCCAACTTTGCAAGATCTTTTTTTTCCTCCAGAACTTGGAATTGATTGATTGAACTTTTTTTAGTCCCACAAACTATTGTTTCTCTGCACACGATTGCAAGAAACATGACAGAGCTGGAAATCATGTAGGCAAAGAAATGTTTGGGGGAAGCAAGGGCATCTGGGCTGTTGCGCGGGGCAAGGTCTTCTGCCCACAAAACGCTTGTCTTTGACAGCTGATGCTGAAAGGCAGAGAAAGAGCTTCCAGGAAGAAGCCAGTTGGCCCAGGAGTTACCAATACTCTTCCTCCTCCACCCCATCTGCTAACCCCAAATTGCATCGATAAAGGGGTGATGGTGGCTAAGTCAGGGGCAGAAAGCCCTGCCATATCTAGTAAAGGGGGGAGAAAAGATGGCAACAGGAGCTCCATCTTGCTTCATGCACCCCAATGAAACGCAGTGGCAGCCTGGCCACTTCCCTTCTTCACCCTGTCCAGCACTGGAAGCCAAATGTCAACCGTGCACCCAGTTGCTCTCTGTCTGTCTGTCTGTCTCTCTCTGTGTGTGTGTGGGGGGGGGGGATCACCCGGTATCACAGTCTACTACTGCAGTGGGGTGGTGGGTGGTGGCAGCGGCGGCTGAATGTGTTGGCAAACTGCTTGATGAACTCATGCAGGCAGACATAGAGCTTGCCCAGGGAGCAGATGTGGGCTAGGAAGGTGGCCTTGCTTGGTTGCAGGAATGGCGGCAGCTCTGGGGAAACCTGTGGGGGAGGAGGAGGAGGAGGAGGAGGAGGAGAAAGAGGAAGGGTGCTAGGCTGGGCCTAAGGAGGGTGGGAGAGCTGCACCCACTTGCCCTGCTGCCATGCCCACCTGCAGGCTGCTGCCCATGAAGAAGCCACTCGGTTGCTGCACAGTGCCAGCAGCAGCTCGTGGATCATGGTATGTGTGGAACTGGGCCTGAGTCCCTCTTCGCAGGAGCCCCTGGCCTCTTTAGAGCAGAGCTCGTCTGCTGAGGAGCCCAATCGAGGCCTCGCTCGCTACCTGCTGAGACATGTGGACCTCCCAGTGATGGATAGGATCCTCCAGGCACTTCGCTTGGCCACCTGTTTAGTAGCTGCAGCCCCTCCCTCAAGCACATTAGAGCTGCCTTGGGATTTTGCCTGCGTGGACATCACTTGCTTGGAGGGGGGCAGAGGGCTGGTTAGAGGAGCACCAAGATGCCAAAATGGCCTCAGGTAAGGCGAGGTAAGGCAAGGAAAGGCATGGCTGGGAGGGGAGAGGCCAAGGTGTGGTGATCAGCTGGTTCATCGAACTACACATAAAGTTCTGCTGGTTTGACTGAACTAGTATGAACCGGCTGAATCCCACAGAATAATGTGTAATTGAAGCTGAAATATTTCCAAATTGGGAATAGGTTTTCTCTAAATCCAGAACAATGCTAATGAGTAAAAGCTAACTGCTTATCAGTTTAATAAAACTATTATTCCTGCAAAGAATAAATAAATAAATATATAAATATATAAAATTATGCTGCAGTAAAAAAAACTTTGAATCATTTCTTTTACTTTATAACTGCTTCTGTCCCTAAATGGAATTTCAATTGGTTTCTTTCACTGCTTTGGATTATTTTAAATGCTTTTGATTTTCTATATTTAACCTATGTTTTACATATATCTTAAGCATCATCATGGGTTATTAAGAAATCGCAGGCACATATTGCACACATATGTTTTCCTTCCCAGATGACTTCATAAATCTGCTGTTCTCTGCAGAATATAAAGAACAGATCCACATTTTGCCTTTGCTCCGATTTCAGTTTAGGCATAAATAATAATATTACTAATGTAATAGTAACATGTTAAAAAGATTTAAAATCCCTAGTTCTGGAAAAATAAATGTTTTAAAGAAAGGCCTATTACTGCCTTTCTACATCCAGACAACATCCAGACCTTGTTCTACATCTTTTTCAGTGGTCTGAGTTTCAAAAGCACAAATCTACTGTCTTTTATGGTGAGGACATAGTAGGAAATCTAGACTCAAGGGAGTGGGAGAAATAGTTGGAATTCTACCATATACCCCTTGCTTAATAGGCTGAGGTCTGTGCTTCTATGTATTCTGCCATTATTCACTTCAGTACAATGGTATTCTAGTTCAAAAACCAAGTTATCAATTGAAAACAATGTTTAAGTTACATCACTTCAAATTTAAAGAGAAGCTTTTTTCAATTAAAAGCCTTTTTGTTGCCAAGTGCCAGATGAATTAATACTACTGGAATGTTTGAGAAAGCTTGAAAAGGGTTGTGCCAAACCTATTTGCTTTTTCTACTAATGCTCATACATTTAATCACACATGTTTCATGTTTGCCTTAAAATACTGTATAACATATGAAAAAACAATAGCATTGTAGTTTATAAGATATATTTTCAAGTTATGCAAAATTAATTTCTCCATCTTGTTCAAAAAACCAAAGTAAAAGCCCAATAAATTGCTGTTTTACAAATCTCAATAAATTAACAGCAGTGACAAAATATGTTTAAAAAAAAAAGATTTTGAGGACCTAGAAAGAGTACTGAGAAGAGCAATATAGATGATAAGGGGTCTGGAGGCTAAATCGTATGATGAATTACTAAGAAAACTAGATATGTCTAGCCTATGAAGAGAGGGATTAGGAATGATTAATTGTCATCCAATAGTTGAGGGTCTGTCCAGGGCAGAGGATGTCCATTTATTCTCTATAGCACCTGAAGACAGGACAAGAAACAATGGGTAGAAGCTCACCAGAGGGAGATCCCAACTGAAAATAAAGAAGAATCTCCTGACAATAAGAACAACTGATCAATCAACAGCTTACTACTTGGCGTTGTTGGTGTTCCATCACTGGAGGTTATTGAGAAAAGATTGGACAATAACTTATCCAGAATATTATAAGGATTCCTGCCTTTGGCAGGGGGTTGGACTAGAAAACCTCCAAGGTCACATCAAGCCCTATGATTCTATGAAAAGGAAATCTATCTTTCTCCATGCTATGGGCAAAACAAGTAGAAAGACATATTTTACCTTCAGTCACAATGTGGGTCACAACCCTAAGCATTGAATTTAACCTATACTGTTATGTTTTGGAAATCACATGACAGATTTTCTTTTCATCCCATCACTGTAGTATGAGTATGAGATGATATTTATAAAGTGGATTTGTTATATTAAAAGAACATTGATGTCATTTATCATGGTCCCTATTTTTAAAAATAAAAGTAACAAACCTTTTTAAAAATGAAATTGTTTCATAATTGCAATTACAAAGTAAGGTCGCAAGGGTATATATTATATAAATAAAGAACTACTAAATATTAGACGGATTGCAAAGACATAATTAACAGAAATGAGTCAGTTCTTCTTTTGTGCAGACATCGGTGTATGTTTCATTCATTTATCAGATGGAATTAATATGACTCACAGTCATAATATATTCAATATCTTCATTTTTATGAGATGAGAAGTGTAAGACAACATGGATTCCATTCTAGTTCTCTGTACAAAAGTCTACCATTCAGTGATTATTCACAGCTGCTAAACCAATGAGTGAACTTTACATAAGAGATAACCATGATAAAGTCCAAAAAAGGACACGTCAAGAGAAATACAACATGATAGTCTATTGGGAACCTATCATGTATACAACTGCCAAGTTTCCCAGCTGGCTCAATTCTAATGAAATAGGAGCTACTATGAACTTTTCTCTACCACCCCCCACCAACCCCCACTAAACAAAAAAAATCCAATCCCAAACTAGAAAGCTATGTTATATTTGGAAATTTAATTATTTTTCTTGTTACTGATTACTTCAAATGTCTCATTAACTTAAACTGCAATTTAATACAATAATTTACTTGGAATGCTGACACCAAACCCAGAAAAACAAACAGTTTACATTAAATGTTACTTACTAAATATATTTGTTAAATATAATTGGAATCATACCATTTAATCAGTTATTCAAATCAATTTGTAAAAAACCTTGTAATAAAACATGACAGGATGATATGATCAACATTTAAAAAATCCTGAATCATTACATTTAATATTTGAACTTGAAAGTGCTATAGAATGTTTTAAGAGCCATCCATATTTAAAATATAATGATGTCATGCTAACACTTGGAAAATTATATTTATATAATTATATTTATATTGTAAAAATTATATTTATTTCAGAATATATTTCAGGCTGACAAATTTTTTCTAGGTATGCAAGGGGGGGGGGGGGGGGAAAGGGGATTTTAGGGGGGAAATTTTTTGGGGATTTTAATAAATTTTTTTTGGATTTTCATTTAAATTGGGAACCCGGGGGAGGGGGGGGGCTTGGGGGGGCCCGCCGTTTTTTTAAAAGATGTATATTCATCAATAAATCAAAATTAATAAAATGAAACTCTGCTCTAAATAACATGAGTTGAAAAAACAGATTGCTAAAAGATTATAAATTGTTTAATACATTATCAGTAGTTACCCTTTGAAATATATTAGCGGACTGAATGAGAGGTGGGATTCTACTGGTTCTCACCTATTCGCGAGAACCTGTTGTTAACTTTCTAAGCAGTTTGGAGAACTGGTTGTTGGATGAAATCTCATTTCATTTTTTCCACTTCACAGGGCTAATCCTGTAAGAGAGGCAGGAAGGAAATATTCTGGTGTTATTTCCAGGGTAATCTTTATTGCCCTGCTTACAGAAGCTGCCTCTCCATTAACCCTTATTATATTCTTGGGAGTATGCATAGACTTTCTGTCTCTGGAGTTTTTCTTTCTTTCTTGGTACTTTCTTAAAGGGGAAGGGTTGTTTTAAGCTTTTTACACTGCTGTTGGAAGGAAATACTCCCCTATTGAAGTTCTTCCAGCCGGGATCAGCACTTTAAAGAAATAATTGAATAATGAAGCACAGCTGTCGGAAAGAAGCTTTTAATGACAAGGAACCAAGATGAGTGACATTCAGCAAGGCTTCTTGGCTAGCTAGAAAGATTGACATTCAAACGTGAGTTTACAAATCCTTTCTGAGTTTTGGTCTAAAACTGGTTTTTGGTGAAGTTTAATCTGTGCTTGGTGACATTTAATCCTGTGTTTATTGATGGGATAATTTTCCCTATTCAGCTTCATTTGGAAGGAAAAAGGTTAATCTCTGTTCCTGAAAAGAAACTGGGTTGAGAAATCTGGTTAGTTCCTGTGTCTATTTGTTCTGGTAATTGGTTTAACAAGCAACAGCTACTGTTGTGACTTAAGCATGGTATATAAAATCATACATTGCAATGTCCTACCTGTCAATGAATACTTCAGCTTCAACCATAACAACACAAGAGCACACAATAGATACAAACTCAAAGTTAACCGCACCAAACTTGATTGCAGGAAATACGACTTCAGCAATAGAGTGGTCAATGTCTGGAATACTCTACCCGACTCTGTAGTTTCTTCCCCAAACCCCAAAAACTTTAACCTTAGACTGTCTACTATTGACCTCACCCCTTTCCTAAGAGATCTGTAGGGGGCGTGCATAAGCGCACCAACGTGCCTACCGTCCCTGTCCTATTGTTTCTCTTATTCTTTTATTTTTCTTATATGTACCCATTTAATGTATTCACAACTATGTATACACTTATACTTATTATCTTGTAAACAATTGGCAAATCAAATAAATAAATAAATAAATAAATTATTTGTATTGTGTTTGAAATTTTTCCTGCCTCATGGTTTCTTTTTCTATCTGGGGAGGGGGGTCTTCCTTCACTGCTTTAGTGGTATCTGGCACTGTCCTTTTGGGGTGTACTTCCAAGAGGCAGGATGCAAGCTTGGCACTGATTTTTTTACTGCCTTTCTGGGGGGCCTGTGACCTTTCCTTAAATCTGAATGATTTCCTTAGGATATCTTGTGACGTGAGTGAGACCAGCTGGTATCTTTAAGTGGTGCAAATGGATCTAAGGATTGCTTCTCCTGGGTGTGCTCTTTCTGTAGAGCTTAAATGACCTCCCTGCTAAAGGGTTTCGCTTTATGAGCATAGCATTTTAACTATTTTAATTCCTCAAAGTGCTCTGGCATCCTGCCTGATTTGTAACTCCGGCTTGCAGGCATTTTTAATCTAATGATTGATATTTAGGGCACCTTTGCAAGCAAAGAAGCTTTTTGTATTTTTGTACAGGTAATCCTTGACTTACAACAGTTCACCTAGTCACATGACCACCTAGCCACACCCACCCAGTCACATGATCACCAAGCCATGCCCACCAAGCCACACCCACAGAACTGGTTGTTAAAAAATTTGAATCCCACCCCTGGACTCAATTTATATATGAGGTAGAATTATAGTTATATAAGAAACCTATGATCTTTTGGATCTTTCTTCTTTCTACATTTAAAAGGGGCTAGTGCAATTTGCTCTCTCATCATGACCTTCAACAGAGACCTGGTGAAGCCTCCTCTTTTTTCTCCTCTTTCTCCTTGTCAGCTCACCAGAGAACTGACTGCCACTTTGCTGAGGGTGTGTGTGTGTGTGAGGGGACAAAGGGAAAAGCCAACTCCCCATTCTGACATGTCTCCAAGACCTACCTTCCTTCCTTCCTTCCTTCCTTCCTTCTGTCCGTAGAAAGTTAGCACCCATTTCACACCTAGAAGAATGAAATATTATAGGAAATATTAAAAAGGCAGAATATTATATTTCCTTGGATGTGAAAAGGAGAAACATGTTTTTAAAGACAAAGCAGTTTCCTGCAGCTCCCTGCCCCCCTTCAGCTCCAGGGTGATGGGATTAAGACATGGCCCTCAGGACATGATGGGATTAGCCCTCTACCCATCTCACCAAATAGCACCTGGGAAGATTGCATCACCCAGCAGGATTCAACCAAACTTAGATTCATGGCAGCACTTTGGAAGTGCTTTGAAGCCTCTCTAGCCAACTGCAAAGTTAGGGGTCACATTAAGACCGTAAGCCAGGGCCAACAGAATGTAGCCAATTACACCAAGAACCATGACCTAGCCTGCTGGCTGACTGACTGGCCACAGGACATTCTGATTGGGTGCTTCCAAGGTATGCTGAACAATGAAGTCTATCATAACCACATTTCCAGGGGTATCCTCCCACCCTCCATGGCTGGTATATCTTGGTGGAGGAAGCAGAGATTGACCTGGCCCTTTCCTGACACCACCCAGGGCATGGTGGAGATCCCTTCCAGAAAAGAAACAATCCTCCAAGCCACTACCATACACCCAGAGCCCACATTGCCATTCCACTGGTTGATTCAAATGTGGGAAGGAGGGACACCAAGCTGTCAAATGCAAAGTTGTGCACTCAATCCAGAAGGCACTCCCAGGCTCTGCCAAGAAGCCAGGTAAGCCACCACAGAGAACCCGTGAGATAGTCCTGGAGGGGGCGGAAGTCGTAGAGTGCATCCATCCTCCAAGGATGGTGAGAGAACTCCAACTGGCCCCAAGGACAGCCTGGTGGAGAGCAACACTGACTCTGATGATGATCCCTTGGTGTTGCTCAGTCCACCCAGTAACCTCCCTATTGAACTGGTATACCATACTTGGAGCACAAGGGAGACTTATTAGCCCTCCTGGATTCAGGTTGCACCAAGTATCTGGTCAGCCTTGCCCTAGTTGAGAAACTGGGCTTGAGACTTAAGCAACTCAAAGTACCCATGGCTTTTTGCCAGCTTGATAGAAGGTGGTGGTGATGGCGGAGTTCCAGCAATGTTTGTTATAGATGAGGATGGGGTGTACACAGAGTCTTTGAGCTTTATCATAGTCCCTGGTATGGAGATATTCCTCGTGTTAGGTTTGGCTTGGCCATTGAAGTGGAATCCCTATGTGAACTGGAGTCGGATGCTGTTAAAGATTCATCAGGAAACTGGAAAAGAACTGTGGGATCCCTACTCCTAAGTGATGGGTGAAGCCAAGAAGGGAAGTGGCAGCTGCAATAAAGAGATTCCCCTCAGATCGGAACCTGGAGGATGTTTTCAGTGAAAAGGGCTCAGACACGCTCCCACCCCACCAACTGAATGCTCCATAGAAATCCTACTGGGAGCCAAACTACCCAAACCTAAGCAGTATTTCTAGGGAATTAGAGAAAATGTGAACTTTTGTAGACAAAAAACTGAAGCACAGCTTCATCCAGCCTGTCAGACTGAGTGTTGCTGCTCTGGTATTATTCAGAGAAAGAAGGATGGGTCCCTTCATCTATGCATTGACTTGTGTGCTGTCCAGACAGTATATAGGTAATTGGGAATTGAGATAGTTAAGTTAGAATTGGGAGCTGACCCCTTAAGGGAATGCCTCATGGTAAATGTAATTAATGAATCGTGAGAAATGTAGTTCATGTCATGTGGTCATATCTGTAATCCCGATTGGTCACTGAATTGACCCTTGGTTGGGTTGGGGGAGTTTCCTTTACTCCTGCTTGGACCCCAGCAGGGTGCTGGTGTCTCACCCTTTGCTCCATTGTTATAGGATGAAAGATCACTGCATTTTTACACTATGAAGTCAGCTGTGCAAAGAGTTGGACATTAGATGAATCTCGACATAACCGTGAGTTACACCTTGAGAATGCCTTGTGATCCAATAAAGAAACTTTGTATGGAAGCCTTTGTAGAGTTTGTCTGTCTGTCTTTATATTCAGCCAGCAATTAAAAGACAGAACAACTTGGTTTTGGTTTTGTTATTGTTGTCATGAAGTCATGTCCAACCCATTGTGACCCCATGGACAATGTTCTTCCAGGCCTTCTTGTCCTCTTCCATCCCTCAGACTCCATTTAAGCTCACACCTACTGCTTCAGTGACTCCATCCAGCCACCTCATTCTCTGTCATCCCATTCTTCTTTTGCCCTCAATAGTTCCCAGCATTAGGCTCTTCTTCAGTGAGTCTTTCCTTCTCATTAGATGGCCAAAGTATTTGAGTTTCATCTTTAGGATCTGGTCTTCTAAAGAGCAGTCAGGATTGATCTCCTCTAGGACTGATAGGTTTGGTCACCTTGCAGTCCAAGGGATTCGCAGGAGTCTTCTCCAGCACCATAGTTCAAAGGCCTCAATTCTTTGGTGCTCAGACTTTCTTATGGTCCAACTTTCACAGCCATACATTGCAACTGGGAAAACCATAGCCTTGACTATACGCACTTTTGTTGGCAGGGTGATGTCTCTGCTTTTTAGTATGCTGTCTAGATTTGCCATAGCTTTCCTCCCCAGGAGCAAGCATCTTTTAATTTCTTGGCTGTAGTCTGCGGTGATCTTGGAGCCTGTCATTACCTTCATTTCTTACCCATCTATTTCCCAGGAATTGAAAATGTCTACCCACTATCCCTAATGAATGATATGTTAGGTCATTTGGTTAAGGAGAAAATCTTTATCAAACTGGACTTGTGAGAATAGTATTATTGAGTTAGGATCAAAGAGGGTGATTGCCTCCTGGGATGTTTCCAATTCTGGGTCCTCCTGTCAGGGTTCCAAGTAACACACCCAATGGAATCAAAACTCCAAGGCAGGCACGTTCCTCAAAGTATAAATTAATTAGGCATGTCATATTGGCACATCTGTGGAAACCCGACTCTAACCCCCCCTTGGTTTCCCCTCTAGCTAAAAGTAGAATTTTCTTTCCCCTGCCCATGTAGTCCATCATATGGTCCAATCTGGCCACAGTCTAAGGGTCACTGGGTCGCAGATCCTTGCACCTGGTGGAAAAGTTCTCGGTTCTCAGAAGAAAGAATTTTATTATGGCTACAATCTTCTAGCTATCTTTTCCTCCCCCTCCCATTCTCACAGCTCAACTCACTTCATTGTGGCAGCCCTGAAAGTACCAGGGGAGGAGAAAATGGTTCCAGGGCTGACACCTCTCTTTCAGACTGCAAGGGCCCCCTGCTGTATTCATGCAGCTAATAAATGTTTGTGCATGAGCATCTGTACAAGGGAGTGCTAGTTTATCTGAATGACATTTTAATTATGCTGAGACTATGGCAGAACATCTAAAACTGGTCAGGGCTGTGCTCAAAAAGCTTCGAGCAGCCCAACTGTATGGCAAACTGTCAAAATGCAAGTCCACCAAAGCAAAATTGACTGTCAAGGCTACTGCATTTCTCATGAGGAGACAGAGATGGACCCCAAAATGGTGCTGGCAGTACTGGACTGGGCTCTTCCGCACACCAGGAAGCAACTACAAAGCTTCCTGGGGTTCACAAATGTTTACCGGCAATTCATCCCATCATTTGCCCTGATAGCCATCTCTATCCCCAATCTGCTAAAGACAAAAGGGGAGGAAAAACCCAAGTCTAGCCAGTTGCTGAAATGGACAATGGAATTCCAACAGCATTTGAAACTCAAGCACCTGTTCACAGCAGCGACAATGCTGAAACATCCAGACTTCATAATTCAGTCAGATGCTAGTGATGAGGCGGTGGGGGCAGTATTGTTACAAAAAATGAGCAAGAGGCTCTATAGCTGTGTGCATACAATTCTAAAAATCTCACCGAAACCAAGCACAGGTGGGTGGTCTGGGAGAAAGCATATGCAGTGCACTGGGCACTCCTAACTTGGAGATATTTCTTAGAAGGGAGCAAAACACCTTTTGAGGTATGGACTGACCATAAAAATGGAGGATTATTGGGTTTTGTATTTGGGGTTTTACTTTTGTAAGCTGCCAGAGTCACTGTGAGTGATTATAAAAATATAGTTAGATTAAGTTTTCTAAATAAATAAATTTAAATAAATATAGATTGCTCTGACACAAACAATTATAGACTTCCAGTTGACGTCGCAGTGTGAACGGCTGGAAAATAGTGGGCTCTGCCAAGATCCATGAAATCCAGCCGGTAACCGCTGTCAGGAGACCCTTCAGGGTCATAGCCACCTTGGAGGGGCAGTGAAGGAAGGAGAGGCACTTCACTGACCACAAGGGAAATCACAATTCCCTTGTTAGGTCTGAAGCAAGCTCTCCCCAAACAACAGCAGGGACAATGGCCATTTTCTGGCTGTCACGAAACTGGGACAACGGGACCACAAGAATGTGTTGGAGCCGTGTATGGACAGAGCATTCAAACTGGATGAAATGATACCAACATTTACTCTAAAGATTGGAAGTAATAACAAGAATATTAAAAGATAACTCCTAAACTTAAGATAGCGGCAGATTGGCACACAGAGAAAAAGAAAACTGAGAACAAAGAGGCGAAAGAAGCCCAAGACAAGCTAATAAAACACAGAAAGCTTGGGAAAAGCCCAAATAACTTGAAAAATGATTTCTTTATTTTATTATTTATTTGGTTTATTTGTATTTTCAAATTCCCTGGATTTAATTGGAAACTCAGCTGTTTTTGACAGACTATTTAATATTGGATTTGGATTAAGAGAGCCATTTACTGTAGGAAGAGAAGTACTACAGCACAATAGCCGCAGCATTTTAGAGGAAGTTACTTCAATAAACACAAAGCCAAATACACAACATAGAAGCAACAACATCTGGAGGATGGCCTGATGTTGACTCTACTGTTGATGACTTGGATAATTTGGAAAGATTTACTGAACCTTTTTTTGTTCTTTTTTCTTGCCCTTTGGAAGGTTTATAAAAAGGAATTAACCTGCAAATAACTAAACTTAACTAAATTTGGCTATTGAATTAAGGTATTGGAAGATGGGAGGAATCTAGTGGTTTAATTTGGACTTGGACTATTGGACTTAATTTGGACTTTTGTTTATGTTATTCAACAGAATATCCTACGAGACAAAAGAAGAGAAGCGTTAGAAGAAAAGAGAAAAGAAGGACAGATAAATAAGACTTTAAAATTGGGACAATTGGGAGATATATAATTGGGGAAATGTAAATTGTAAATTGTAAAATAAGGAGTTTTACAAAATGGATTTCCAAGAGACAGCAGAGCTATATGGAGAAATATTGATTATGTTAAAAGATATGTGTGAATTTTGGAAAGGCAAAAGGGAGACAAGGGGATTGTTTAAAGATATAGAAATGAACGTAGAAGCTACCCAACAATTAGAGGGAAAAGAACAACATGATACTCAAGAAATAGGTGAGAAGTTAGAAAAGGCAGTGGAAGGGGAAAAGTAAAAAGAGATGCAAGAAGTTAAAAATAAAGAGGAGAAATGATAAATAAGCAGAAGACATAATCCCATAAAAGCTTATAATAGAATAGAGGGAAAAGGGAAAAATCTCCTTAAGAAAAACAAAAAAGTTTTGTTGAGAGCTAAATTATAGATTAAAGGTTTGAAGACCTGTGATTTACTGTAGAGTCTGTCAATGACTTCATACCATGGGAAGCCACACCACTCTCCTAGAAGAATGAAAAACTTTGAGGAATATTAAAAGGCAGAATATTATATTTCCCAAAGAGAGAAATGGAGAAACTTGTTTTTTTAAGAGGCAGAAAGCATCCCCCACCTTCCTTAATAGCCCACAGCAGATGTTAGCATTTAAGAGATAGAGAGCTTATTGAAAGAAGACAAGTATCCAGATAGCTCTATTCATAAGCAAATGCCATCACCCAAGATCCAACACAGGAAAAAGCCATTAAGGCACAATAGGAATTACCCAACATCATTTCAAAACACAAGCCCCTTCATTGCATCACCTCAAATTTCAACCAAACTTAGCTCAGACAAACACCTAGGATTTGCACTTTGCCTAGAACCAGTTATGACCACTACATAATCCTTACATGGCCCCATGGGAGTCTGACAACAATTAATAGAATACATGTTCTAGCACAGGAACAGGAAGTTCAAGTGCAAAGCCCAAAGAAGGTATAAAAACCCCTCACTCTCAACTCCATTTTGTCAGCTGCACTAGAACCACAAACATGTGGTTCTGTTCATCAATAAATGGACCCTCTTTCCAACCTGCAGCCCCCATTTTGTCTCCAGTGCCTTTCTCCTGGTTTGGAATTGAACTAGATAGATATTTCTTCCACAATAGTATGCATAACTTTATGCATAATATTTTTCCTTATCCACTTTTGCTTGATCATTTATCTTTAATGCTTTGTTTTGATTCAGAATAGATATTTCACTGGTTAAGCAGAATCTTTTTGGATTCACCCTAGATCCCTTTTTGTTATTCCCTTAGTATACTATGCATGTTCCTAATATTACATAATTTGATTAGGAATTTAGCAAGGCAGCCAAGATTTCTCCTACACAGTGGATTTATGTTCCTTGGAAGCAAATTCCAGCTAAATGTTAATGGGGAGGGAGTTATTAATAATAAGAGTAATTTGACAGTGGAACTAGTAATCCAGAGGTGTGGTAAATTTCTTTTTAACTGAAGTACAGATATTTTAATTTTGATTCCTGGACAAAGCAGAAGAGCAAGCTTAGTGGCCTAAATTGCCCTATCCACCTTTGCAATTCTAGATATTTTCAACTGGCTATGAATACTTAATACACTGTAGGTTTTGTAATGTGAGGTATGTTAAGTGGTTAAATATAAGACTGTTGGGATAACATGAATTAAATCCAGCACAAAAGCCTTGTTTTACATTGTCTAATTTAGTGTTCTGGTCAATAGTTTATTAAAGGTTTCAGATCTGTTTAAATATGTACCTAAAATGAAAACCTACATGGGAAATAATAATGTTGCAGTTCTTACAGCTTTAATATTTATATGTGTTTTTCTATGGTGTAAATTTATGGAACTGAAGAGTGAGAACACACAAATGGGGTTGAAACTGGAAAAATTATTGAATTTTTAAAAAGGTAAAATGTGACAACCTTAGCTACAAAGTATGATATCAACTGGAAACCAGACAAATAGTATTAATCAATACAATAGAGAAATGTGAATGCAGAAGAGAATCTCACATTGAGAGCTCCCTATCCTTGAATATGAAACAGCAAACATTCCTAGGGTTACTTCAGTTAGTGCATAGAACCTTTCTTGGACAAGTCTATGCTGAGGTTCAGTCCTAGGAAAGTGTTTAAAGGGTGTACAGTAATCTATTCCATTTTTTTCATACCACTAAATGAGTACATTTATTTGTGTATGAGTGTGGTATGTGTCCGCTGAGTCAGTTTTGATTCCTGGTGACTACTTGGACTAGTCCCTGCTGGACTTTTTTTTTTTTGGGGGGAGTTTTTTCAGAAGTTTATCACTTCCTTTTTCCTTGGCTGAGAAACAATGACTAGCTCAAAGTCACCCAGCTGGCCTTTCATGGCTAAGCTGGGACAAAAATGTATGGTGTCTCTTAGAGGACTTCCAGTTTGGGCTTCTTCAGCGATGGACCGAAATCGCGATCGTCCGTGGTTTTGATCTGTGCTCACCACTGGAGCGCCCCAAGCTGCCCAGATTCGGGGCTGAAACCACCCTGTAGAGGTGGTGAAGAAGGGGGAGCCATCAGCGGGGTTGAGGAGAGCCACATCTCTCCTCCTCGGCTGGCCATTACTCCCTTTCCCAAAGGCGGTTGCAGCGGTGGTCAGAAATGGCCATCTCAAAGAAGAACCCGACCGGACAAGATTGTGCAGGAGGAAGTTTAAAGGAGAAAGTTTGATTGACCGGGTTGAATGGAGAACATCTATTTAAGGTACCTGGAACCTGAATTTTAAAGACTAATACCATTCCTAAAAAAGATTTTAAGCTGCAAAAGAGAAAGGGAAAGGAAATGGAATTGGCTTTTTTCCCCTCTAACATTGACCGTTTTAACTGTCTTGGAACATAAAGAAGAAGAGATTCGAATAAGAAATTGATACTGATCCACTTTGATATTAATAGGCTATTTCTAGCTGAAAATAAAGTGTCAAAGGGATAAAGATTCTTGGATAATTTAAAAACTTTCTTTAAAAAAGAAAGAAAGAAAGAAAGCAGCAGAGGGAAAAAGGAAAAAAGAAGGTGGAATCTGGAAAATGGAGGAGACCACCTGGAACTTAAAAAAAAAATGATAGTGGAATTTTAACAAGGCTTGCAAAAGATACATTGTAGCTGAAACTTTGTTACAAGAGAACAAAGCCCCAGGAAAGAGAAAGTGAGAAAAGAAGCAAGAAACAGTTTTGGATTATTGGATGATTCCTGGAACTTTGGATGGAGGATCCTAATGAAATAAAATAATATCAACTGGGGGTTGTTTAATTTTTTAAAAAATGGCATCACTCCTTAAAGAGTTAAAAATGAGACTTAAAGAACAAAAAGAAGAAGCACAAGATGGAAGAGGATCTTTTGGCTTCGTATTTCAATTTTTAGAAATGGAGATCTTGAAGTATGAAAAACAACAAGAAACGCTGGCAGAACAAGAAGGGCGGGACAACGAAGAAGCCATCTTCAATGACCAAGCAATTTTAAGCGGGGTAAAAAAGGGAAAGGGGGAAAGGGAGTTAAAAACTTAAGTACTGAAGCAACAACCAAAAAAAGGAGTAATTTGAAAAGTAATCATAATATCAGGAAGAAGCAGAAGGGAGGATCACAGAAGGGAGAATCAGATAGAAAAGGGAATAAAAAGGGGACGGAGAAGAAGAGAGGGAAGAGGGAAAGGAAAAGAAGCTATAAAAGACAGAAACAAGATATAGAGGTACAGGAAAAACGTACAAGAATTAAAGGTATAAACCTATTTAAAAGACACAGAGACAATGGTTAAAATTTAACTTGAAAGGATTCTGCAAAGGTGCATGGGATAGCATTGTTATATAATATGTTAGATGATTAAAGTGATAGAAAAAATTTATATTGATGTGTAGTGGAATATTTGTTTGTAAAGAGAATAAGGCTCTCAATGATTTAAAAAGAACGTTTTAAAAAAACTGAAAAGAAACATGGAAGATTTTTATCAGTTGATAAGGTGAACTTGAATAATAATAATAACTTTATTGACTACTGTTAATAACTATTGTTTGGTTTTTTATTTAAAGACAGTAACAAATAAAATATGAAATATACATGATTAAAGTGAAAGACAACAGATATTACTAGGTAATGTTTGTTAAAAAAAATAGAAATGTAAAAGATTGTTATTAATATTAATGGCAGACCTGTACTTGAATAGAATAATTATTCCATTTACTATTGTTATACATATCTACATATCTACATATATATATATATATATATATATATATATATATATATATATATATATATATATATATATATATACATATATACTTTTTTTTTTTTAGAATTTAGTGTGTATTTTAAATTGATTTACCAAGAATCGATTTACCAAGCAGAATTCGATTGAAAATAGGTATGTGTTATAAAATAGAGGTTAGAAAATGAATGTTATAACTGTAAGGATGTAACTTAAATTTTTAAATAGGATTTGAAAAAAGATACAGAGGTGTTACACTCCAGTCTAGTAATTACAGCGGAAAATTTGTTTTATGAGAAAAGATAATATGAAATTGGAAACAGGACAGACGAAAGTATAAAAACATTGATTAGAAAGATTTTAAAAATTAGAAAAAGATATGTAATTGAAATAAGAAAGGTAATAATTTAAATAATAAATAAGATACATTAAAATAAGGCTATAGGAAGTAAAGAAAGGGAAAAGCTATTGAAAAAATTGCAAAAATAGTTATAAGATATGGATTAGAATGTATAAGATAAATATGTATTGAGTTCATGTCTGTATGGAGAATTGATAACCCGGGGCCACGCTGTTCTCAAAAAAAGATATTTTATTTGTATTTGTATGTTTTGTGAAAACTTAAATAAAACTTTTATTTTAAAAAAAATGGTCTCTTGGTTTCTATCCTGGTGCCTTAATCACTAGTCCAAACTGGCTTTAGTTTGGTGGTGCCTTAACCTGTTGCCTTAATGACTAGACCAAATTTTATTCAGGAAAGCACAGAAGAAAATGAAACATATCTACTGTTCTTTCTAGCCCCTTCTGCAGTAGCACTAGGAGTCCCATTTGTAATATCAATAGTTACTTTGAATTGTTGAAACACATCTGCTCTGTTTATCTTCACCACCACCAATGAATGTTATCACGCTGAAGGTTTTTTTTTAAAGCACTCTGAATCGATTTCAAAGTTTTACTTTTTAGCATCACTGAATTCTGCATCTGGCATCTGTACTAAAGAAATAGCAGTGAAGTTAAATGTTCATACAGGTAATGTTTACATGTTGTTTTTTTCTGGGGGAGAGCTGAACTATCGGCTCACTATAGCTGCAGTGCTAGCTATCAGATTAGCAAAGGATGTTTGTTTCTTGATTATCTGATGTACTAGTTGCACATGTTTTGACTCTGGATGATGCAGCTGAGAGCCATGTACTAGACTAATCCAGACCATTGTTCTCATAGGTATTTGGCCTTGTAGAGGTTGGATCTACATGATTACCAACCAAATGAACTTTTCTGAACTTACATCTGTTTTCCTTTGGAAAGTTGTCAAAAGTATTGCTAGTGCTATGAGATCAGAGCTGTACAGCATCCCATATGCTGAAGTTAGTTATTTGTTCTGACTAAGCCAAATAACGTCTGAGAAATACTTCAGCTGTGACAGAATATTAACCATAATTTTTTTTCTACATAATTTTCAGTTGTGGTTCTAAACTTCTTATATTAAGTACTATAACTGATTTAATAACTATACTGTTTGTGCCAAACAGCCTCACTAACTCATATCATTATCATATGCCCACATAATTCCCCCTGAATAATTTACATATGAATGAAATAAACCTGATCCCTCAGTAGTAAAATTAGCAACTAACCTCTCTTAAAGTTCTCAAACAGACATTATGCAAACACCCACATTTCCAGTAAATATGGTTAAGATCGCTATAATGTGAAGCTAAGATGTAATTTCTTTGATTTTGGTTTAGTGTTGTACAAATCTAGCCAATTCTGATTTATTTCCACAGATCATGGTTATACAAAATGTGGTTCAGTTCTGTGGAAAGGGAACTTCACGAAGACAGTAGTGTCACTCAAACAGGAAAAGCCAAAGGGGAATATCAGGCCAGCCATAAAACAAACTTACATAGGAAAAGGAATCAAATAAAAGGTATTAAAGAATCCCTATAGACAAAAGCCTAAGTAATTAAGAAAACTAGACAAATAAGAAAAGGAAACCCTTACAAACACAGGACATACCAAATAAGCAAAACAAACAGACAAAAGACACAAAAAATATAAATTACAAAAGAGACAGACAGGAGATTGCCACAAGACAAATATGAAAATCTATTATAAAGCTAAAAGAGATTAGGAAAAAAACCGATAATACAATCTAACCACCCCGCGGAGTTTGCCTTCCTCACCCCATGGAGTTTGCCCTCCAGCAGGAATAAAGACAAACTCAAACAGGATTTGACACATTAAGCACAAATACAAACATTCACACGAAATCAACTCACAAAGGGAGAAAAGGGTATAAAAAACCAGGGACTTACCATAAGAAGCTAGCTAGCCCAGGAACGCAGACTTCTCGCTGTCCCTCGCCTTCCTGAAAAATAAAAAGATCCAGCTTTCAAGCAGTTGTCCGTATACTTGCGCTGGAGCTCTCCCAGCGGGAAAATCGAATCCTCGAAGGAAAGACATTTTGACACCTTTCAACAGTTCTCTGTGTAAATCAGATCAATATAGGGCTGAATAATATTTTATTGAATTATTTTTAAAAATCTGAAATTAAAAATGAAAATGAGCATTCAAAATGAACTCTGCTGTGTATGTTTGAATGCAGAGTTTTGCCACAGTAACCATTCTGTGATATAAATTGCTACTTTTTATGGGTGGCATTTTCTGCCCTTCCCAGCTTATAATTTATTATAAAAGGCCATTTTACATGTCATCTATAGTTGTTTCACTCCATGCTTCCAGCTATTCTTAAAGCCAATTGTAAAACTCCCAATTCTTTTCCTTTCCTTTCACAGAGGTTTGCAGGCATGGATGTCTTCATACTTGCTCCACTTTCTCTCTTTTGACATAAATGTAAATCCTTTCATTCTGACCATCATCACTGTTACGAACTAACTAAATAAACTCATTATTAAAAACTCTTCGAGCTCCGCTCCAACTGCAGGCTCGTAAACCTGCAGCTCGGATTGGTCTGCAAGTAAGCGATCATGATTGGCTGCCTTCGGCTAACCTGATTGGCTGACAGCGGCCATCCCTGATTGGAAGACTAAGCGCGGTTAAACTCGTTCCCATTGGTTATTGCGGCAGCAGCCAGCTCTATAAAAGAGCTGCTGCTGCCCAAGTGTTTTGCTCTGTTCTGAAGTCACTATTAAAGAGTTGAGTCACTACCCGATGCCTTGTCTCCGTTATTGCGCCCACTTCTCCAGATCTAACACTGGCGACGAAGGTGGGATGCGGAGACAATAGAGCCAACTGAGCACTCGCTGTGCACCAAACAGAGCACGTGGCTGAAAGAGCGTCAACAACGGCAAGATGGCCAGCGGCGCCATACCACCCGCTCCATTTGACCCGACTAACGAAGACTGGGACTCGTATATGGACAGGTTCCAGATGTTTTTGGAGACCAACA
Organism: Notechis scutatus; assembly: GCF_049901735.1. NCBI lineage: Eukaryota > Metazoa > Chordata > Lepidosauria > Squamata > Elapidae > Notechis > Notechis scutatus. The sequence goes on along the minus strand of NC_142010.1, from coordinate 162,450,882 downwards.
ACCTGAAGGATGCTTCGCCTGGCAAGAAACGAGCGGTTTTCCTGACCCATTGCGGGCCTGCCGTTTTCAAAATGGCTAAGGCACTTGCAAAGCCTGCAGAGGTTAAGTCAATGGATTGGGATAACCTCGCTCCTATTCTTCGGGCCCATTATGCACCCGCGGTGCCAACCCTCATCAGAAGATACAAATTTTACCAGAGGGACCAACGGAAAGGCGAGAGCGTTGGAGACTTCATTGCTGACCTCCGGAACCTTGGTGGACTCTGTGGTTTTTCAAACCTCGAAGAAGCTATGCGAGACCGCATAGTTCTGGGATTAGATGACCATACGGCACAGAGCAAGATCATGGCCAAAGGGGACATCGATCTTGCAGATGTCATCGCTGACGCTACTGCAGCAGAGGCAACCAGGAAGTCGGCCGCTCGAATGTGCCGCACCAACGCACCGCTCCGTCAACTCGCCAATGATACTTCGCCTTTCCCAGAAAAGCACTCAACAACGGCGCACCATGAAGACCTCGAATCCCCATCGGATAGTGAGGAAGAAGAGGTCAACCGACTCCGGTCAGAGCGCGACCAGCGAGACCAGCGAAGCCAAAAACCTTCGCGTCAATGCGCTGGGTGTGGGGCAAATCACCCGCGAGCTGATTGCAAATTCCTCGACGCACTCTGCCGTTCCTGTGGAAAGAGGGGCCATATAAAGAGGGTCTGCAGGAGCAAGCGGGGGTCAAGTCCAATCCGTAGAGAGAACAACTCCCGCCAAGCTAGGGGCAGCCCGCCCGTGAACCGGGATCGCCTGAATCACCAATGGAACCACTATCACTACAGAAATCGAGCGCCTGCTGCGTCAGCTAGACGAGAAGAGACGCATCAAACCATCACCATTGGTCACGCCTCATCCTTGGATGCAAGGAAGATCCGAGTGAGGGTCGCCATTGAGAATCGTCCATGCGTAATGGAAGTAGACTCGGGTTCATCCCTATCAATGGTCTCGTGGAGGACTTTCAAACAGCTGATCCCTGACATCCGTCGTCAAGACCTCAGCACCCAGAAAGTCATATTAAGGGACTATCAGGGAAACCGAATTCCCGTTGCCGGGTCCCGCCACGTCCAGGTCTCCTTTAAAGACCACACTGCAACTCTGCCTCTTACCATCGTCGATCGAGACCGGCCCAGTTTGTTGGGCTTACAGTGGTTCGCTCCACTGGGGATTGAACTAGCCGGCATTCACCAGACCGGGAGCAGTGACTGGGAAGCCGCCCTCGTCCAGGAGTTCCAGGACGTATTCACAGAGAAGCTAGGCAAGTACAAGGGGTCCCCCATATCATTTAGCCTCAGCCCCGATGTTGCGCCCATACGCCTTAAGCCTCGTCGAGTGCCTTTCGCACTCAAGCCAAAGATTGATGAACTATTGGACAAATTGATAGCCCAAGGGGTGTTAGAACCAATCGATCGCGGCCGTTGGGAAACCCCGATTGTAACACCCATAAAACCGGATGGATCAATAAGTATTTGTGGGGATTACCGAGCCACCCTAAACCACGCGCTTCAGCAAAGCGCTTATCCTGTACCGGTGGTTCAACATCTTCTTCACTCCCTGGGCGGCGGAAAGATCTTTGCAAAATTGGACCTAGCCCAGGCATACCAGCAACTACCCGTAGATGCAGAGACTGCTGAGGCCCAGACTATCGTCACGCATAGAGGTGCGTTTAAATGTAATAGGCTCCAGTTCAGCGTGAGTGTAGCACCAGGCATCTTTCAAAGCCAGATGGAGCGATTGCTGCAAGGCATAAAAGGGGTCGTGCCTTATTTCGATGATGTCTTGATAGCTGCCCCCAATAGAGACGTGTTGGAGACCCGGCTCAGAGCGGTTCTCCAAAAATTCAAAAATGCCGGGTTAAAGGTAAAGAAAGACAAGTGTCAACTTTGTACTGAGAGGGTTGAATTCCTGGGGTACCTCCTTGATAAAAAGGGAATTCATCCTACCGAAAAAAAAGTAACAGCCATAAAAAACGCCCCCAGACCTAGGAATAAAACGGACCTCCAAGCCTTCCTGGGACTCATTAACTTTTATAATATCTTCTTGCCCCAGAAGGCGACTGTAGCTGAGCCCCTACATCGTCTGCTAGACAAGAAAGCTTCCTGGGTCTGGGGAAAATGGGAAGAACGAGCGTTCCAGCAAGTAAAAGATCTCTTGACCTCCGACGCTGTATTAATGCAGTATAACGAGACTTTGCCTTTAACTGTCACGTGTGACGCCTCGCCGTTCGGGGTGGGAGCCATTTTAAGCCATGTTCTACCAAACGGCAATGAGGCACCTATTGCTTTCTTTTCCCGAACATTATCAAAGACTGAAAGGAACTATAGCCAACTCGATAAAGAGGCTCTTGCTATTGTAGCCACTATTAAACGTTTTCATGAATATGTCTATGGACGGCCGTTTACTATAATAACCGACCACAAGCCATTGCTTGGCATATTAGCGGGGGACAAGCCTACTCCCCACATCTTATCACCAAGGATGACCCGTTGGTCAGAGTTTCTAGCCGCATATGGTTATCAACTGCTACACCGCCCGGGGAAAGCCATTCCCCACGCTGACGCTTTGAGCCGTTCTCCGCTGCCGGAAGCCATAGACGATCCAGCTCCAACCCTTACTGCGCTCCAGATCAAAACTCTCCCTTCACCACCCCTGACTGCACGAGACATCGCAGCGGAAACAAAGAAGGACCCCACATTGGCTCGGGTCCTCAGCTGGGTGGAACGAGGCTGGCCTGACAACGAACCCGACAACATCTTCACACCATTTAAAAACCGACAGACGGAGTTGTTCTCACAGAAGGGCTGCGTTTTGTGGGGAGACAGAGTCATCATTCCTGAAAAATTACAACACAGCGTCCTAAAACTATTGCACGCCGGTCATCCAGGCATCATGCGGATGAAGGCGTTAGCGAGAAGTTACACGTGATGGCCAGGTATCGATAAACAAATAGAAGCCTGGGTGGCCACATGCAACAAGTGCCAGGAAATCCGCGCTGCCCCACCGAAGGCACCTCCAACTGAATGGGATCCACCTCGTGGCCCCTGGTCCCGCATCCACATTGATTTTGCGGGACCCACCAAGGGACACACCTTTCTAATAACGGTGGATGCCTATTCAAACTGGCTCGAAGTCCACAGAATGAAAAGCACCACAACAGAAGCCGTCGTTAAAAAGTTAAATAGACTATTTGCTACGCACGGACTGCCGGACGTTTTAGTCTCGGATAATGGCCCCCAGTTCACTGCCCTTGCATTCGAGCAATACCTAGCGGACCGGGGCATCCGCCATGCCTTAACTTCGCCGGCTCACCCTGCAGCCAATGGCAGGGCCGAGCGTATGGTACAATTCATTAAAAAAACATTGCACAAAATGGAACATGGTGATATTGATGACAAGATAAACAGGATGCTTTTTCTTCAACACATCACGCCGCACAGCACCACGAACAGAACCCCGGCCAAACTCTTGATGGGCCAGAAACTTCGCTCACACCTCGATCGCCTACACCCAACCTACACGCCAGAAAAACCTTGCGGTTCCAGCAGCAAATGTCGTGCGTTCAAGGTAGGCGATTTAGTTTTTGCGAAAAACTTCTCGGCTGACCCATTGTGGGTCCCCGCTACCATCACGCAGCTAACAGGCCCCAGATCGTACCGTTTGCAGACTAATGACGGCAAACTGTGGAAGCGCCATATAGACCAACTTCGTTCCCGTTTGGCGCCTAACTCTCTCTCACCCCTGATTTTCCAACTGGGGGGAAGGGAAGACAAGGGGCCGAAATAGAAATAACAGAGGACCCAATCAGCGAAGCCCAGCAGACGGTACAACCAGCCAGGGGATACTCACCACCCGACGGAAGCCCGAGCCGAGGGATGGCCTCGCCACATAGCAGCCCAGTCAGGGAAGCAAGCCCAGAGAACCCAGAAAACAACCAAGAAAACAGCCTTGATTCACCCAGCGAGACAGTGGAACCGTCGTCACCACCCGGTTCTACAAACGATCCACCGGAACCTGAACGGAAACCGGTAGAACAGCGGAAATCGAATAGGCAGGTGAAACAGCCTGCCTATTTGCGAAATACATCACCCCACCCTCAGACGGAACCTAGGGGGAGGGGTGTTACGAACTAACTAAATAAACTCATTATTAAAAACTCTTCGAGCTCCGCTCCAACTGCAGGCTCGTAAACCTGCAGCTCGGATTGGTCCACAAGTAAGCGATCACGATTGGCTGCCTTCGGCTAACCTGATTGGCTGACAGCGGCCATCCCTGATTGGAAGACTAAGCGCGGTTAAACTCGTTCCCATTGGTTATTGCGGCAGCAGCCAGCTCTATAAAAGAGCTGCTGCTGCCCAAGTGTTTTGCTCTGTTCTGAAGTCACTATTAAAGAGTTGAGTCACTACCCGATGCCTTGTCTCCGTTATTGCGCCCACTTCTCCAGATCTAACAATCACCATGTCTTTCTTTAAAGCAAAAGAAACATTTTATTTGTTCCTACATTCTACTGTAGATATATGGAAACTTTGTGGGAAGGAAAAACCAATGGTTATAGGAGGACACTAGCATTCACTGAAACATTATAACTTTATTTCAACTTATGTTAAGATTAGAAACAAGAGAGAGAGAGAGAGAGAGAAATCTCATGGGCACAGGGTGGGAAAGCACATGTTACTAGCCCGGGCTGAATTCACGGAGAAAAGTAAGAATTGGATGGAGCAATGAGTTTTTAAAGGGGGTAGGACAGAGGTGTCAAACTCATGGCCTGTGGGCCAGATGCATCCTGCGCTGGCCACGCCCACCCCCATTTTAGCAAAGGGAGGAAAAGTTGCGATACATCACATGATGACAACATGACACCACAAATTTGACACCCCTGGGATAGGAAACCAGTAGGCGAAGAAGTTTCATTGACCAAATGGGACATTTTTAAAAATAGCAACTGCCATTCACCCAAGAATATAAAACCCCAGAACAAAATGGCTGCATGGAGCAGCAATCAATTTTATGTGCCACCTACTATAGTCTATTAAAATTGATGACTATCATGAAATTAGAATGAAATACAATAGACCAACATCTCAAAAGGGCTTAAGATGGCTCAGGAGAAAAAGATAGCAGTTTGAAGTGGAACCTCATGGGCAGCGGGATAGGGGGTATTTGCAATTGACTCGGAGTGGGTAGAAGACACTGCCATCTGCTCTTTCTTTCAAGTATAGATAACTTCTAATGCCAACAGGTTAAAAAGACCGAAGCTTTCTCAGTTTTTATATATATATATTATACTGACTATTCAACCAAGTCATGATCCTGGATCCTTTTGTTTTCAGGAGTAACAAGATAAATAATCAGTAATTAAAATTGCACCAGTACAAACCAATAACCTTCTAGCAATTTGACAGGACAGACAATGTGGCAGCTATTTAAAGTAGGCCAGATCAGGAAACACTCCACAAGTCCTCCTGGAATTCTGCTTTATTTTTGTGAGACATAATAATAAATTTATGAAAGCCTGGCAGAGTTTCTCTTTGCTACCTGTTATACCAAAGAGAATCAAGGCAGACTTGAATCTTCTATCACTCTTCCTTCCCAGGGCTAAATGGATGTTTACTTAACCTTTCCTGGATTCCATCTTCAAGCTTAACTCTATACTTACATACACCATGAAAGGCATTTTGAAAACCAGTGATGCACCCACAATGTCTGAAGGTCAATCATTCCATTGGTTAATTATTCTCACTTTAGGAAGTTTCTCCTCAATTCCAGGTTGCTTCTCCCTTTGATTAGTTTCTATCCATTGTTTCTTGTTCTGTCCTCTGGTGCTTTGGAAAATAAATTGACCTCCTCCTCTTTGTGGTAGCCTCTCAAGTACTGGAATACTGCTATCATCAAGGTCCCTCTCACAGTTACTGTTTTTTGAGCCAGATTTTGCCTAATCTGTGCTTGTACCTTTGGTTTTTCCTTTGGTAAAACCTTGCTTTTCTCCACATTAAGTTTTATTTTGCTGGATAGGGCCCATTGTTCAAGTCTGTCAAGAACTTTTTGGATCCTGAGCTTGTCTTCTAGGGTGTTCCTGCCAGCTTAGTGTCATCTGAAAATTTGATGAGTTCCTCTTCTAGTCCCTCATCTAAGTCTTTTAAGAAGATATTGAAGAGTACTGGACCTAAGATGTGGCACCCTACTGCTTCCTTCCTTCCTTGTGGATCTAGTACCATTAAGAATGACTTGTTGAGTACGGTTTGTTAGCCAGTTACAAATCCATCTGGTGGTGGTGTTGTCTATCCCACATTTTTCTAGCTTACCAAGATCGTGGTCTACTTTATCAAATAAGTCTCACTTAGCAACATAAATTTTGGACTCAGTTCTGGTTGTATGTTGAAAACTACCTGTAATTAGATTTTACTGAAGACATAACTATCTACACAAAGCAAGCTAATTTCAAAAGAGAAAAAAATACTGTGTTGCTTTGTTGTAGGCCTATAAATGTAGGGTTATACATGATTTATGGCATTTTTTCATGCTATAATTATAGCTATACTTACTTATATTCCTATCTCTCCTCACATTTTATTGTGAAACAAGGCACAAATGTTCAAATATTTTTATGGAAATAAAAACTCACAGAATGAATGAAAGTTTAATTTTTGTTTGTAAATAGATGGAAGTGTGTGTATGTGTGTACATTTATTGTTTTAGGTATAGGCTTGGTAAAACCTGAGGCAAAACTAAAGGGTATTCCATTATCAGGATATAACGGTATGTGGCGATATTTTGGGAGATAGAAGGGATGCAGCTAGGGGAGTAGTCAGATAAATGGCAACTTAACCTGCAGCAGTCATGCAAAAGGGACAAGGGGCTCAAAAAAGACCTTTCCTAGTTTCTTGGGCTGTGAAGAAGATGGGTAGGAAAAGAAATGTACTTTTTAACTTGCAAGATTCTGTTAATGTAACCTTACAATAACATAGAATTAGCTCATCAGGCCAAGCTTCCTGTCTACCTCACAAGGCAGCCTGAAAAGATTACAAGTGAGAACTGGCTGGCTGGCTGGTCAGGCTATAGTCCAGAAAGGATAAGCACTGATTAACTGATAATTGCCTGAAAGCTGGAGTCAGAAACAAGCAAATATGACTGCATTCAATGTCTTGATATCTTCAAAAAATCAAAATAACCTGGATCACTTTCAGATGAATTTGAATTTGGGTTGAGAAGATTGGGGAAACAAAAAGGCCAGACATCAAGAAAAGTCTGATAAGAATTAAGTTCTTTTCAAGTGAAATGTTGGATTCTTAGACGTACTAGGCAGCAATATGAAGAATCTACATTGCAACTTCTATGACTGAAACCACAAGATAAACATGTTCTTCCTCCCTGAAGGATCCCTATTATCATAGAGTTTTGAATACTTTATTTCTCACAAGGAAAGTGGTTCATATTTTCTTCTCCTAATCAGAATTCCAGTCACATTCATTTGCTTATATGATTACTGAAAAGATTCAGCTGCTGCCACAATAAATATTTAGGATTTTATTTCAAAATATGGGCATTTCTATAACATACCGTATTTGTTTTCCTTTCATGCCTGCTATAACAAAAAGAAAATATCTTATGGTATTCTAAATATATAAGGAAAAGAACCATATGTAAGACATGTTTTGGGATAACACACTACCCATTTTACTGAAAATTATTTTTAAGAAATGAGATTGGCAACAATGTCCTCTGCCATTCTTAAACATACCACAATGTTCAACAGAATGGAAAGTCCCCTTATTAAGGATGTGTTAGCATGGGCCAATGCATTTTGAAATACAAAGTTTGAAATGAAATTTTATGCCTCCCATATCATGCATCCCATTCCCTTATAGAACACAGTTCAAGAAACAAAAAGAGTGTCAACTCTGAATCGAGCCCACAGCAGTCATATTCCATTTCTCAAGTTGCCACACAGCTCGCAGAGGGAGGAGAGGAGTGGAATGCAACCTAGGCAAAACAACCTATCTTGTGGGAACCAAGGTCACTCCCAACAGGTGCCGGCCAGAGACTGAGACTGCTCGTCAAGGAGACACAAGGACACCCAACTGGACACTGTGACACCAGGGGATGGAGGAAACTCTAATGTTTAAGTATGCTGAAACCACGGGAAATAACTGGAGCTGGTTTTAGGATCATCTGTGCTGAAATGATGTACTCAATAAAGCAGTTCTTTGAGAAAATTGGAAAGTCTCAGAGAATTGACTCGTTTGGTTTCATTAGTAATCAGAACCTTGACAGAGTAAAAAATAGCTATGGTGAATACCATGGGATACAATTTGAAATTGGTAGAATTTATTTGTAAAAAAACCAAATGTTTTTATATTTAATATTTAATTTATCATTGTATAAATATCATTGTACCAAAATAATGTAATGTATTATTTTTGTTTTAAAGTAGTAAAATAAAATAAAATACATGCCTCCTGTCTATACAGGTTACAGGTTATCCTGTTACAGCAGTTCACATTACAATCCAGTTCACCCCAGTACTTACAACCCAGTCTCCAAATTATGAATGTTGCAACACCACAGCCATCATTCACCCTTACGAATGATGGCAAGACACTGCATTAATCGCCTTCCCTATTCCCCACCCCACCCTGCTGGGACTTACCTTACGACAATCTAGTGAGCCTCTTTTGGTGTATTTGCAGAAAACAGGCCTAAAAGTAGTGAGAGATCACACAAGATTAGTAGTGCGAAATCTCATATTACCAATCTCATGTGATCTTGCACTACAGTACTTTAAACTCTCTTGTAAACTCTCTTCGCACCAAGACTAGAATGGTGTAAAAGGTGTTTGAAAGCCAATGGGAGGCTTGAAGCAAGGGATTTTGCTGCCCCAAAGTCTCATTCTCTGGAAACGCTCTTCGTACCAAGACTGCAAGCACGAAAAGAAACTGCAGGAGATACTGGAGAGATCCAGGGCAAAAGGCTTTCAAACGGAAGACCTCTTTGTTTTCAAAGCCTTTTGCCCTGGATCTTGTGCAGGCCTTGGTTCATAGAAAACACAGGCCTAAAGTACTGTAGTGCAAGATCATGTGACATCAATAACACATCATCTCACACTACAGTACTTTAGGCCTCTGCGAACTCTGAGTCCTGTATCAGATCTGGCCGAAGAGCACTTGCAAGCCAACGAGACTTTGGGGCAGCAAAATCACCTTCCTTCAAGCCTCCTATTGGCTTGCAAACACCTTTTGCACTGTTCCAGTCTCGGTGCGAAGAACATTTGCAAGCTGATGGGAGGCTTCAAGCAAGAAGATGAGACTTTGGAGGAGCAAAATCCTTTGGTTGAAGCCTCCCATCAACTTGTAAATTCTCTTTGCACTGAGACTAGAATGGTGTAAAAGGTATTTGCAAGCCAATGGGAGGCTTGAAGCAAGGGATTTTGCTGCCCCAAAGTCTCATTGTCTGGAAACGCTCTTCATACCAAGACTGCAAGCAGGCAAAGAAACTGCAGGAGACACTGGGGAGGAGAAAGATCTTTACAAGGTAAGTGGCCCAACATGGCAGGATTAGTGGGGGGGGGGGAACAATTATGGGCACTCCAGGGGAGGAAGCATGAGGTATCCGAGGTGATCAGGGGAGACCTTGGGTGGTCCAAAGCAGGTTGCCTGTTCCATTGCTAGGTCCCCATGGCCTTCTCCACCCTGAGATTACTCATGTGCACTTAATGAGCCACACATTCAATTAGCGAATGCGTAGGCAAAAGCAGGAAGTGATTGTGGTCAAGTTATGTGATTCACTCCTAAGAATGGTCAGGTTATGAATATAATTGGCAGGCTCCATTACATTTGTAACTCGAGGACTACCTGTATATGATTTGAATAAGTAAAATCAAATCAAATATATTTCCAAAATTACCTGAAGCTGGATTGTGAGGTATTACTCATTTCTCTGCTGGGTAAAAATCGTGACCTATTTAATAAAGTAAACTTTATTACTTTATTTTAGGAGAATACTTTATTATTTTAAGAGAATATTGCTTAATTTGACTCAAAACTGAAATGGCAAAATGATTGAGAATGGCAAATTTCCATTCTGCAAGACTGACACCACCTTGTATTAGTAGCATGGTATGAGCAGATTAATCAGACAAAATCATGTACCCAGTCATTAGGTGGGTTTTTCTCATCAAGTCTTTACTTTCTGTAGCGTGCACTATTTTTTGGTTATTTTTTCTGTTTTTATATTATAGGTATTATTCTTATTTATCCAGTCAGCAGAAAAGCTTTCAAGTCAGCAAAGATGGGGTTTCAAAATGTATTCTTCCCAAATATGTTAAGGTAACAAGCTATTATCTTCAGAGACTTACCATAGTACCCACTTACATGAACCCTCAAGCCTAAAGATCACAAGTTGCTTCTTAAGTGTAAGTTCTCATTGCAAAAATAAAGGGAAAATAACTGACAGAGAAGAAAGGAATTTGCCCTTTTCAAATGGTCTTGGCCTCTGTAGATTTGAAATTCCAAAGAAAAGAGAATGTGAAACTTGTTATCTGGCAATCAAGCAACAGCTCTTTCTTATGCTTTTGAAGCTGAAGCTGAATTTTATGTCTCATTTGTACCCTATTTGTTAAATGACACATGTTTTCCTGGCTTTAAAAACTGGGACATACTTAATTCCAAGTTCAGTAGTATTATTCCCTTTAAATAGATTCAAAATGCTAAATCCCCCTTTACAACTCAGGCACTCATTCAAACCAAATTCTGCCTGTTTTTACAATCAGCAGCAAACTGATTCTAGTGAGTGTTTCACAGATCCCCAAAATCTTGGAGAGCTACACACATATTGGTGATGGATAGGATACACATATGTACAGTATTTATTAGATTTTCATTAACATATATCCATTCATGTACACAAACTGGCATAATTCACATTCTCTTTCTTTTAGTTCTACATATATGCATGGGAGAGGAAAACTTTTACCTTCCAATGTTTTATTGAAAATTCTGGATTGGGAAAGACCCAAATATTTGTATCAATGCATAAGTTGTGGCCATTTTAAGGATCTCCTTTGAATAAACATTACCTGAATTATCTGCTTAGTGGAATATACAGTAAGAACATTATCATTAAAACAATATGTCCAACATGCTTTAGCAATTTCAGAAGCACCTGAAATACTTGGATGTTTAAGAGATCATATATTTGAAATAAAACCAGCAATTCAGTTAAAATATGATGCAAGGAATAAGGAACTGGATTTTTACTTTGGCAAAATCAATGGGCCCAAATTTTAAGAAATGTTAAATATATGACTTATGATCTGGGAATTACATCAATTCATCAGAAAACAATGTTTCCTGTCTATGGCATTTCACAAAGAACATTTAAAAACATATTTTCTGTCTGCACTGTAAGAAATTAAGTGGCTTTTGACATATGTGTTTGATCTATTCTGTTATGACTCTTAATTATTCATCAACACATATGCTAACACAACTTGGGGGAAACACACAGTACTTAAAATGTGAGTGTGAGACAGAATTGCATTCTGGCTTGGGTTCACCTATATTAATCATTCCATTTGGAACATAGAACATAATTTAACAAGGTTGGAAGTGTCTTCTAGTCCAAGTTCGAGAAGGAGACCTTAGACATTATGGACAAATGGTTGTCCTTTTTATTCTTGAAAACCTCCAGTGATGGAAGCAAGCTGTTCCATTGGATAAATTGTTCTCACTGTCAGGAAATTTCTCCTTAGTTCTAGGTTGGATCTCTCTTTAATGATCTTCCATCCATTAATTCTTCTCCTGCCCTCAGGTGCTTTGGAGAATAAGTCAACCCCTTCATCTCTATGATAGCTTCTCAATTACTGGAAAACAGCTATCATGTCACTAGGGGAGAAAAACTAGAGTTCCCTTTGTTAGACTAGACCAGGGGTGTCAAACTCAAGGCCTGCAGGCCAAATCCGGCCTGTAGGGTACCTAATTCTGGCACATAGGGCAGCTGTGGAAATGGCGAAGGACTGGCCCGCGGTGTCTCTGCAGTGAAAATGGAGTGTGCCCCCCTAGGCTCCATTTTCACTGGCAGAGGGCTTCAGATGGCCATCCAGGCTGAAAATGGGGCTGGTAGAGGGCTTCAGGAGGCTGTCCAGGCCAAAACGGGTCCTGGGGAAACAAACTAAAAACAAAACAAAACAAAAGGAGAAATGTTTCCCTTTTGCATTTGAGCATCCAAGAAGGGACTCCCCAATCTGTATGGCATCTCTTGTAAGTTGTTAGCATGCTTTTTGACCCTGCACACTCTCCATGACCTGCACAGCATCTATCAAACAACCTCACACATCCCTGCATAGCATTCTTATGTGTGCTGTGCCTCTTATTGACCTTCTTCCACTCCCCTTTCCAATTCCTTGCTTCTTCCTCCCACCTGAACTGTGCTTCTCATGCACCTTCATGCACTCTCCCCCACCCCTCACTATCTTTCCCACATGCACTGCACCTCTTGTGCACTCTCACTACCCCACCTGATGTATAACTCCTCTTTTGCACCCAATTGTGCATCCCTGTATATCCTCCACCTGTGCCTTTTACACACACCCTTGTGCACCCTCCTTGCCTTCTTCAACCCGCACAGCACCTCTTGTGCTCCTCGTACAGCCTTTTGCACCCTCCCTAAGCCACACCATGTTTCTCATGTACCTTACCCAACTCTCTCCCACAACTTCGCCCACCCCTTCACCTCTCCACTGCTGGTCTGTGACTTGTAACATCTTGCTGACTTCCCACCTGACTTTGCTTAAGAACCATTGGATTCAGTTAACCAGGCCTGCATGGATTTTTGTTGATAAACAATGTGGTACATTTTTTGACCATATCATTTAGCAATGGAAATTCTGGTCCCAATTGCTGCCATAAGAAGTTGAGAACTATCTGTAAATTCTGGTCTCAATTGCTGCCATAAGTTGAGAACTACCTGCATTTTTTATGTAACAGATAATTTAATTTAATAATTTTATTTGGATAATGTGCCTAATATTCAACCTTTAGGAAATTTATTTAGTGTTCAATGGGATATGCCATCCTATAATTTAAAACCATTATTCATTGTCAAGACTGTTCTGACCCAACCTTTGTAAGCAGTGATAAAACATTTACTCACAAGTGAAACAAACCTCTTTTTATAACAGGGCAGTTACAGTCTTGTATTCATAGGGATAAACAAAAAAACAACAACACACAAATGTAATTAGTCCCAACAAACCTGGTTTATCCAAGAAATCTGAATTGCTTGTGTTAAGTTTGGAGAATAAGGAGACCAGACATCTGACCAGTGACTTCAACTCTTTAATAATAACAGGAATCAGAATGGAACAGAGCAAAGCTATGGGCAGCAGTAGCCCTTTTATAGGGTTAGCTGCTACCCTATTAACCAATGAACTAGCAACAGGTTCAAACTATTAACCAATAAGAAGTATTCCCAAAATGGCCAATCAGGGTCTAGTTCTGGCCCAATCCCAAGTTGTTGTACAAGGACCAATCAAGTCTGCAGGTTTTCAACCCCTGATTTGCATTTAGAATATCAACTTTTATTGATTCACAACAGCTTGTATAGTAGAAACAAACAGTTGTCTGCAACAAAAGCCCAACAAAAGCCCTTCCTATTTATTTCCCAGTCAGGGAGGGGCTGGCTATCATCTGCATCTGCCTCTCCCTGAGAGCTGCCTTACTGCTTTCCCTTGCTCAACTCTCTTTTCCTCTCTGTGCATATGCGCATCTGGGATGGGTCCCATCTGTTCCTGCCCCCTCACTCACCTCAGGCCCCAAAGACAACTGCCTCTCCACCTGGGGGAAGACAGAAGGCCCCGGCTATGCCTCTGTCTCTGATGCTGTTTCCTTATCAGAGCCTTCCAAAGGGTCTGAAGCTGGCCCAGGATCTCCCTTCACCTCGTCCTCATCTGACTCTGCAGCTATCTCTGCTGGCAGCCAATGGACCACAACAAAGACAGAATGTCCCAAAGGTGCTTTTCCAGGAGGCAACTGGACTTTCTTGTTTTTTCTTTGAAGACGTTTTGCTTCTAATCCAAGAAGCTTCTTCAGCTCTGACAAGGTAGTGGGGAATAGAAGGATTTATACTCCTTGCAGGCAGATGGTCATTTGCATCCTTTTACAGGGTCGTTGAAGCACTTAGAGGTTTATCTGTGTCCTCAGAGTCACGTGAGTAATGCTCCTGGTTCCTGTAGTCTGCAATTTTTTTCTCTCTCTGGAAATCCATTCCTACTCCCATACCATTCAAAGAGTGTTCATCCCAAATTGTATAATTAAAAGTCTGTGGAGATTCTCAGTCATCCAGGTCATGGTTGTCCCAAAGGTGTTTTTTCAGGAAGCAACTGGACTTTCCTGTTTTTTCTTTGAAGCCATTTTGCTTCTCATCCAAGAAAAAAGCACCTTTGGGACAACCATGACAACTCGCATGGGGGATACCTGTGGGGTCCAGGCGGGGTTGGGGAGGAAATCCAGGGGTCTCTGGTGGGTAGGGTGGTGGGCAGGACCCTTGTTCCACAGGATGAAGTGAGGCGAGGCAGGGGACAGGGCTGCTGCTGCTGGAAACCGTTGGGTACCACGCGCTCGCCGCTCTTTGTGCGCAGGGACTGATAGTTTTTTGCAGGCTGCGCCCCTCAGCTGGTGCACTCTGTGGCTCTAGAGTCCAGTGCCACCACTGTGCTGACTGTCCAAGGAGCATGCACAGAAGCAGCAGCAGGCAGAGGCGGGGGAAGACACATGATGTGCACTGCTGGACGCACTTACGCCATCCCACTGTCTGTTTTTGCTTGTGGTTGGACAGCAGGTTGCTGCTGCTCAATTTCTCCTTGTTCCACTCGCAAGTCTTTTTCTTGGCCTGTGTGTGGAGTTCCTCTTGAGCACTCAATGCACCTTGGCCCCACTGTGGGCTGCCCCTGGTGCCACTCAGCCCAAAGGAGGTGAAGTCGCCAGCTAGAAAGGCCAAGTAGAGGTAGTAGAGCATAGATGAGGGGAGGCATGTGATCCTAGATGGGCCTGGGCAGCCATGGTGCTGATGGGGATCTGGCTTTCCCCACTTGTGGTGGCTGTCTTTTACCTGCTGGATCTGGGCGTGCTCTACCACTTCTACTTGCCCTTTCTAGCTGACCACTTCATCCCCCTTTGGGCTGGGTGGGCGTGGTGCTCTGGGTGGTTATGGCATCAGCCTAATGGAACTGTGTGAGCTGCTGGAGGCCTCGGTGGTGGTAGCGACCCACAGCAGTGCCAAGGTGCATCAGGTGTGAGAAGGGAACATGCTCCAGGTGTAGGCCAAGGGCAAGACCCATGAGGGAGCTGAGGAGACAACCAGCGGCAACTTGCTCTCCAACCAGAAGCAAAAACAGGCAGGACAGAATAGGTGTGCCGATGGTGTCTGGCAGCAGCCACCCCACCCCCTGCCTCATCTTGTCTCAGCTCGCAGCAGCAGCAGTAGCCACATACAGAGGTGCGGGGGGGCATGTGGGATGGAGCAGGCATGTTTAGTGGTCTCCCTCCCTGACTCTGCCTACTGCTGGTACCGCAGCCACCATTCTTGCTTCTTGGAGGGCCAGCCTGGTGGTCACAGTGGGGTGCAGAGCCCTTGCTGATGGACAACTCCCTCACATACATACACATGTGCGTGCACGTGCACATACAAACGCACATGCATGTGAAAGGCTGGCAAGTGGGGCATGGAGAAGCTGGTGCAGGTGTGGCGAGGGCTGCCTATAGGAGGCAGCAAGCATGTAAGGGCTGATGTCCTGGGTGAAAGGGAAGTGCTCAGAATGCAGTCCCCAGATATGCCAGGCCCCACGCACTCCAGTAGTGGGATTAAAAATTTTTTACTACCAGTTCTGTGGGTGTGGCTTGGTGGGCATGGTGCGGCTTGGTGGGTGTGGCAAGGGAAGGATACTGTAAAATCTCCATTCCCTCCCCACCCTACTAACCTGCTTTCCAGCTCCGTTCTCCTGTGCACGGCAACAAAAGAAGACCCAGCCAATCAGCTGGGACTCGGGAGGCAGAGAATAGATGGGGGCAGGGCCAGTCAGAGGTTTTATTCTGAACTACTCAAAATTTCCACTACCGGTTCTCCGAACTACTCAAAATTTCTGCTATCGGTTCTCCAGAACTGGTCAGAACCTGCTGAATACAACCTCTGGTCATCAACTGTCATTTTTATTCATGTTCCTGTAATTGATATAGTTAATTCAATAAGGCAATTGTCCCCAACCCTCAGGCCATGGATCAGTGCTAGTCTATGGGCTGTTAGGAACCAGGCTGTGCAAGCAAGCAAAGCTTCATCTGTGCATGTGCAAGGTCTAGGTAGCATACAAAACCACTCCCCATTCCCCCAGCCCATGGAAAAATTGTCTTTCATGAAACCGATCTCTGGTGCCAAAAAAGTTGGGGACTTTTAAGTCAATGGGTTTTTTTTCACATATTTTCCCATCCTCTCTAGAAGTTCATCACACCATTCATCCTTATAGCTCACAGCTGGTCCCTTTTGGTTTCTGCTGAAAAGTGGGTAACATCCTTCCCATTTACAGTATTGTTTCCACAGTATTGTAAAGCTTCCCTTTCATCTACCCTCCACTTTAAATCTTTAAATGCAGTGTATACATCTTCAATAATCTACTTTTACTTTGTGAAGCTGAACTATCAGTTCATCTTTACTATGAAGTTTTTATAGTTTGACAGCAGAACATAGGAAGGAAGGAAAATTTACGTGGCTTGACTTATCAAATTTATATGCCACCCAGTTTGCTATCAAATGAGTCTAGGCAGTTCACTGTACCATCAAAGCAATAATGGTGGAATAGATGAAAAATGTATGTGGGATGAAGATATGAAGGCATTTATACAGTACTTGTAAATATAAAGGAAAAACAAAGAAAGTAAAGAGAATACAGTTATCCCTAAAATGCGATATACCCCAAAGCACCAGGTCATGAAGTCTGTGTTCTTTTCATATATCGGATGGGCAATGACTAGTCAGCATCTGTACTGACCAATCCATTGCCATCACACTGGATGGGAGGTTTTAAAGTCAGCTTCAGATAACTGGGTGGGGAATCCATCTTAGCTTATTTTCTAGGTTTTTTTTATCATCTTCACTGATCTGTGAATCTGTTACAATTTCTCTGAAAGGCTCTTATAGCAATATCACTTGGACTTATATACCGCTTTATAGTGCTTT
This sequence comes from Notechis scutatus, assembly GCF_049901735.1. NCBI lineage: Eukaryota > Metazoa > Chordata > Lepidosauria > Squamata > Elapidae > Notechis > Notechis scutatus. The sequence goes on along the minus strand of NC_142010.1, from coordinate 162,433,624 downwards.
CCAGCCCTCTCTAAATGATTTACAGAGTCAGCCTATTGCCCCCAACAATTTGGGTCCTCATTTTACCCACCTCAGAAGGATGGAATGCTGAGTCAACCTTGAGCCTGGTGGGATTCGATCTGCCAAATTGCAGTAGGAGTAGCTTGCAGTAGTGCACTCTAACCATTGCGCCACTGAGGCTCGTTATGTTATGTTATGTTATGTTATGTTATGTTATGTTATGTTATGTTATGTTATGTTATGTTATGTTGTTATGTTATGTTATGTTATGTTATGTTATGTTATGTTATGTTATTTTCTATTCAATTCAATTCTATTGCATTGTTCAGAACTGTAACTTGTATGCAAAATAGGGTGGAGTCTAACCAAAGCAGAGTAAAGTAGAGCAATTACTTTGTGTGGTTTAAAATGTTAATTTCAGCAGATGCAGCTGTTTGCCTTTTTTGTAGCTACATTGCACTGTTGACTAACATTCAATCTATCACTCCAATATTTTTTTCATAAGTTTCACTACCAAGCCAGGTATCTCTATCTGTTGAAGAGAAAGCATATGCAAGTATGAAAATTCTTAAACAGGAACCCAATCTGAGCAATGAAACAGGCTTATGAAGATTTATATAGGGGAAAAAAAGATAGGGATAGGCAGCAACACCCTACAAAGATGTTAGAGGGGAAAAGTGCTATGTGTGTGCTGAAGAACAAATGAAGAAGAAATCCTCAAGGAGTAAATTAAACAGTAAATCATCAATCTACAAAGTGCTTTGAGACCATATATTGTGAGTTTCTGAAGAATCAATGCTACTGAATTCACACTGTCACGGTTGAAAATCCATCTCAGCATGTCTTAAGCGAGACGTCTCTCTCCCTCACCCTACACTCTGTGGAAGCCACAAGGCTGCATTCCATAGGCCCCTGTTTTCAATCTATATGTTCAAACTTTCATTTCTTTCCCCATCCAGCTAAGTTCAGAAGGCTTGTGGAGCCAAAAGTAACTTTATGAAATTATGTAGGGTGTGTGCATGTGTATGGAAATTATTAAATATTCATAGGCTTTCAGGTGGAATGCACTGCTTAAAAATACACAAGAGCATTTATTTTCAAGTTTTTCCATGCTGAGGAAGGTATTTACTGTGGAATGGCTGAAGATATTACCCATTATCTATTTGTAAAATGTATGCTAGTACTACGGTAGTAATACATTTTTGTCTCATTTCATCTAGTAATAGGAAAATGTTCCAACAAGGAATAAGTGTCATTTCTGTAAATGGAAATTGTTGGGTCATCTACCCATTTACTCCATTTTTGTTGCTGCAAAGTTATGTATCTTTTTCTCGTACTTTTGATGAAGACAACACTGGACTAAAGGAGCATAGCTCATTGAATAATTTCTGCCTTAATAGAAGATTTTGCTCTATTTTTAAGTTTTCTTATTAGAAAATATTAAATATAAATGTACCTATGATGTGGCCTTGTTTCTGTTTCCTAATGCACATTTTTATCCCATGCATTTCCAATTCATGTTTTTTCAATGAACTTTGATTAAAACTGACCAGCCATAGTCATACATGTATATACACAATCATAATTCTAAGTATGATAACCTTATCTATCAAAATGATTTGTAAGAAAGGGAAGGTAACTTTTTCCTGAATTTCATGGCATTGCTTCTTATACAAAACTTATACAAAAAGTAATTCTTATCTGTATAAAATGAGAATAAGTAATTCTTGTTTTCTTGGCTCTTTGGTAGAAAGCCATTCAATACAGAAGAATCTATACATTCTGGGCTGGGAATGGGAAAACTTAGGAAAGAGAATTGGCAAGATGATAATATATAATTCTAATTATTGGACAGCACTCTGAATATGGTTGGAAAATATTTTTTGAAAGATTTAGTGTCTAGAATTTTTGCTTGCCAAATACTCCCTTAAGGAAAAAGAGAGACAACTGTGTGGAATACAGTAGTTATTCTTGGTACATCACAATCACTACTCCATTTAAAAGAAACTCAGATTTACCATCACAGTTTTAGATACAAGATGAAATGTGCACACAGATAATGATACACACATGGCCAAGTTATTTCAAAATTGTTGCTATTTGCAAAGTGATCTCTCACCCATTACTTGTCATCAACAGCTAAATTACAAAGAAATCAAACAATTGCAGGATAATAAACAGAACAGGCAGCCCCTTCAAGTACACTGGATATCTTCAAACAGATGCTGGATGGTTATCTTTATAAAAAAATTGTCATTGATGTGTGGCTACAGAAATTGAATGAATGAATGATCGAAAAAATAAATGAACAAACGAATGAATGCTATAGAGGATCTTACACTGAGTTGGGGATTAAGCTAAATATATTCTACAGGCAGTCTACAAGAATGGTTTCTTTTCTGGACAATCTTACATATGTGAACCAAACTGACAATCTGATTTGTTTTTTGGCTCCATTAATGTATTATCCTCAACACTATTAAATGGGAGATTTCATAAAATCTGGCAAAATAAAAGAAATTGTCCACGTGGCTAGTATGAACCCCACATGTTAGTGTGTGTATTTCCTTACTGTCCCTTTCCCAAGAACTCACAATTTGGTAGTCCCAAAGGTGCTTTTTAAAAGAGGCAACTGGACCTTCTGGTTTTTCTTTGAAGACTTTTCACTTCTCATCCACTAACTGATTTAATAAGTCACGAAAGATGTTGTGCATAAAATGCATAAACACAGGAGCATTGGTCAAGCCAAAAGGCATCATGGTACACTTGAAATGACCATACCGCATCCAGAAGGCCATCTTCCACTCATTGCTGGCACAAACTCGGACCAGATTGTAGGCCCCCCCGCTGGTCCAGCTTCATGAAGATCTTAGCTTGACGAAGCTGCTCGATCAGTTCAGGGATGAAGGGAAGCAGGTACCGGTTTCGTACTGTGATTGCATTGAACTTGCGGTAATCACAGCACAGGCACAGCTCCCCCAACTTCTTGACAAAGAGCACCAGTGCAGTCAATGGGGAGACAGAAGGCTAGATAAACCCTTTCCACAGATTCTTTTTGATAAAGTCCTGCAACACGGCCAGCTTCGGTTCCAACAGGGAGTATATCCGATTCACTGGCAATTTAGCATCGGACAGCAAGTCAATTGGACAGTCATACGACCGTTGCGGGGGCAAGTGATCCACCTCCTTTTCCCCAAACACATCAGCATAGTCCACCAATTCTACAGGTAGATCCAGGTCCATGGGCATAGCCACACCCCCTGCACAGGCATGCATGCAATGAGTAGCAGACTTCTTGCAAGGGAACTGCACTGCTCCAGACAACCAGACAATCTGAAGATCATGGGCCTGTAACCGTTCCAACCCCCAGCACCACTGGAAAGTGTGGTACTGCGGCAACATAGAACAGGGCTTCCTCCACGTGCTGCCCAATACGCATGTGAAGGGGTTTGGTTGCAGCAGCCATAGGTCCCGAATGAAGGAGCTGACCATTAATTGTCTCTACCAATACCAGCAGTGACACCTGCTGCTGAGGAACCCCATAGGCTGGGTGCTGCCAGTTTCATGCCACTGCTGATGTCATTGCTTTGGGTGCCTTAGCAGGACACTTGGCTGCTGAATAGCCTTGGCTGCTGCAATATAGGCATAGTGAAGGCAATACATGCCTTCACAGCAATGCCAATCCTTTTCGGATTGGATCAGGCGAGGTCGGCAGCCCCCAACTGAATGGGCTTGTCCAGAGGCACTACCAACAGTGGCACCATCTTGATGGGAGTGGATGTGGCCTCCATCATCGTCGCACCTGTCACTGGGTGTCGATGTGAAGGCACAGATGCATAAGTTCCTGTAGAGTGCGAGGGCATTCAGTGTGTGCCAGGTCGTCCAGGAGCTCTGATGACAGGCCTTCCTAGAACTTGTCCATCAGTGCTGCCTCATTCCATTGCAGGTCCTGGGCGACCACCTGAAGTCAGCAATATAATCAGTGAGTTAGCCTCACCCCTAATCAAAAACCCCATCTTATCCCGATCAGTGGGGAAGTCCTCCATCCAAAAGCTCATATAAACCTGGTACTGCCCAAAAAATGCTGGAAATTGAGCCAGCGAGCCATCAAATTTATCCAGCACTGCTACTGGGCATTTGTGGCATGGCCGAACAGCTTGCATCTGTGCAACCTGCGCAGTCAAGAGAGCCACCTGCTGGGATAGCTGGTCATTGTCTTCTCTGAGCTGATCCATAGTCACTGCATGTAGGACAGAAGCAAGTTGGAAGGGCTGGGAGCAAAATGTGATGACCCGGGACATGGCACAAAGGCAACACAGTCAGTAAATCAGTAAGAGTCCCTTTATTAGCTCCAACTTTGCCCCCAGTATCCTGGTTACCTTCTGACTGAAGAAAAACTCCCAGGAACAGCCTTTGGTTGCAGAGAATCAAGTCCAAAACATGGTCAACAAAAACTGTAACTATAAGTCCAATCAAGGCAAAATGAGGTAATTAGTTCGGCAGGGCAGGAGCAAGAATTCCAGACGTGAAAGCACAGTAATAACTCAACACAGTTGGGAAGATGCCAGGAACACAAATAACCAAAGTCAACACAAGATAAACTCATGTTTGCTCCCAACAGCTGCCGCACTCAGCATGCATTTTGGTATCACAGATAGTAAAACAATAACAGTGCTAAAAGTTGTAGACTTGGTTGCTAACAACTTGGCTCTTAATAAACTCAAGCAACATGTGTGAATATTCAACACATTATCCTTTGGATGATTTCTGAATATTCCTTTAAATTTCTTTATGAGAAGTATCAATATAAAGCAATTAGAAGCAGAAAAATGGTTGGAATCCCCTTTAATTTCAGGATATGCTGATCTAGCTTTGGGTAAGATCTCTTGTTGGAAGAAATATCCAGGTCCAGTTCAAAACCAGGAATAAAATGGCGGCTGATTGGAAAGAAAGATTCTGTTTTTTGGCGAACAGAACACACACACAGCATGCAGTTCAGGGATAGCTGACAAAATGGAGTTGAGAGTAGGATGGGTGTTTATACCTTTTTTATTTGTATGGGGTCATATAGGGGTTATGGCTGGCTCTACAGGCAAAAGGGAAAATGCAAATCCTAGGTGTTTGTCTGTGCTAATCTTATCTTGCCTAATGGCTTATCTGGAGTTTCTGTCTGACCCAGTCTTTCTGAATGGATTACCAAATATGCATTTTTAAAAGCTGGCCTCCTCGGTTTCTGTTTGGGAAGAAGGGAGACTGGTGGTGGTTTCTGCCTCCCTTAAGATTTGTTCCCATTTCTCCTTTAAGGGAAATATTCTATCCTGCTTTTTTAATATTCCCCAAAATATTTCATTCTCTAGGAGAGGGTGTGTGTGCTGACTTTCTACAGCCTGTGAAACTGTTTTGTCTTTGGAATTGTGATAATCTATAATGTTAGAAAGTTACTATGCAATCTAGTAGTTTCTGTTTTGCACTTTGATATCAGATGTGAAAGAGTACAAGGCAGTGGTGGGATTCAAACATTTTTACTACCGTCTCTGTGGGCATGGCTTGGTGGGCATGGCAGGGGAAAAAAATCTCCATTCCTACCCCACTCCTAGGGGAAGGTTATTGCAAAATCTCCATTCCCAATAACCTGCTTTCCAGCTCCGTTCTCCTGTGCAGGGCAACAAAAGAAGACCCAGACAATCAGCTGGGACTTGGGAGGCAGAGAATAGATGGGGGTGGGGCCAGTCAGAGGTGGCATTTGCCAGTTCTCCAAACTACTCAAATTTTCCACTGCCAGTTCTCCAGAACTGTCAGAACCTGCTGAATACCACCTCTGGTACAAGGGATATTTCTTTTCACACATCAAAGAGAATATTATTGCTTTGAAACTCATAATTTTAAAATATTTTAAATAATTGTTATTAGTATTACCTAAATTTATCCCTGAGACTTTTAAAAAAGTTTTGGAGTATATTTTTAATCTTTTTAAAAATTACATTAAATAGGTTATTTGAGCTACTTGGAACTGAGAGTAAAACCCAAATATCAGGGAAATAGAAAAATAGAAAACTTCCTGACTTTTTCTAAAATAAATAAATAACCAGGGATGGCTGGTTAACTCAAGAAAATAAAACATGTAATTAAAAAAAATCTTCCAGATTTCAAACTAGTAACCTTTGCTATGCAAGTGAAAAAACATATCCCTTGTAATTGTCAGATCCATGTATCTGCCATTCTCCAATGGAAGAAAGGAGAGGGAGGTGTTGAATTTGATACATTTAATTCTTTTCCACTCTATGTAGCCTATTTCTTACCCTGTTTTTTGTATAACCTTTTACACAATTTATAACCATTGCGTGGCACCCCAGATGCCTGGAAAATTCTCACCTCTTGGGGGAATGCAAGGGGAGAAGGGGCCATGTGGATTGCAGTGCCAGAAGATAGCCCTGAGAAACCGTTCTTATCTGCTTTTTCAGATATGCTGATATAATAACATCTCCACACCTGTGGATTGGTGGAATCCACATTGGACTGTTGGGAGGGGTTTCTAATTCACTTTATCCTAGTTGCATACCCTGAGGGACCTCAGATCCTGCTTTGAATTTTGACATGCTTTCACCCCTCTTCAATAAAAGATTCCTTTTGAAATACCAAGTTTTCAAGAGTCTATACTTATTTTTTGAAGCGGGGAGAGACTGGTCCTTACTCTACCTTCTATGCTGGTCTACGATCACAATAAATATTTGATTTGATCTGAAAATTTGAGTAGATGAATATATATAGAATAAGTTAAGATTGTTACAAAGATAAGATATGTACCCAGTCAACACACTGTTTATAAATGAAAGATGAGTTTATTGTAAATATAAAATAAAAAACGTTAATAAAATATATTTTGTTTGATTTGGCAAAGGCAGTTAAAGAATCTATTAAAGTGCTTTGTGAAAAGAAGGATTTTTTAAAAAGCAGTTTGCTATGTTTGCCTATATTTACATTTTGATGCTTTAACATTTTTATATAGAAATTTAATTTAGCATTGGTTGTACATATGCAAGAATGCAGAGCAGCAGTAGAAATGTCCAAGGGAGGATGTGGTAGCCCTCAGTCTAGATTGAATACCTTGCAAACTGAAGCCAAAATATCTTGGTCTGGAAAGGATTTTCTTAAGCTGGCTTACTGTCAAACCAGCATACTCACAGGCCAGGAACAGCTTAATAGTGATTGCTAATATCCCCAAATATAGCATACATCTGACAATTTTGGAGGTTTAGTTGTTTAATGAATCCTTTGTGACTATACACACACGCACAGACACACACACACACACACCAGAGGTGGCATTCAGCAGGTTCTGACCAGTTCTGGAGAACTGGTAGCGGAAATTTTGAGTAGTTCGGAGAACCAGCAAATCCCACCTCTGACTGGAGATTTTACAGTATCCTTCCCCTGCCACGCCCACCAAGCCATACCCACAGAACCGGTAGTAAAAAAAATTGAATCCCACCACTGACACACACATTACATTAGTACAAGATATTTTAGGTTAATAAGGTGCCTACCTAGTCCTTATGACTAGTTTACCTGTGAAATTGCTACCTTCCATTAAGTTCTTGTATCCGCATGTAACCCTCTTAGAAATTCTGAATACCAAACACCTTGAAATTGTGCTGCAGCTGTGAAATTCTGGAAAACAAAACAAAACAAAAGCAATTATACTAAGGCATCCCCTGCAAGTACACCCATAGCATCTTTTTCCCTTTGATCTTAAGTGCTGCACATGGCACAGCCCTAGAGTACCGCAGCATTCCTGGTTTTAAAAATTGCTAGAATCAAAGTTAAAAAAGAAGAATGCTCTTAAACAAGTTTCAGCTTTTTTTTTACAATTTTTTAATATGTACACATAGAGATATGTATACACATGCCAGTAAATAAACAAATCAGAGTATTAGCTTCCTTTTTTAAAAGAGGCTGTGAAAATGGATTCTGATGTAATTAATATGATTTGTGTCCCTTCAAACCCCTTGTAGCCAGAGAGTCCATATTTATTCCCCCCCCCCACCTTTCAGGCTCTTTTGTAACAGCTGGATTATGTTATCAAAGAACTAGAACATCTGCAGAAATAACCCTTTCAGTCATTTGTTTGAGGATCATGCAGTCATTCATAGGCAGGACAGCAGGAGTCCTGCTGTGCGCAGAATTGAGCCAGACTAAGAAAAAGGAGTGGGTTGGACATCAATGCATTGTTTTCTCTAGGAAAAATATGTGATTTGTTCCAGTGTTCAAGCATGATTAATTCTTCTGTTGATTTGCAATTTAATTATAATGTAATAAATATCCAGTTGTTGAGTGACAGCAGTGAATATTATAAAGGCTTTTATTTTGGAGTCCATTATCACATGGCATCACTGTTGCAGGAGTTTATTGCTTTTGTTTGTCCTAGCAATAAAAAAACGGTTGATACATGCAATGTTTCAAAGCCCTATAAAGGTTGCCCTACACAGCTTCCTTCTATCAACTTAACCCTGAAAAAAATGGAAGAATAGAGAACTGCATTTGGAGCAAGAAAATTTTTCACCATAAGAGTCAGCAGGAAGCAAATAGGACCTTGGTCCACTGATCTGCAACTATTTCAGTGGCCCTTTGGGCCACTATCATTGGAATACAGTACAAGAAACAGACTTAAATATTGGATGATATTTCAAAGAACTGAAAGTATCTATGTATGAAAGTTCCTAAAATAAAGTTAATTCAATCACAATAGTTCCAGAAACTGAAATTAGAAACTTGTTGAGAGAGAGAAAAAACTCTGTGCTATTATTTTTAATTGTTCCATTATTTATCATGTGTTCATATTTTACACTGTCCCTACACCTAGAGTGATTTTACTGCCTTTCTTTTGCCCAGGGCTACCAAATATTTTTCAGGGATTTACATGCATTCAATGTCTATAGTCCAGAGCATAAATATGTGCGTGTTTATTTTGTACATCAGGTTGCATAAGTCCAGGTTAATATGCTATTCCTGGTATGAGATGATTTGTATACATACAGAGGAAGAAGCACCCTTGTGATCTTTGACTTTTAGGCTTGCTGTCAAACATCAGTCATAATAATTATTGCTTTGAACAATATGCAGGTTGTATTACACGAATGGCTATTTTACATGTGAAATTATGAAATAAATCTGAGTAGAGGTCCTGGGAAAGGTGTCAGAATAACAGAATAACACTTAGAAGAGACCTTGGGGGGAACCCTATACCATTTCAGAGAAATGGCTGTCCAGTCTTTTCTTAAAAACTTCCAGTGATTGAGCACCCAGAACTTCTGGAGACAAGCAGTTCCACTGGTTAATTGTTCTCAAAGTCAGGAAGTTTCTCTTAGTTTTAGGTTGCTTCTCTCTTTGTTCAGTTTCCGTCCATTGCTTTTTGTTTGCCTTCTGGTGCTTTGGAAAATACATTGCCTCTCCCTTCTTTCTGGCAGCCCCTTAAAAGCCTGTTGCCTATCACACTCTTGGGCAAAGCATGTAAGCCATTTCCTCCTTTCAGTGCTCCATGAAAGTACATCTATAGTATGCAGATAATAAAGTCAAAAAAAGTGAACAACATTATTACAGAATTACAGATACGTTGAGGCTGGGTGTGACAAGGAATGGCTGGGAGGGGAGGGGCTAGACAAGGCACCCCTTGACGTGAGTGACATTGAGTTGGCCACTTCACCCAGTCACATGACCCCCTAAGCCATGCCCATCCAGCCACATGACCACCAAGCCACGTCCGCCCAGTCAAATCACGCCCACCAAGTAAGCCACGCCCACAGAACTGGTAGTTAAAAAATTTGAATCCCACCACTGGTCTGGATGTTCCCAATGGCTACCAGTTTCTTACCACTGGTATATCATATTCAAAAGAACTCTAGGTATGTAATTATAGCAATATTTTACACCATTCATTTTTATGTCATTCATGATCTTTTCAGAACATCAAAATATGCTTTGGGTAGTGATGGTATTGTGTAATATCATTATAGTTTCATATTTAAAAGGGAGAAATTGATCCCTTTATGAGGTATTGGTAGTTTCCAAACCAAAGTATTTGCTGACTAAAAACTGGTGTTATATAAACACTATTATTAGGTAAAATATAGAAAGATGACAAGTTGGAATATAAGTACCAGTATCTGATTTTAGTAATTCCAGTTAGTAATTCAAAAGAATACTGAATATTTATTTCCATCCGTATAAAATTTAATCCCCTTTACAGATGTAAATGTAAATATGAAATGTTTCATGTGAATTTGATGATAATGTCTTATACAGTATATAAAGAACTAAGAATAGATACTTAATTTAGCCAAAAGTTTGAGAAGCGAATTATAACCACTATTCAAAGGTTGAACTTGGAGAATGCTTTTGCAATTTTCTGGAAACTTTTAGAAATTACACTTAGTATAATGTGCCCAGTTAAAGGTACTACACTTACCAACAACAAAGCTGTAGCAGGTTGAAACCCCCCCACCCCCCCCGGATAATAAGGAATCTCCAAACCAAGGCCTATAAGGAATGGTTGAAGGAACTTTATGTTGTTTGTTTAGCAAAAGCAAAAGAAAAGACTTCAGGGATATATTATAACACTACCGGTATAATATTATAATGTTAAGACAGAGTGGATCTGTTCTTTATTAAACCAGTGACAGGATAAGGACCATTATGCTCAACTAAAAGGCGATTCAGGCTGTGCTATAGTGAGGTAATTCTATTCTTAAATAGTAGAACATTCCAAGTAAAGCAATAATAGATGCTTTCTTAGTAGAGGGTTACAAATAGGGGTTGAATGGCTGATTACCTACAATTTGGTGAACTCTTGTACTAGCCATAGAGTAAATGATATGTGATGACCTATTACTCATATATTATATGATTTTGCAAGAAATATCCAAATGAATAGTTCCTATATTTATGTTAATAATCACCATGTTTTCTTCTAAATTCCAGGTGATCTATTGGAAATATGTGATTCATCTAGGACTTTATGTTGAATGAACATACTAATATGGCACTTTCATAAAGACCAGTTTAGGTGAGACAGGTGAGAATACTGATTGGTAGGAAAAGTCAGATTGGTGTGTTTGGGAAAGGATAATTTTGTAGGTGCAACATTTATCTTTTTCCCCAGCTGTTTCTGGGCCTCAGTTGATTGAAATGTTCTCTTAGACCAGGTCTGTCAAACTCCCGGCCTGTGGGCCAGATGTGTCACATGCTGGCCACGCCCACACCCAGTTTAGCGAAGGGGGAAAAAGTCCCAATACGTCCAGAGGTGGTATTCAGCAGGTTCTGACCAGTTCTGGAGAATTGGTAGCGGAAATTTTGAGCAGTTTGGAGAACCGGCAAATCCCACTTCTGACTGGAGATTTTACAGTATCCTTCCCCTGCCACGCCCACCAAGCCATGCCCACAGAACCAGTATTAAAATATTTTGAATCCCACCACTGAATACGTCCCATGACAGCGCTGTGGCGCAGTGAGTTTGACACCCCTGCCTTAGACCAATCAACACCACAGATTTTTTTTCGGCAGTGACTCAATTGCTAATAATTTTCATTAGAACTGGACCTCTTCCAAATAATTTCTGACCTCACATGTTCAGCTTCTTGAACTCTTTCTTTAGCCTGGATGATATGAGGATTGTATGGGGTAAAGCAACTAAATATAGTTCCTTTGTCATGGATTAGCTGAGCAGGATTACACTTCGCAATCTTTCTCTTCCCCAGATCTACCTCAAGGGGTTGATGTCTTCAAATAATTTTCCTGAGTATCTCATCTCACAAGCTTGCAACTCTGTGAAACCTTTGATTGACTTTTGAAATGAAGAATCTGGGTTATTGTTGTCCAACTGATGCATCAACAAGTCCCAGAATATTGCAGCTAGCATAGCCATTGATGAGAATTCTGAGTTGGTTCACATATATAGTTTTGGTGATTGATATGATTACTTTTGAATATTATAAATTTGTAATGAAGTAAGTCTTATTATTGAAATGTCTAGAATTAACTTTAACTTCGTATTTTATCATAGATATTTAGTCTCCACAGTTAAGGCATCTCCAGAAATGGAAGTATCCAGAACCACTACCCCAACTTATTTTTATTGGAAGGGTTTCAGGTTTTTTTTTTTTTTTGTAAACAGTTGTTATTAGTTTATGTTGTGTCTCCGAGGTTTGAACCTGGTCAGTCAGCAGATGTAGGCTCGAGTGATGAGGAAGATCTGGCATTGAGATTCGAGCCTGCATTATTGAGCGACATTGAAGGGAGTCAGGAGGAAGAAGAGGACTTGACTCTGAGATATGAGCCTGATTTACTGGAAGTTTCAGAGTCATCTTCCACCCCTGAATCTCCCTCCCTGATTGAACCTCAGGTGTTGTTAACAGACAATCAGGAGAGCGTGCCGGAGTCATTAGTTGAAGGACAAACCGAGCAATGTTGGATAATAAATATAAAGACGTAAGCAGAAACGGGCCATCCAATGGACACAGAAAAGAGACTGACATGCCCCTTAGGGAATATAAGGAAGCGTGCTAGCTCTGAATCCCTGTTCGAAGCAAGGTGTCATTTCGGTTGGTGTTACGTCTGATACACTCGGCTGCAGCGTCTTGATTTATGGTTAGTTCGGACTTGCCAGACAGATTCCAGGAAGACTGCCAAGGACTGTGTAAACAAAAGCAGTTAACTCTGCCGTGTCTGAGACTGTCTGTTTGAGCATTTGTACTTTGGAACTTTGGACTCTCACCTGTGGATACAGGTGAGACAGAACAAGTTTATAATATAGCATACCCAAAAAATACAAAAGTAAATAGTAGGGGAAAATAGGGAAGGGAAAACTGAGGGAAAGAAAAGGGAGAAAAGAAAAAAAAGACATTGACTTTGGTGCAGTAGAATAAGGCATTAACATAAAACCTCAACCTTTTACTTTTGCATAATAGTATAAACTAGCCATTTCTATAGCAACAAATCTATCTAATCAGTAAAACCCAAAATCAAAGTTTCATTTTTTCCATGTCAAGCACAAACTCCAGAAGTGGTTTCCAAGTAGAAATAAAACTTTTTAATTTTTTTCTTTGATCAAAACAGTCAATTTAGCCATTTCTGCTAACTGCATTATTTTTTTGCAGCCATTCATTCATTGTGGGGATTGAAGTGACCTTCCATTTTTTTGCATAAAGAATGTCTTGCTGCTGTCAACATATATAACATCTGTTCTATATTAACATACTCCAAACCCTGAATCCTGATTGGTCCACACGGACCGCAACCTGATTGGACAACTAAACGGCCATGATTGGCGCGCTAAGAATCAACCACGATTGGCCAAGCCGATCGCGGGAGATTCAAAGCTCTGTCATTGCCCGCCGAGCCACGAGCAATCCCTATATGAAGGGTTGCCGCGGATCGCAGGTCTTGTACAGAACTGTATACTGAAATAAAGAGCTGAATGTTCACTTTTGGTCTCGCCTCTCTGTGGGGACCGATCTACCCGATCTAACAACGTCAAAGTTCCAATTTTTTTTCCAGGTCTTTTTTCATTAAACCCAAAAGAAAAGTCTCTGGTTTTCTCTTTATATTTACTTGAAGAATTTTCTGTATTAAAATATGAACCCTACTCCAATATTTCTTTGCTTTATCATATTTATATCATATTTATCATATTTATAAATGATAAAAAGTCCCTTCTTTAAATTTACATTTCCAACATTCATTTGAAATGCTTTTATACATTCTTGACAACTTATCTGGCATTAAATATTAATGATACATCATTGTATAGAAATTTTCTTTTAAGTTATAGTTTAATGTAAATTTAAAATCTTTATTCCACATATTCTTCCATTGTTCAAGTATTACATTATACCCAATGGAGGGATTCAGCTAGTTCTAGCCAGTTCAGGGGAACTAGTAGGAAAAATTCTGGTTGGCCCCACTCCCACCCGCCCTGCCCCTTCCAGGAGTCCCCACTGCCCCATTTTGGCTCCCAGGTAAGTGCAGGGAGACCCATTAGGCCAAAAACAGGGCATGGGGGGGTGCGGCGTGGGCCCCCCATGCCCGGTTCTTGCTCCCAGGAGGCTGCAGGGAGGCCTACTAGGCTGCATGACTGGGAGATGTGATGATCAGCTGGGAGGTGGCAATGGACCAGCAGCCCCATCAGCTGGGAGGCTAATCAGTCAGTTCTCTCAGACCTTACAACTTTGGGAGATCGTTTTTTCCCCGAGAAGTTGGAAGTCTGACTGAACTTTTTTTAAACTGGTAGTCACATGGTCTTCTTTTGTTGCCCTGCACAGAGGAGAAGGGAGCTGGAAAGCAGGTTAGTGGGGGAATAGTGGGTGCTCTGGAATGAGGTGGAAGTGAGGATTTTGCATTATCTTTGCTCTTGGTTGGGGTGGATTTTGCATTATAATGCAAAATCCCATTTCCATCCCATTTCAAAATAATGAATAATAAAATAACTTCCAGCTTCCTGTTGCTTTTGTGCCGTGCCCCAGGTCATCACACACCTAAGCAAATTTTTCCAGAGTCATGTTCCTAATGAAGAATCTGGGGAAAGAGTTTTTAAGGCCTGTCTGAAGGATGGCAGGGTCAGAGAACTTGAGTCTTAAGAGGGATAGTAATTGCTGCAACCGAAAAGTTTTAGTGCCTAGGTCTCATTAGATGGTTTTGTTTTAAGGAAAAGACCAAGAGAATGCCAACTCCATCAGATCTTACCAAACTGGCAGAAAATATTGGAGAAAACTCCCTCAGAGAGTCAGGTCCTAAGCAACGGAGGACTGTATAGATCATGAGTAGCACCCTGAATTGCATCTGGAAACATACCGTAACCATTGTAGCTTAAGGTGTAACTGAGGTACATCATCACAGGATTTAAAAGCCAATTGGTCAGATTAACAGTTTCAAGAATCTTATCCAGTTTTTCAGGAGATGCAGAATCAAACCTCTGCCAGATAATGAGATCAATTTCTCCCTATCAGGAAATGGGTGACTTTAATCCTGACTGAATGGATATTTGCCAGATGTAATAAGAGCAGAAAAATTAACACATTTTGCTGCTCTTAATGCCCAGATGTAATCCCTAAGGTGAACTCTCATATGATTTTGACTGAATTCACTCTTTCTCATCCTCCAAAGGAGATGTAGATGTTGTTTCTGTCATTTCATCCCTTAGAACTTCTTTGTACTGGCCCTTCACCCCCTGCCCATATTGACAATTATGGGGAGGCCAGATAGGAGCAATTCAATCCAGAGTCTAGTACTAGCATGCTGAAGTAAAGTAAATCATGTGTATATAACCTAAGTTTAGATCTGGAAAAAAACTGTTTATATACTATAACATCAAAACTTCTGACGATGTTTAATTTTTTGGCAGAATTTGATGAAAATTGAAGGAAGAGTAAATGTTTCAGAAAATATTACATCTGCCTAGTCTCAGCCAGAAAACCTCAAGGTTTTTATCTCAGTAAAATCCCAAACTATTCACCCATAACATTTTTAAGGCAAAGGGACAACCAGTTGAGGAGAAAACACAATCAACCTCCAAATTTCCTAATTTTCCAAAAAGACTCCTAAAGAATTTATAGAGCAAATGTGTCCAGTTTAAAAATCAATTAAAAAAACACCTGTTTTTAATCTAAATTTTCAAAGCTGTTTCTTAGAAGTTATCTTACTTGCTGTTCTGGGTGTTCCAAATTTGTGGTTTGCGGCTTCCAGTCCTTTGATTTTGTTGGACAAGCTTAGCCCTTCCACAATGTAATCAAGACTGAGTTGTAATTCCCTGGTAATATCCAGATTAGTTAGTAAGCAGAAGCAACAAGGGCAAGTTGGCTAAGTAAGATACAATGCTATAGAGATAGACACAGAAAAAAAGGTTGCCTAAATTACCCATTGTCTTTTAAGCAGTTTATCTCTGGATTAACCAATTATACCAAGAGTTCCAATTATCGTAAAATGTTGAAGGCTCTTTATTTTTAAGTGCTATAGTTAATTTGTCCATTTCTGCACAATCACATATTTTCTGGATAACCATTTGTTCTGTAGGTGTATAAGGTGATTTCCAACACTGAGCGAACGCTAATCTGGCCGCAGTTAAAATATGAATTGTTACATATTTCATCTTTTTGGGTAAATGTTTGTCAGAGATCCCTAGTAGGAAGAACTCTGGTTTGTATTCGATTTGTTCTTTGGTTATCTCCTCCAACCATTTTCTGATTTTTTGCCAATATTTCTGGGTTTCCTTGCAGGACCACCACATGTGAAAAAAGGTTCCTTCTATGCTTTTACATTTCCAGCATTTTGGACTCGTGTTAGGGTTCATTTTCGCCAACCTCGAAGGGGGCAAGTGCCATCTATAAAACATTTTGTATGTATTTTCTTTATACACTGCCGATTTTGTAATCTTGATATTTCTGTTCCAAATCTTTTCCCATTCTGATAATGTAATACTTCTTCCGACATTCCTGCTCCAGGCTATCATGTTCCCTTTGACTATCTCTTGTTCTAATTCTACTTCCAGTAAATATTTATAGAATTTAGATATGTTCTTTTTGTTTGATCCTAATAAAATTTTATCTAAATACTGCAGTTTGTTATAAATTCCGAAGTCTTTAATGTCTTGTTTGTATCTGCTATGAATTTGAATATATAACCACTGATCAATTTTAAATCCCTGTTCCTGTAATTCTTGTCGAGTTTTTAATTTTCCTTGCGGATCTAATAAATCTTTGTATTTAATCATTTTTGTTATGTCCAAATTATTGGAATGTACCATTGCCTCCATTGTTGATAGCCAGATCGGAATTTTTAGATAGTGTTTTTTGCATATTTTTTTCCAATTAATTAATAATGAGTCCCTAATAAGGTGTCTGTGAAAATAAGACTGCTTGGGTTTTCCCACTTCCCATAAGAAGGCATGCCACCCTCTCTGGAGGTCATGCCCTTCTAATGCTAAAATTCTTTTATTAAGTAAGTTCACCCAGTCTTTTAACCATAATAAGATAGCTGCCGAATAATATAATTCCCAGTTTGGAAGAGCTAGTCCCCCTCTACTTTTCGCATCTTGTAAGGCCTTTACATTGATCCTGGCTTTTTTCCCCTGCCAAATAAATTTAAGTGTAATCTTATTTAATTCTTCAAAAAAAAAATTTGGCAACTTAATTGGGATTGTCTGGAATAAATAAATAAATTTTGGTAATATGTTTATTTTAATCGAGGCAATCCTGCCCAATAGGGAGAGCTGCAGCTTATTCCAGGATTCTAAATCTTTCTTTGTTTGTTGAAGTAATTTATCATAATTGTTCTCTTTGAGTGATTTACCTTGTGGTGTTAACCATATTCCTAAATATTTGACCCTTTTTGTTACCTGTATCCCCATCATTGCTTCTAATTCTTCCTTCTGGTTTTCTGTTAAGTTTTTGGTCATTAATTTCGTCTTTTTTTAAGCATAGATATCGATAAGATGTGCGTATTCAAATTAAATTAGGAGAATTGGATCTCGCAGAATGTCAAAAAGGATATTGTCTGTTTTTAAAAGTATTCTTTTCATTTCTTTTTCTCTTTCTTTGCTTCTTCCTTCCTTTCAAATCTCTTCTTCTCTTCTCTTTCCGGTTCGTAAGGCCGAGTGTTTTTTTCTTTCTTTCTTTGTGTATGTAATGTTGATATGTTTTTAATTGTAAATTTAATAAAATTTATATTAAAAAAAAGAAAATAAAAAAAGGTTGCCATAGAACTGTGGTATATTTCTCCTCCTTCTCAAAAGTAGAATAGAATAGAGCTGGAAGGGGCCTTGGAGGTCCTCTAGTCAGCCCCCTGCTCAAGCAGGATAACCTGTTGTCTGTTCCAAACCAAGCCAGCAGAAGAAGAGGCCACACCATGAGCAGAACGGGTCTCTTTACTGGAGTCTCAGCTTGGCATGTGGTGAACAATACAAGTAAAAGTGTTTCTAGCATTACTGGCTTCTGCCAGCCAGCTGGCTATATGGGCTCAGCACCCTCCACCCTGGTTCCTGGTTGCTCCTGGCTGGCTCCAGCAAGTACTTTGCTCCCAGCTGGCTCCCCAGAGGGCAGTTGAAGGCCATATGAACCCTGTAGTATGTCTCCCATAGGTCCAACTTAGTGAGGAAGTTACCTCTAGCCAGGTGGGCCAACATATCCTTCATCAGGGGCAGCAGGTACATGTTTTCAATACAGACACTGTTTATGCCCCGAAAGTCCACGCACAAGCACATCGATCCATTTTTTTTTCTCCTTAAACACTGGGGCAGCAATCCTGGAATGTGCCAGCTGGATGAATCCGCTGGCCAGGTTCTTGTCAATGTATTCCCACAGTTTCTCCAGTTCCCAGGGAGTCATTGAGTACATTTTGGGTTTGGGCAATTTCACCCCGGGAATAATTTTAATAGCACAATCCGTCGACCGGTGAAGTGGCAGAACATTGCACTCCTAATCTAGCTGAACATATCTGCTAGATCAGCATATTCCGAGGAATATGGGAGGCTCCCAGTTCTCTGATGTAATGGTCCTCCAGCACAGGTCATCTCCCTACAGACGTGTTTGTGCGGTAAAGGGAACGGGCCCTGGGATATCCTCAGCCTCCTGTATCCACCTTCCCACCATCTAGTTGGGCCCTATTTGTCCAACCAGGCCAAGCCCAGGATCACTGCTTTGGTAATTTTTGTATGACCATGAAGTGGATCATCTCCCAGTGTATAGCCATCTCCAAAATTATGGGCTCTGTGATGTGGGTGTCAGGGGGTTCCATAGGGCTGAAGGGAAGCTGATTTGTCAGCAAGCTGGCAGAACTCCTGTATATAGTTTAGCACCTGATGAGGCCCCTGCTTTAATGTCATCAGCTCCCCTTCAGCCCTGTGGGTCCGAGTCAGGTCCTCGAAATGGCATTGTAAAGCTTCCAGCAGCAGGTTGACATTTCCCAACTCCCAAGCATTGTCACTGTACAGATCTTCTACCCAGTCTGCCATTTCCCCAGCCAGGGTCACTCTCACCAATCCACCATGGCTCACCGGCTGGGATATAGGTGTGCATAGCAAGCAGTTCATGAGACTAATGACCTGGCATATGAATAGAGCCAATCTGGTGGTGTCCCTGTCATATGTGACCTTCAGATGTGATTCCTGGGCCACAGCTGTGGCTGCCAATAGCCTAGAGAAGCTCCTTGTCCCAAGGAGGCCACACCAGACTGCCGATGGTCAGGGCCGCCTCCTGGTAGTTGAGTCCAAGTGCCAGCAGCAGCTGTGAAATCCCCCCCACCCACTCTCCAGCAGCCTGCGCTGCAAGACCTTCCAATGCAGCCCCCTCTGCTGGTCCCATGCCAGTCTCCTTTGCCAGGTCCTCGGCCATCCCGCAAGCCGCTCCAACGAACAGCCTATTCTGAACAAACTGATAAACAGCTAACTCCACAAACATCAGCATGCAGTGGCCAACTTCTCCCTATGAGCAGGCTGGAAACAGCAGCTCTAAAGGCAAAAGAAAGAAGGTATGGATGCTGGCTACCTGTCATGGTTCCAAATCAAGCCAGCAGAAGAAGAGGCCACACTGTGAGCAGAATGGGTCTCTTTACTGGAGTCTCAGCTTGGCACATGGTGAACAATACAAGTAAAAGTGTTTCTAGCCAGCATTACAGGTTTCTGCTAGCCAGCTAGCTATACGGGCTCAACACCCTCCATCCTCCTGTTCCTGCAAATACTTTTTTGGCCTGGCTCCAGCAAGCATTCTTCTGGCCTAGATGGCTTCTGAACTGACGACAGCTGGCTTGCCTTCCCAGCATGAGTCCCATCACCCAACACCCACCTGTGGCCCCATGCATCCCCCTCCCCCTGCGCGTGACTGGCAACTCCGAAATGAGTGTGGTGGCCACTTTGAATGGCGCACTGTCTCAGATATTGACACCTATACTATTTCAGATAAGTGGCTGTCAACCACCAGTGATGGAGCATCCATGATTTCTGAAGGCAAGCTATTCCACTGGTTACTTGTCCTCACTGTTAGGAAATTTCTCCTTAATTCCAGGTTGCTTCTCTCTCTGGTTAGTTTCCAGTCATAATTTCTTGTTGTGTAGTGCCAGTAGCTATCAATGTAAGCTTGGCACATTCAGTAAGTGTGCCCAGTTATGCAGGATATTAAAGTTGTGTTTGTGTCAATACATTATAATACTCAGGGTGAACCATGACCTTATATTTAGAGTGTTGAAAGCTGAGTTCAACGTGACCTTGAATAAGAATTAACAGTATAACAATATAAAGTTATGCTAGCCACATTAAAGGCTGAGAGTTATATAGTGAATGAAATTCTCTCCAAATAGCTTTGATAGAGAATTGAATGAAATGATAAAGTTTATTGGCTATAATAGTTTCTTTCAGCATCAGAAGCCCTGTTATACCACTCATTCCCCTCCTTAGAGCATCCTCCAGAAATGGAATTGAAGTTCTCACATTCAATGTAATCTGTTAGAACCTCAGAAGTAGAAATGTCCAAATGGCAAAATACTTCAGAAAATTTAAGTGCCCTCTCAGCTCAAACTCCTGTACATTCTCTCTGTCTGTCTGTCTCTCTCTCTCTCTCTCTCCCTCCCTCTCCCCATTTGTCCATCTATCCCTTCATTAACATGAAATACTATATGGATAGTGGAAAGATGGTATCTTTTAAAAGTGGGCTTTCAATGTGTTTAAGCAGCAAGTCATCATTTCCATTGAACTGCCTTCTAAGAGAGAAACCATTTTTAAGCTTTATCTATCCATATTCTTTCCACCATTACAGTGGCTTAAATGGGGTGGCTATAAATACTTTTCTATTACTTTTCAATCTGGGGATGTACTGTGCTTGTTCCAGCTGCTTACAGTATGTCGGTCAAACAAAACAAATTGGGGAAGGAGAAAAAGAGCCAAAGTCAGAAAGTAGCTATTCTTTCTAATTCCCTGAACAAAGATAATGGCAAGTCAGACAGCCCAACTATAGCTAGCTGTAAATGGAAACAGAATTCTCTCAAATGAGCGGTGCTCCGACTCTGCTCTGCAAAGGAATTTAACTAATAATATTCAGCCCTGAAACAGATTAGGGAGCAGAAGTCTGGGAATGAGAATGCAATCTTCTTTTCTGCTACATTCAGCAGTGGAAGGGATCACACTTTTATTCTGTAAAGTGAGCATTAAAAAAAAAAAACTTTCAGTGCCATCAAATAATGTGGGAAAGAAAAGGAAAAATTGTGTAGCTATGTCAAGTGTGGTTCTGCCAATTGCTTTTATAATTACAGGGAATCTTTATCCAGAGGCCACTGAAGCCAATGGAAAGATGCTGTCAGTTCTTGTCGGCTTTGGAAGAAGCCCAGGATGTTCAACTGTCCTTTGCCAAGTCAACTAACTTAGTATGCTATATTATTGCATGCTTTTTACATTAAAACTAATGGACTTTGAATTAAGCCTTCTTTTTTTTCCAGGTCATTTTTTTCCTGTCTGCAGCATAAAAATCAATAAATTGGTTACATTGATGGAATATTTGTTTGGTAAACTGCTATCTTTGAAAACTAGGACCGACACCACTTCCACTGCCATCTATATATTTAGAAGAAGCAGTTTTTCTTGACCTAGATAATACTGTTGCTGATTTGCTGTTGATTAAATTGTGCAGCCTTTATCCAATCACAACTTGTCAATACTCAAAGCTAGGCTAGAACTAGGTGTGAGCATAATCACTCATTAGACTCACATGGAGCAAAGGGCGGTACAGTTTGGTAGGCAATTATCTCTAGAAATGTCCTAAGATCTTTAGGACACCTAGATCAGTGGTGGGATTCAATTTTTTTTACTACCTGTTCTGTGGATGTGGCTTGCTTTGTGGGCGTGGCTTGGTGGTCAAGTGACCAGGTGAGCATGGCCAACTCAATGTCACTCATGTCAAGGGGTCCCTTGCCTGGCCCCTCCCCTCCCAGCCATTCCTTGTCACACCCACCTCAACATATCTATAGTTTTATAAAAATGTTATTCACCTTTTTTTGACTACATACTATAGATCCATGATGGCGAGCCTATGGCACGTGTGCCACAGGTGGCATGCAGAGCCATTTGTGCAGGCACGCAAGCTGCAAGCAAACTTACCTCACTGGGGATGCGCGTGCCTCACAGCTGATTTTTTGCTGGTTTGAAGCCTTTTTCGGCCTCCCAAAGGCTTGAGGAAGGCTTCTGCAGGCTACTGCAGGCTTTGCAGGCCAAAATTAGCCCCGTTTTGCCTGTTTTTCCAAAAATACTGGAAGTGATGAAATGGGGCTAGTTTTTGGCCTGCAAAGCCTGCAGAAGAAGCCTTCCTCAAGCCTTTGGAAGGCTGAAAAATGCCTCAAACTGGCTGAAAATCAGCTGTGAGGTACAGTGCAGGTTAAAGGGGTGGGGATTACACATGCATGCGTAGGAGGCGTGGGGGGCGCATTGCCTTCTGGGAGCTGGCATGCAAGTGCGAGCATGCAAGCGCGCACACAATTTTTGGCACAGGACCCCAAAAAGGTTAGGCACCACTGCTATAGATGTATTTTCATGGACCACTGAAAGGAGGAAATGGCTCAAATGCTTTGCCCAAGAGTGTGGTAGGCAACAGGCTTTTAAGGGGCTGCCAGAAAGAAGGGAGAGGCAATGTATTTTCCAAAGTGCCAGAAGGCAAATAGTGTATTTTCCAAAGCACCAGAAGGATGGAAACGGAACAAAGAGAGAAGCAACCTAAAACTAAGAGAAACTTCCTGACTTTGAGAACAATTAACCAGTGGAACTGCTTGTCTCCAGAAGTTCTGGGTGCTCCAACACTGAAGGTTTTAAAGAAAAGACTGGACAGTCATTTCTCTGAAATGGTATAGGGTTCCCTCCAAGGTCCCTTCTAAATGTTATTCTGTTATTCTGACACCTTTCCCAGGACCTTTACTTAGATTTTGGCACCCTCAGTTTTCGTGCCTGAGCAGGAGGTTGGACTAGAAGACCTCCAAAGTCCCTTTCAACTCTGTTAAACACACATTTATTTATGTTCTGGATTATAGACATTGAATGCATGTAAACAGGTGTGGGATTCAAATTTTTTAACAACTGGTTCTGTGGGCGTGACTTAGTTGGTGGGCATGGCTTGGTGGTCATGTGACTGGCTGGGCGTGGCCCAACTCAATATCACTCACATCGAGGCATGCATCTCCTCGCCTGGCCTCATGACTGTGGGGATGCTGCAACAGTCATAAGTGTGAAAAACGGCCATGAGTCACTTTTTTCAGTGCCATTGTAACTTTAAATGGTTACTCCACACAAGCAAAGTACCAGCAAAGGAGAGGAAAAAAACTCCAGAGAAGTTCCTGAGACAGGAAGTCTAGTCCTGGCAAGAATATAATCAGAGTTAACAGAGAGGCAGTTTCTGTAAGCAACACCAGAATGTTTCCTTCCTGCCTTCCTTACAGGATTAGGCCAGTAATTTCTTCTAACAACAGGTTTTCTGAACTGCTTAGAATGTTAAAACCGGGTTCTAGCGAATAGGTGTGAACCTGTAGAATCCCACCCCTGCATGTAAACCCTGAAAAATATGTGGTAACCCTGGGCAAAAGAAAGGCAGTAAAATCACTCTAAGTGTAGGGAGAGTGTAAAATATTAATATATGATAAATAATGGAACAATTAAAAATAATAACACAGACTTTTCTCTCTTTCTCTCTCCCTTCCTTCCTATTTCTTTTTCTTTCTTTCTTTCCCTGCCCTCCTGGTTGGAGCATCTCCACCACCACTCGCTTCTCCTGGGGGACAAAAGGAAGCAGGCGGCAGCAGCGATGTTGCTGTGGGAGGCAGCCCTGGGCATCCAGCCCTCCCAGTCGGAGCACCTCTGCCACTGCTCGCTTCTTCCAGGGGACAAAAGGAAGTGGGCAGCAGTGGTGGTTCTCTTGCTCATGGGATCCTCCACATCTCTGATCTTACTAGACTGGTAAATTCAACCAAGAGAAGGCATTATCAAAATTATCAGCCCTGAGCCACAAAGAATTTTTAAAGGTGACAACCAATACTCAGAAATTCATCAGAAGCTTGTTCAGCTACCATATTAGTGTTACATGAGCAAACCTCGATATTCCCATAACTATATGGGCCATTGCATATTAAATAAGCCCAAGTTTATGAATGTTCTTCAAGGTCAGTCCTGTGTACAGCAAATTGTAACAGACAGCTGTAAGGAGAGAAGCATGTAAATGACTATATGGAAACCATTCTGTTCCAGAAATCACCACAAATGGAACATATGTTACAATTTGCAAAAGCAGACCAGACCAAAGCTTCCACAGTTGTTCAAGAAACAGGGGGAGGCAGGACCCAGCCCAGGACATTGTCTTCCTATTCAGTTTTGAAAAATTTTAACTGACCACTCAACACTCAAACACAAGCAATCTCAGGCCTAAGACACAGAGAAGTTTGATTGTATCTCCAAATGCTTTCAAACTGATTCATTTCGACCAAGCAAAATTAACATAATGCAGTCTCAGTAGAACTGGTGCGAGTGATGATGAAGCTGTTGGCTTCTAAGCTATAACTTGAGAACTGGGAGACAGAGTGAAGAGACAAACGTTTGTGTGGTCAAAGAGCTTTATTTAGGAACATGTGGACAAATCAATTTTTGAAAGAGGAGATAATTTATTTATTTTTACTTTGCACTCCTTTGCTATCTCACATTTTATATCTAAATTTACATCTTGAATTCATGAGGTATGCTGGCTGCATATATAACTAAGGAATCTGCATTGTTAGTATCTTGAGAGCTAGGAGAGCAGCAAGGATGAATTAGGGATCACGAGAGCATACAAAACTTGCTGAACAGAAGGAATAATGTGGACAAACCCATTATGCAAGGGCAGGAGTAGGTAAGGTTGAACTTCTTTTTTGCACTAGAGGAAAGGCTCCCAAGCCCATATCTTCCATAAAAAGTTCTAAAAGACATGGGATATGTTTACTTTCTCATAAGTAGATATGAAATTGCAGATATTTGGAAATGATCCCTTATCTATCTCTCCGTAGCAGCTTTATGATTCCTCACTGTAGTGCCTGAAATGAAGGACATAAAATATGCATATTCTCTCAATTAAATAACTATCAATTAACAAGAAAGTAAACATAGCATTAAACATTAAAGATGGAAACAACTTTACATTTGCTTCCAAATGTATTTAAAAGTAGAAAACTAAACAAGAGAGGATTTTATTTTTTTTTTGCTGGAATTGAGTTTTGGAGTTTCCGCTTCTTTACTAAATATACTGTAGTTTTTGTCTTCATGTGATTTTCAGTTTGGCAAAACAAAGCCTTTCATTTCTATCCAGCAAACCAAATTGCCTGATCAGCATATTAACATATGTCTATGCTATACACATAGCAGAATGAGTGTAATCATACATTGGACAGATGGACTGTATAATTTCAGATGTCAGGTAACAGAACTCAGATTAATGCTTCTCTATAGAAAAGTTCCCTGTAGGCAGAAAACATCAACGAGTCAGCTATATATGGTCTCATTTTTATTTTCTATTTTTCTAAAGTTTTTTTAAATGTGGGAGAGTATTCAAAATATATATAATTCTTGTGATTGAGATTCAGTGTGATACTCTCCAAATTATCAGTTCAGGATTTTACCATATCATTTGGCTGCATGTGTAGCCAATATACATGCAAATAGCTGCATTTTGCTTCAATAAAGTATTTCTCCACGGATATTATATACTGATTGTAAAAACCTGGATGATTTTTAACACTTAATGGCCAAGTGGTTATGTAAGTTTTGATTTCATGCATTGCTATTTGCAATGACATAGCAATGAAGTGGTTTGCCTTATCGAATAGCCCTTCACAGTGTTCTCGTTGTACTGCAATCATACAGTAGATACATACAGCTAAGAGTTAAAGGATACTTGAATTAAAGGTGTTTTGGCTGCGTCTTCATTTCTTCACATTCTACAGATTCTGAAAATGTTGCCAAGATTAGTGAATCAAAGGTGTATGAAAAAACAAAAATCTTTCCATACTTAGATATAATTGAAATATTGAAAATAATTAATCATATTTGCTCATGTGTTTGGGGTTTATTATTTTCATGTGCAAATGTTAACAATGCTGAATCAAGAAAAGGTGAACTTTAATTAAACAATCACTTTGTTTTGTTAGTGTACTAAATATTTCGGGGAAAATTTATTCTAAAATCTTCCATGAATACTAATAACAAAGAAAGAGCTTCAGAAAATAAAATATTCACCACAGTCAAGTTCCTTATTGTTAAATATTACTCTAATTTCCAATATTTTAGGAGAAACTGGTTAAGTGGTTAAGGAGAAAGTAATTTACATATAATAAGAGCTATACTTAATCTACGTTTAATAAGAAAATGTTTAGTTTGTTGGAGCATTATAAGCTGTGCATATCTAACAATTGGGAGCTAACTACCAAAAAAGGCACCAGGTCTTATTTTGGGGGGATGTCCTCTGGCAGCAGCACTGACAGCCCTGCCCAGCAGAGCCTGTGTGGCTGCTGCCAGCCCACTTCTTCTGTGGCTGCTTGCCACTTCTCGCATGCATCACTCCAGCTTCTGTTTCCTCATTGGTGCTTGTCTGCCTGATATTTATAATTCTCGGCAGCTTGGGTGAGGGCACACTTGGTATTTTCCCACCCCTGTTTTAATGAGTCCATCCATTCAGTTAGGGACATTGAGGACGGAGGTTCTCTAGGAACTCAGGTATGGGCACAAAGTCCATCCGACTAGTAACTTGGAAAAGAGTTAGTCCAGTGCTGCTGTGGACTGCATTGTTGTAGGCTACTTCCATGAAAGGTAGCAAATCAGCCCAATTGTCTTGTTGTTATTCCACATAACATCTCAGGTATTGTTCCACCATGGCGTCCATTCATTCCATGGCCCCATTCATGACCGGATAGAAAGCAGAGGTCAGTCCCTGAGAGGACCCAATGGACTGTAGGAACTCCCTCCAGAACTTTGCTGTAAACTGGACCCCTCAATTGGAGATGATCCAGCGGGGTACTCCATGCAGTCTATAAATCTACTTGATGAACATTTTCACTAGCTTCTTAGCAGTTGGTAGCCCAGAGCAAGTGATGAAATGAGCTTGCTTAGAGAATAAGTCAATCACTGTCCAAATGACAATGTTACCGCCGCTCTCTTGAAGTTTAACTATGAAATCCATGGCAATCTCTTCCCATGGTCAGCTGGGGTCAGCCACAGGTTGGAGCAGACCACGTGGCTTTCCTGGTCTCATTTTTATGGCATGGAACATAAAAATGAACATTTTGCATGTGGAACAACTTTTTACCTAATCCTCTACATCTGCCTTCATTTTTGTCCACCAAAATTGCCTCCTCGCTAGATGAAGGGTCTTCAGAAATGCAAAATGACCAGCCAATTGGGAGTCGTGGCTGTGCTGTAATACTTTCAATCTCAGGCTGGCAGGAATGTACACCTTAGTTCCTTTCCAAGCTAACCTATCATGTAAGGTTAGGGTGTTTGGGTTGTCCTTTAGTCATGGGTCAGCGGGGAGCATGGACTTCAGTGCCTTGGTGATTGGATCTCCTGTGGGGCTGACTCAACTCCTGGCTAGGCTTCGGGTACTGATTTGGGCAGCTTGTTGAGACTGGGACACTACAGCATGCACAACTTCCTCCCATTGGCTGTTTTCTTGACAAAGCATCAGCCAGCTTGTTCTTCTCTCCTGGGATGTTCTTCAGTTCAAAGTTTAAAAGTTTAAAGCATTGCACCCAATGGATTTGTTTAGGGCAGTGGCCCCCAACCTTTTTTGTGCTACGGCCCGGTACCGGCATCACAAAATCATCCGCGGCCTGGTACCGGCATCAGCACGTGTGGCAAGGCGAGCCGATCGACCGGCCAGCCAGCCGTCCCCCGCTTCTCCCCGCCACCTTCAACTCCTCCTTTGTACCTGTGTCGATGGGCTTCGCGACGGCTTTGGGACGGTCGCTTGGCTCACCTTGCCATGCATGCTGAAAGAATCCTCGCGCCTTAGTTTTGTTCAAAGCCGCCCCCCCCCCTTGATGAAACTAAGGCGCAAGGATTCTTTCAGCACCCAAATGCCGCTTTCTACCCGGAAAAGTTCACCGGAAGCACTTTTTCATCAAAACAAGATGGCGGCGCCCAGCAAACTGGCGGCCCAGTAGAAATTGTTCCACGGACCGGTACCGGTCCGGGGACCGGTGGTTGGGGACCCCTGGTCTATAAGATCATAGTTGCCTTTTTTGAAATTATAATTGGGGATCCCATCATTATGCTGATTTTTGTGTGGACGTATGTTGAGACAAAAGTCAATCATGTTGTGGTCACTGTTGGAAAAGGGTTCTTTAATTTGTATTCCGTAAATTGAATTCAAACTATTGCAGAAGATGAGATCGAGGCAGTTGTTAAGTCTAGTGTTGTTGGTTACTAGTTGTTCCAGATTTGTTACAGCATTGTAGAAGGTTGCATGTAAGGGTTCAGTTTTACATTCGTTTAGGGTCCAGTTAATATGAGGTAGATTGAAGTCACCAAGAAAGATAAAAGCATGTGGGCAGGATGTTGCCCATGTTAGTAGTGAATTTAACTTGTTTACATGTTCAATGTCATAATCAGGGGCTCTGTAACATAGTAAGAATTGAAATGTGATATTTAAGGACAGTTCACAGAAGATGGTCTCAGGAAGAGCAAACTCCTGGGTAACTTGAATGTTTTTTAGATGTAAGAACTTTTTATAGAAGATAGCAACACCACCTCCTTTACGGATTTCACAATCTGATCGGTAAACATGATAGTCTCTTACTGTGGTAATGGAGTCAGGGAGAGATGCATTGAGCCATGTTTCACAGACAAATATGATGTTGAATTTAGCTGTATTTAGTAAGAGGAGAAATTCAGATATTTTATTCACAAGGCTTCTTGCATTGAGTAGCTTGCATTTAAGGCCAGTTGTAGTTGGAATTGAGGTAGTTAGGGGCATGCGTGCCTAGTCTTGGGTGATGGTGGATTGGTTGAAGTAGGGTTGGATGCTGAGTTGTGGGTTGTGTGACTTACTTTTGATACAGTCAGCACGGTAGTCAATGTACAGGTCCTTGTCTCCATTGTGTAGACATTTATGAGTTCTGTGTGGAGTTCACGGAGCAGACACGTTGCTGTAAGGTTAGGTCAGGGTGAGAACGGAGGTTCTTATGTTTGGTGTTGCTTTTGGTGAGTGAATTTATAGTATAAATGAATTTACGTTTGCTTGATTCATTTTTGCAAATAACCCTGAAGAAGTGTGGGGCCACTGAACTGTCTCTGTTTTTGAACTCTGGGCCGATGCGGGAAATGTCAAGTATTTCATCAGGGGAGATGGTTGATGCTTGATAGTCACTGATGAAGTTGCGGACAATTGTGATGTCATCACTGTCATTGATGTCCTCTAGACCAAATAAGATGGTGTTTGGATGCTTCCATTCGTGCTTGACTGCTTCTCTAACAAGGATTGGGATATCATTATTTGTTGGATTTGTGGTTTTTTTGTGGATTGGGTTTCGGTTGTTGGGTAGAGGTGTGGTTTATAGCTATTGGATGTTCGGTTTTTGTGTTGTGTCTTTTTTTTCAAGGTTAGTTAATCCCTCTTTTAAAGTGTCCAGGGATGCTACTGTGGTGTCAAGGGATATAATTCGTATTTCTATGGTATCAACTCTTTCAAACAGGGCAATATATTTGTCCAGTTTGGGTCTGCATGATGGGCAGAAATATTGAAATGCATGGTTGGATGATTCTAGGAATTGAGTCATTTGCTTGGGTAATCCCAAGCAGCCATGGTGAGCGTAGTTGTCACATAGAGAACATTTGATGGAATTTTCATTATCCTTTAGAGTTTCATTGCATATAAGGCATGTATGGTGGTTTGACATTGAAATGAGACACAGGGAACTGTCTCTGAGAAAAATGCCAACCCTGAGAGAACTCAGGTAGCAGTATTTATTGAGAAAAACACAAGCAAAATACAGTATGCATATTCAGAAAACAATGACCTCAACAGGAGATTACTTCACCAGCATGAGAACACACAATCTTGGAAAGTCCCAGATGTTACCTTGCTAGGGTGAGATCATTCAGCCACGGAAAGTCTCATGGGAAAGTTTGGAAAGTCCCATGAGAAAGCACAACTGTGTATCTTGTACCTTGAACTTTCACCCATTTTCCTATTCCTTCTAAACTGGCAGAATCAAAACAGAATGAGGCACTCTGAGCAAAGATACTCCTACCCCCACCAAGAATGCCCACATCTTCCTAGACTTACTGCTAGTATTCAAAGGCCTTCCAGAAAATGATAAAATGATCAATAGGTTATATTACCACAGCATGTGCAGGAGTCTTGTGGTTCATTGGTGGGGATTTCTTTCTCTTTAGCTTGTGCTTTGGCATTGGATTATTTTCCTGGCATGGTAGGTTTATTGAGATAGTACGTTGATTAAATTGCTTAATGAAACAATTTTGGGTAATCAATATAGCCAATATCACACCAATTAATCAATTATAATAATCTCTCTAATCAAATAATTTTGCTAAGCAACAATCAGCCTTATCAATTAATTACACTAATCACTAATCACACTGGTCAATTAAATTCACTAAATCAGTAATTTTACTAATCCATTAAATTACATGAATCCTGATCTTTTACACTAATCAGTAATCACACTATTTGCACTAAACACTCTAATCATACTAATCAATCACAACAATAAATCAATTAATCCATTCATTAATTATTTTATACAAATTGATTATGTAATCATTGATATAGGTAATGAGGTAGAAAAGTTATAAGTTTTGAGGTAATGAAGTAATCAGTGTTTAAGTATTAAAGTAATGAGGTAGTATTGAGAGTCAGCAAGTAAGGGGTTAATTGCTTTGCTAGCTGCTGATATCTGATCCACAGAGTGAGAAGGATTTATTGCTTTGATGGCTGCTGGGTGAGAGATGCTGAAAAAGCTGAAAGTGGATGTAACAGGATGACTAAAAACATGCTGAATTATTGAAACAGAGTAAAGCACGCTGAATTACTGAAACACGCTGACTCTGTTCAGGGGATCCCATTTGGGGATTACTTGTATAGTTGACTCCAATTTCAGCTGGTAGGAAATCTCCACTCAGGGAGTCTCTGCCCAGGGAATCTTGGTGATGCAGAAGTTGAAGGCATGCGGTTTATGTTTGTTTGAATGGCTTCACAGAGATTGATTATTGGTGAGGTAGGGATTAGTAGTGAAAGGGTTTCTCCTTGGCTTATTCTTAACGTTTTAAAACTCAGAGTAAGGTAAAGAGTTCTAGCTCAGAATCGCACTCCTCATCCACTTTCAGTTCAGAATCATGAGCTGAAAGTGGATGAGGAGTTTGCAACCTGCTCTCTGCCCACTTCCCGCTCAGAATCATGCTGTTCTCAGTCTCTCAGACCTCACTGATTTCTCTCAAATTTTGGTGTCCCTGTTATTTCCCTGTTATTACGGCTCTCTGCTATCAGCTTCTCTCCAGACTCCCTCGATCTCAGCCTCTCTCGGAGCTCTCTGCTATTATCTCCTCTCCAGTCGCTCTCTGCTGATCACAGTATAGATCATGGAGCTCAGAATCGTGTTTCTCAGCCTCCTTCCAGTATCAGCTAGTGTTACTGGATATTTAATTCGATCTCCCTCTTGGGTCCTGGTAAGCTATAGTCTCAGGCTCTATAGTTACTCTTTTGTCCTCACCCATTCAGAATGGCATCCTATGGAATGGAGTCTTGGGCTCTCCACTTGGGATGGTGTCCTGGCCTCTCCTCTCCCTCTCACCACTCACTCTCAGGATTGCTGGCAAGTTCTCTGTTCTCAGAACCTTCCAAAACCTTCTGACAGTCCCGGTTGAGGTAGATCGTGGCTCCGTTGGCCCCAGACCCCAGACCCCATCTCCAGCGATGTGGTTAGGCATTTGCCTCGATCACCATCTTGATTGATTTTTTTTTTCAGTTGGCCCAGGGAGTATTCCTGTAGAAGCATTGTAGCTACTTTGACATCGCTGGCATCAGTTTGCACGACAAATGGCCATTTGGAGTCCGGGAGCCATAGGATTGGCTCTTTAGAAAACAATCCTTTTAATGAATGCTCATTGACATTCAAGTGTCCAATTTATATCGTACTTATATTGGTATCAATGTACTTCCTCGATTCATCCATTTCTTTAGGGGTCATCGAATACAGTTTGGCTTTGGTAGTTTTGCCCTGGTATGAATTCTATCACTCAATCATTGGGTCGGTGGGGAGGAAGTACATTGCACTCATTTTCACTAAAAACTTCTGCTAAGTCTTGGCGTTCTTTGGGTATATGCAGGCAACTGGGTGGCACCTCCATTGTGGAAGCCACTCCCATTTTCAGGCTGTGATCGCTGGCCCCCAAAACTGGCTGGTTCCCTGATTGTGGGAGAGGTGGTAGTAGCCCAATGCCTATCCTTATCTTATGATAGCCATCTTCCCATGTAATCATAGGGGCCCATTTGTCTAGCCAAGCCAAGCCAAGCCAAGCCAAGCCAAGCCAAGCCAAGCCAAGCCAAAGATGAGTGCCTCAGTCATTTTGGGGGCAACTACGAATTGTATGATTTCCCAGTGCTGCCCCATCTCTAGCCTTACAGGTTCAATGACCAAAGTCACTGGCTCTCCCCCAATTAGAGCATCATCTACTTGTTCAAAGCAGATAGGGTGGCTCAGCAGTCTCATTTGTATCTCTAAATTTTGCACAGTCTGAGAGCTGATTAAGCACCAGGTGCAGCCGGTGTCTATTACAGTCTCTAGCTTCCCATGGGTTCCTGTCCGGGGATCTACTATGTGAGATTTTTTGGTGAAAGGGCGGATGGTTCCACTTACCATCAGATCCTTATTGCCACTCCCGCTAGAGTCAATAATCTCCAGAACCAGAGTTCCCCCTTCACTGAAGTGCAAGGGGGGAACCTCCATAGCTTGCTGAGCAAACTTCCCCTTGTCTTGTGGCTTTTGCAGAGTTTTCTTCAGCTTAGCTGCAGCTGATTTGTATGCCTGGGTAATAGGGATTGCTGTGAGGCATCCTGAGGCTCAGTGGCCCTGCTGACCGCACCTGAAGTACTTGACCCTGGGGACTGTTGCTGGTCACATCTCTACCATTGGCTTGCTAGTCAGTGTGTGTCCCAACATCTGCTTAGGTGGTTTCTCTGGCACAGATCTCCAGTGGGGGTGAATGTCTAAGTCCATAGACACTGCCATCCGGTACCAATCTTGGATCTGGTTGGGCACCCCCCTGAAGGCACACACTTGCCTAAGGTCTTGATCCAGGGCTTCATTAAAGTAGTGGTTGAAGAGCCACTTGGGCTAATCTTGTAATTTACCAGCCCTCTTCTAAACTCCCACACAAACTCCTTGGGGGGCCGACCGTGCTATTTCAGTCCTTTGATTTCTGCTTCAGCTTTCTCCCGGTTTCCCGTGTCCTTGAATCAGGCTCTTAGGGACCACACAAACTCATTCACATCTTCCAACTCAGGGGCTCCTTCATTATGGAGTTGAGCAATCCAGTCTGTGGCTTCCCCCTCTCTCATATTATCTGCAATGACTGAGATCATGTCTTGATCTGACTGATATTGAGCCCCATACTGATCAATGTGAACCCAGATTTGGTTTAGGAAATAGGCCTGCTTCCCCAGGGTGCCATCAAAGGTTGCCAGGAATTGAGGAGGACAGATGCTGGTGGGGCTCCTGCAGCTGGTGGGATCAGTGGTGGGACAGGAGCTGGCATCCACTGGTACTGGATTCACCCCTGACCTGGGTAAAAGGCCCATCTGGGTAGAATTTGGTCAGCTGGTGGTAATCCGGGAGGTGCTGGCAGAAATGATTAGCAGGCTGGGTAATCCTCTCGTTCCTCCCCTGGTACCTGGGCTTGAGTGTCCCAGGGGTCCAGAGTGTTGCCCGGCTGCTGTACTCTGCTGGGCCATGGCTCCGACAGATTGGGTCCCGAAATGGAAATCTGAGTCTTGGTCCAGCCAGTGCCAAGTGGAATGAAGCCGAAGTCTCACTTTGGACTGCTGTGCTCTCTGAGCCTGGAAAGTGGAATGTAGGCTAGCCTAGAGTCCAACCAGGCTGGATCAGATATGGTGACATCTGAGTGGAGACTTGACTGTGAAATTATTTTCACACAGAGGTACAATTTCCCCTTTCTAGGATGTATTCAAGGGAGCACTGGATATGTGGAAGAGGGCTTAATTTGGATTTCTGAGCTAAGTAGGAGATTAAACTCAATGTCTTACATCACTCCTTTGAACTTTATGAACTATGATATCTTCCATGTACCAAAATATAAGCATTTACATGAGGATTTAACATCTTCTAATTATCATATCATAGGCTCAGTGAATTTATGGAACAAATTCCACAGATCTGCTAGCATCCTAGTCTGTAAGAATTTGTATTATATAGATATGAAAGTGCCCAAATAAAGCCATTCTAGTACTTTAGTTCCACTGTTACTGGAACCTTCAACTTTAAAACATTTACTGTGAAGAACAAAAATATTTTGAAGCTTTTGGAATGTTATAAAATATTATTCTAAATTTTGGGGACAAATAATGGCAATAGGCAACTGTTTTTATCTTCATGACAAATATGAATTTAAGGGTTTAGAATTTTTACGCAGATGTTTATTTGACAGTAAACAACAATCTTAAATGAGAGCATTTAACAGAGAACAACTGTATGCTGTATAATTAAATAAATCCTTTGCAGATCTATTAATTACAGAAGCAATACTATAATGTTGTGGTGCCTAAACAAAATCACATTTATTACGATTTTTGTGGATGAAACAAAAACATGCAATTTTACTTTGAGGTAAAATAACTGTTGTAGAATTAAAGGCCAGCAAATTTGTTTTCACTGTCCATTTTTCAAAATATTGTATAACTACTTTTCTGTCTAATGTTTCTTCTGGTTATCAGAAGTTTATTTATTTATTTATTTTATTCGTTTGTCAAACATGTGCAAGATAATAAGTATA
Organism: Notechis scutatus; assembly: GCF_049901735.1. Classification (NCBI taxonomy): domain Eukaryota; kingdom Metazoa; phylum Chordata; class Lepidosauria; order Squamata; family Elapidae; genus Notechis; species Notechis scutatus. The sequence goes on along the minus strand of NC_142010.1, from coordinate 162,398,571 downwards.
GGTATGAACATAAACATGAACAAAGGAAGTAAATACAGATAAATGGGGACAGTAAGACAGGAACGGTAGGCACGCTGGTGTGCTTACGCACGCCCCTTTTATGGACCTCTTAGGAATGGGGTGAGGTCCATGGCAGACAGTTTGAGATTGAAGCTGCGAGAGTTTGAGGCTGTAGCAACAGTAAGGTAGAGCATTCCAGGCATTGACCACTCTGAAGTCATATTTTCTGCAAATCGAGTTTGAAGCAGTTTACCTTGAGTTTGTATCAATTGTATGTATTGTTTACCCGTGTATTATTGTGGTTGAAGCTGAAGAAGTCGTTGACAGGCAAGATGTTATGGCAGACAATTTTGTGAACTATGCTTAGATCGGACCCCAGGTGGCGCAGTTCCAGATTGTCCAGGCCCAAAATTTCAAGCCTGGAGGCATAGGGAATTCTATTGTGAGTGGAGGAGTGGAGTACTTTTCTCAAGAAATACCTCTGAACCCGCTCAATTGTGTTAATGTCTGATATACAGTGTGGGTTCCAGGCAGATGAGCTGTATTCGAGAATTGGCCTGGCAAAGGTTTTGTATGCCCTAGTTAACAATTCAATGCTGCCGGAGAAGAAGCTTTGCAAAGTAAGGTTAATAATTCTTAAAGGCTTTTTGGCAATGCTGTTACAGTTGTCAGCTTGGAACCCATATTGAGTTCCGATGCTACCACGCTGCCACAATTGAGCCTGGGAAAGTGGGAGGGGGAAATTCATTGGATTATATCTAGTTAGACATAATAACATTCTTTTTCTGATTCAAGGTCAGATCATGTTGTGCATAGTGAAAAGAAGTGTTACTTTGGGACGGATGGTGATTGGGCCATGTGATGTCATGATGGGTGCACGGGATGGATTTGCAGTTTTTACTTATTATAAGGAAGCCTGGGACTTTCAGATTCAGGATTCCACAGTTGTGCCAGTTACTATCCAAATAAAAGGAACTTTTGAGAGATGTCTGTCTCAGAGTTATTGGCTTGAATGGAGGTTTGCTGGAACGCTGACAACAGCGAGCTCTGGGGCTTAGATCGCTTGAGATAACTACTCCTAGGTCCTTGACAGAGTTCCTGCTAGCAGCTAAAAGATTAATTTTTAGAATTCAATTGATAAGGTTTTTTTTTTACCTCTGAGAAAAAAATTCACCTTCTACCCAAAAAGAAAGGAAATATACCTGGCATAGAACTTTGTTCTTTTTTTTTGTACTGGCCAGAATTTTGTTGAAAATTTCAAAAATTATCATGCTAAGTCTATGGACCTCTGAGCAGTTTACATTTAATCTGGCCAGAAGAAACCTTATGAAAAAGAGTTTGGTGAAAACAGTATTTTCTTTTGTTAAAGACAAGCCTGGCTTCTCACTTTGCCTCCTTACAAATTCATTCCTCAGTCCCAAGGGCAGAGAGGGTGGAAGGGGCAATGATTGCTTGGATTACTCCTGTCTCTGGCCAAATTCTTTCTAGAGAAATTCTCCTCTCTCCAATCTCTCTGCTTCCTTCAGCTTACTGATTTCACATAATGCAGTTTGGAAAAGCTTTATCAACGTTCTTCATAGTTCCTACCTTATAGACTTTTAGAGCAGTTAAGAATGTCTTCCGGTTTGGGCTTCTTTGGCGACAGACCAAAATCCATGATCGTGCACAGTTTCGATCCATGCTCGCCGCCAGAGCGCCCGGAGCCAGCTGAATTCAGCCCTAAGCCACCCTGTAGAGGTGGTGAAGAGGGGGGAGACTCCCAGCAGGGTTGAGGAGAGCTGCATCTCTCCTCCCCAGCTGGCTATTATTCCCTTTCTCAAAGGCGGTTGCAGCGGTGGTCAGAAATGGCCACCTCAAAGAAGAACCCAACCGGAAAAGATTGTGCAGGAGGAAGATAAGAAGAGAAAGCTTTGACTGACCAGGTGAACTGAAAAAGCAACAACCTAAGGTACCCTGGTATTTGAAGAATAACATTGTTCCCAAAGAAGATTTCTGAAGCAGCGAAGGAGAGTGAGAAGGGAAAAGATTTGGGTTTTTTTCTTTCCTTCCCCATACTGACAGCTAAGAGACTTAAGTCAGAAATTGGAAAAAATTCACTTTGACATTAATAGGCATTCAAGCTGAAAATAAAATGTCAAAGGGATAATAAAGATTTCTTGGATATTTAAAAACTTTTAAAAGAAGGAAAGGAGAGAAAGGAAAAAAACAAAAGGGTGGGATCTGGAAAAATGGAGGAAACCACTTGGAAGTAAAAGGAATTAACAGTGAAACCTTAACAAGATTCCTAAAAAATACATTCTAACTGAAACTTTGTAACAAGATAAATCTTTCCCCCAGGAAGAGAAAGTGGAAAAAAAGTAACAAGAAGAAACAGCCTTGGATTACTTGGTGATTTTTGGATTTTTGGTTATTGGATTTAAATGACTAAAATCAATTGGGTGGTTGTTTAAAAGTGTTTAAAATGGCATCTCTCTTGGAAGAACTGAAAATGGAACTTAAAAAACGATGCAGAAGGAAGAGGGTTTTTTTGCTTCATATTTCAATTTTTAGAAATGGAGATCTTGAACTATGAGAAACAGCAAGAAATGCTTGAGGAACAAGAAGGGCAGGACAAAGAAAAAGCCATCTTTAATAATCAAGTAATTCTATGTAGGGAAAAAAAAGGAAAGTGGGGAAAGAGAGTGAAAAATTTAAGATTTGAAAAAACAACCAAAAAAAGAATAGATTGAAAAGCAATTACAATATTAGGAAGAAACAGAAGAGAGGATTACAGAAGAGAGAATTAGAATTAGAAAGACAAGGGGTCAAAAAGGGGAGGGAGAAGAAAAGGGGGAAGAAGGAAAGGAAAAGAAGTTATAAAGGACAGAAACAGGATATAGAGAAACAGAGAAATGTACAAGGATTGAAGGTATAATCTTATTTAGAAGACATAGAGATAATGGGTGAAAATTTAATTGAAAGAGAGGATTCTGCAAGGGTACATAAGATAGCATTGTTATATTAGGAATAGAAATAAATTTAGAAAATATGAAAAGTGTGATTAAAGTGATAGATAAAATACTTATTGTAATGGAATGGAATGTTTGTTAATAAATAAATGAAATAAAGAGAATGAGAGAATGAAATTAAGAAAGGATGGGAACATTTTAATTGTTATTAATGATTTATAAAAATTTAAGTGACGATAAATATGAAAGAAATATGAAAAAAAATATGGAAATATTACAAGTGTTCCTAAGGAAGTATGATATTTAATTGAAAAGAAATGTTAAAGATGTTAATTAATATTAATGGAAGATTGTAACTAACATTAATAGTTGAGCCGAATTGGAATATGAGTATTTTATGTATTATTGTTATATATATATATTATCTGTAAGAACTTAGTGTGTATTTTAAGAATGTACCAAGCAGAATTTGAATGGCAAAAGTTATGTGTTATAAAATAGAGGTTAGATATTGAATGTTATAACTGTAAAGGCATAATTTGAAGTTTAAATAAGATCTAAATGGACAAAAATTAAAAGATACAAGGGTGTCATACTCCAATCAGTAACTACAGGGGAAAACTTGTTTAATGAGAAAAGAAAATATGAAATTGAAACAGGACAGACAAAAGTATAAACATAATGATTAGAAAGATATTGAAACTTAGAAAAAGAGATGCAATTGAACTTAGAAAGGAATGAGATAATTAAAAACAAGGTTGAGAAAACTAAGGGAAGGGAAAAATCACTGAGAAAATACTAAAATAATAATAAGATATGGAATAGAATACAAAGATGAATATGAAATTGAGTTTGTGTCTGTATGGAAAAGCGACAACCTGAGATCATGCTATTCTCAAAAAAAGATATTTTATTTGTATTATGTTTTGTGAAAACCCAAATTAATTTTTTAACAAAAAAAAAAAAAAAAAGAATGTTTGAATTGCTAGAGCTGACTAATTTTCTTGCCACCTTAAAAATGTTCCTTGAATTGTGACTTCAGACATTTTCCTCACTTTTCCCCATTCTCCCAATAGATTATTGTACATTTATTATTTATTATAGCACCTTGGGATTCTTATCACTCTCAGAACAGTTATTTTTTCAGTTGAGTGGGAAACAATAGAGTTATCAGCAGAGAAAAATGTTCCCCTAAGGTTTTTGTCTTTGTTTTGTTCTAATTTCTTTGGAGAGGAAGGAGAAAATACATGTTTGCTCCAGTGGTGGGATTCAAAAAATTTTACTGCTGGTTCTGTGGGCGTGCTTATTTGGTGGGCGTGGCTTGATGGTCATTTGACTGGGTGGGTGTGGCCAACTCAATGTCGCTCATGACAAGGGGTGTCTCACCTGGCCCCTCCCCTCCCAGCCATTCCTTGTCAATTAAAAATAATAGCACAGTTTTTTTCTCTTTCTCTCCTTTCCTTCCTATTTCTTTTTCTTTCTTTCTTCCTATTTCTTTTTCTTTCTTTCTTCCTATTTCTTTTTCTTTCTTTCTTTCTTTCTTTCTTTCTTTCTTTCTCTTTCTTTCTCTTTTTTCTCTCTTTCATTCTTGCTCACACACACACACACACACACCTGGTCGGGAGGGCAGCAGAGGACTGCTGCAGCGGGCGCTGCTATGGGAGGCAGCCGGGATCCCGCCCTCCTGGTCAGAGCGCTCTGCTGCTGGAAGCTTCTCCCAGGGGATAAAATATTTCATGTTTCCTCCCTTCACAAAAACACTAGTGCCACTTTCTCCTTCAGCCACAGCAGGACCCAACAGCCCAGTTCCCTTCCCCAATTGAGAGGAGAGCCTTCTGTTGTCTGCAGCCCCACTGACTCCCAGAAAATGAGGTGTTCCAATCCAGCACAGGAAGCAGGAAAAGCCGGTAACCCCCAAGGAGCTAAAACCTCCTGCATGCCCATCACAGAAGATGCCACAAGGGTCGCACAAACGCCCCCAGACAGTGTCCAGCAATCCAAACTCAGGGCGCCGAGGCTATGCGCATTTTGCATCAGGTCCGGCCCTTGGTGGCAAGATAGAAATGGGGCTGAGAGTATGGGAAGGATAGTCTCTAGATGACTTACTTGGTGCCCTGGCTCTTTCCACCTGTGGGATAAGTGCCAAAGATGCAGGATGGAGAAAGGAGGAAAAGAGGAAAAGAGGTGCAAAAAAGTCCAGTAAAGCAAGCAGGGGGACACACTACCATTTGCTCAAGGACGATTGCTTTGCACCACTACAGAGACACAAGTCACGTCTTGGCAAGCTCCAGAACAGCGGGTGGCATGAGAAAGCAGAAAGCAGGTGGTGGGGGTAGTGGAAGCCGGAGCATGCTGTGGCCATGCCTTTCTTCCTTTCCCCCAGGGAAAAGGAGGATGCGGGCAACGCCTGCAGCTGCTGCATGCTTTTTTTGGTGCGGCTGCAGTCCAGCAGCCACACCTAAAAAAGCATGCCCTGTTCTATGTGCCAGGCCCAGCAAGTTCGAGCAGCCAGTGCATAGAACAGGGTGGCACCAGACCATTGGAGAAGCAGAGCAAAGCTGGAGATCAGTAGCTGCCTCTTTTGCAGCACAGAAATCCTCCCTGAATCGCCCAGCTGGTCTTCTCTTTCTCCGCCTGTTTGTTTTGTATGGCCAAGGAGGAGATCAGCTGGCCAAAGGGGAGGCTGCTGGAGGTGCCTCTTTTTCAGTCTCCAGCCCTCTTTTCAGCATAGAAATCCTCCCCAAGTTGGCTGGCTGGTCTCCTCCACCTCGGCCATACAAAACAAACAGGTGGAGAAAGAGAAGACCAGATGGCCAACTCGGGGAGGATTTCTGTGTTGTTAAAGAGGTGGCTACTGATCTCCAGCTTCACTCTGCTTCTCCAACAGTCCAGCACCGCCCTGTTCTATGTACCAGCTGCTCAGACTTGCCAGGCCCGGCACATAGAACAGGGCGTGCTTTTTTGGGTGTGGCTGCTGGACTGCAGCCACACCAAAAAAAGCACGCAGCAGCTGCAGGCATCTCGCGACAAGGGGGCGGGTGAGAAGCCCTGGGATATCCGCCTACTGGCTGGGCCGGGCCAGGCTGGGCCGGAAGAGGGGCATCCGCCAGGAGCAGGAAGAAAACGTACTCTGGGAGGGCAGGCAGGTGGGAAGATGTCCTGAGGCAGCTGCACTGCACACTGCATGTGTAGTGGCTGCACAAGCAGTGCGCCTGTGCAGCAGCCCTGGGATATCCGCCCAAGCTGCGCCACAGCTGCCACATGGTAGGGAAAGCTAGGAGAGCGACCGGGGCAAATGAGCACCTGGGTGACCGGGTCGGGGGCATTTGGTTCAGTGACCCACACCAAATCACCGCTACTGGTTCGCCTGAGCCAGTGCAAACCAGTTGAATACCACCTCTGGTTTGCTCTTCTCTCAGTTTTGCAGCATTTTGGCCTCCAAAGTGTCTTGCAAGCTATGCCAACCTGGATCATCATTGTGCCAGTGGTATAACACATTTGCAAAAGAACAGGAGATGGTTTCATCTGATTTGGCACAAAGCTTAAATGGTTTGATTGCATAATAATGAAATGGCATAGAATGAACCTTCCCTCATTTGTCCCTTGAGGTCAGCATGAAGAAACTGGTGGCTGACAGAAAAGGAAAAGATAGGGAAAAATCCCTAGGAGGGAGGAGCAGTGCTCAACGAACTGCCCCGGTTCAAGGGGAAATTTGATGGGAACCCAGACCAGCTATCTCTATTCCTTGACTCAGCTGAGATCCACCTAGAATGCTATGGTCACCTCTACCCATAGCAAGAGGATGGCTACCAGAAGAGAAGGGCCCCCCAACTGCAGGATGTAGATGACTTCCTATGACTGCTAGAGGCCAGATTTGAGGAGTCAGAGGAGGACCCTTTTGTGGAAGATGAGCTCAGCAATCTAAAGCAGTGAGGGCAACCCATCAAGGAACATTTCTGTTAATACAGGAGAATCAGTGGGAAATTACCCCTTTTGCCTGAGCAGATGCTGGTTCCCATTTTTTAGAACAAACCTGGGCAAATAACCACCTATTGAGACAACTCAAACCAACTTGCTGAGTGGTTCCGAGTGGCTATAAAAGTTGATGGGGTATTATGTGCAAATGACATTAGAAAGCCACCGGGAACCAGAGAGGGAGGTCAGCCAGACCAGAAACCACCCAGCCAATTGGACAACACAGCACCACAATTGGCCCCCAAACCAGCCCTCTCATGAAGCCCAATTAAATGCTACTGATGTGGAGGAGTAGGGCACATGGCAACGGCATGTGCAACCCCAGACCCAAAACCAAGGCCGGAACCACCACCCAGGGCATGACTGGAACAAGGCCCGAGATGTGCCACCAATGCATCCCAGAAGGGCCTCCAGGCTGTAGAGATCTCTCCCCATTGAGCCAAAGGGGGGGAGAAACCCAGACAATGATGACCAGTTGCCGGATTCCTATGACAGTGAGGACGAGGGTGAAAATGACTCAATGGTGAGTGGACCAGTTTCCTCTTTCATTTTCCCAATACAGATCAAAGCCCCCAAAACAGGAAATCAGGACTTTCCAATCCCTAATAGATTCAGGCTGCATTAGGTGTCTGATCAACCTAACCATGGTCCTGAAACTGGGGATCAGAGCGAAAAAGCTGGCCCACCCAATCCGATTCAAACAGGTTGATGACTCCCTGTTGGGGGGAGCCCATGCCACTCACTTAACCAAACCAGTGAGACTAGAGCTAACTGATCACTGGGAAACAATTCAATTCATAATGGCTCCCAAAATGACAGATGCGGTCATACTGGGATTCTCCTGGCTAGACATGTGGGGCCCAATCATCTGGTGGCAGGGGTGTAGCTTCAGACTTAGGATCGCAAAGTGACCCCAACCCCTTCCTCAACATCAAGTAGAAGCACTGCCCATGCAGGGAACCCTCCCAGAGGGCTCACCAGAACAACTAGCAGCCACGTCCGACAAAACCCCAGAGACCGAACGGTTCACAAACTTCTACTGACAATTCACCCCCTCCTTCGCAAGGATTGCCAAACCCATGACAGACCTCCTAAAGACAGGGATTCCAGGAACTAAACCCCACCCAGGGCAACCCCTACAGTGGGACCTAACCTGCCCAAAAGCATTTGAAACACTGAAATAACTTTTTTGCAAAAGAACCAGTATTGAAGCATCCTGACCCTGAACAACCCTTTGTCATTCAAGCAGATGCCAGTGATGCGGCAGTGGGAGCAGTGTTACTCCAAAGAAACAACCAAGGAAGCCTACAGCCCTGCGTCTACACCTCCCGCAAGCTCATGGACACTGAGAGGCAATGGGCTGCATGGGAAAAAGAGGCTTTTGCGGTGCAAATCTGGTGCCACCTGCTGGCTACCTTTGGCGTCTACCGCACTTGTGGCTGCTCTGCCATCGCCTCACCTCCCACTTGACCTATCCCACCATTGGGGTTGGAAATTCAACCGCGTCCCATGAGGGAGCCTCCGCCCCTGGTGGACAGTTGTCTCTCAAAGCTGAGATGGAGCATCCAGTTGAGGAAAGGGAAAAGAAGGAAGTAAAAATCTCCATGAACTTCATTGTTGAACTACCTGAGAGCTTTGGAAATACTGTGACATGGGTTACCACAGACTTATTTTCCAAACATGCCACTTTGTGGCATGCCCTAAGATCCCTTCTGCACAAACTCTCGCAAAGCTCTTTGTGCAATACTTCTACTGCCTACATGGGGCTCCTGAAAGAATGATCTCTGACCGAGGGGTACAATTCACATCCTGCTTTTAGCAAGATTTCCTAAAGCTACTAAGACCTACCCAAGGACTCATCTCCTTAACCTATGTACCTTGACAAGTCACACTGAATGCCACACATTAATAACCTTTCTTTCACTCTTGTTTTCTTTTCCAGGTTTAACCTTTTTTCTAAGGAAGGCAGAATGCCAGAACTGCCAACTCATGTTTATGCTTTACTATCACTTGGTGCCAGTCTACCGTGAAGTCTGGGGAGACTAGATAGGAGGGGGGAGATTTGAATTTGTTTAGACAATGGGGCCCAGTAGGGGGATGCACCTAAGGGCAGAAAAGTTACACTTGGGGATTTGGGTGCATGCTTTTTGGTTTGGCTTTGCTGTATTGTATTTCAGTTGAACTATATCTTTCTCAAGAAATGGAGTCATCATTCTTGCTTAAAGGTCTAAGTTGAGGCAGGTCTGACAGTGCTGAAGGAGCAAAGCTGAGGGATTAAACCAATCACTTTTTAAATCACATGTTGCATGCAGATCATTTGGACAACATCACCCACTGCTGACTTTGAACAAAGACAGGAGAGGGCATGCCAGTGGTGAATTTCAGTAGCTTTTCACTGACTCAAAGAGGATTCTATAGCATTATACTTTGATATTGGGGGAAGGGCCTGAAAATAGATCATTTTTAATTTGATTGTGTTTGGTCATTTTTAATTGTTAAGACTCTATTGCTATATTCCTTGGTAGAATTTTGTTTAATATTAAATTTCTTCTTTATTGTATTTTATTTAAAAGATTTATAGACCTGCTCGTCTCACAGCAGTGATTCAGAGTGGCAAACAAAATTAAAACTACCATAAGAGCATATAAGCCATGAGACCCTGATTAAAACAACAGTCGCCAAAAACAAGAAGCTACCTCATCAGCAGAGCTTACCTAATTTTCCAGTCCAAGTGGTGGGTGAACTGGAAATTGTTTTTAGCCAACAGAACATGTTTATTGGATACATCATATTGGCAAAGCCAGTGAAAACCAACGCTAAAAGTTCCCGTGGTTTTTTACCTAATTAAAAGAACAAATGGTTCCCTCCCCAGATGTCACTGGTCACATTGTCCAATGTAAGTAGCTAGCAGGTTGCTTGGTCACTCCTCTCTTCCTTCAACTGCTGCCTGTTAGGATGATCTTGGTTCTCACAAGAAAACGTTTTGTTTTGACTGTTAGCCCGTCTATCTACTTCCCCCTCCCTTCCCCCTTTCTGAGTTCATGAGCTATGAGGCAGCAAAAGATGGCTTCAGCCAAGTTCGCTTCAGAGTTGACATATATCAATATTAATTTTTGGCTTGGCTCTGTCTCCTCTTTAGCTGCTCAGTATTTATACACATCTAGATGTATACTTTCCATGATTTGCACAACGTAATTTATCCTGCAGAGGAATGCCCTGCTGGCTATATATATATATATATGCTTTCCTGATTTTACATTTCTAACCATTGTCAAATTTATTCTGCTTTCAGGATCTGTTTTAGGTAATTCTTAGGCAAGGCAGCTAATATATTCTAATACATTTGTAAAACTTGTTTATTCATCTAATACATGTAAATATCATTAGAGAATCAAGGAATAAATATTTGACAATGATTGCCCCAAACCAGCTTATATTGTGATGGAAGGAAAAGCAACTCACCCCATCCCCTAAGCATGTAGGAAAACATAACATAACCAAATAATAATCATTTCCACAATAATTGAGCCCTAGCACAAAAGCCTCAGAATAAAGTGCCTCAGAAAGGTGAGGGGGGGGGGGCACTTGATGCTCAGCTAAGAGGAATTGCCTCAGGTAAGACGATAAGAGCTGTTACAAAGTAACAGCCTAAAGGTAAACTGTGAAACCACAAGAATTCAGCTGGAAAAAATTATCTTTCCTTTTCAGCTAAGGCAATCAGGATTAGAATAAACACAATAGCACACAGAAACTCATCAGATTTGCATCTCCACTCCTTCCCAGTGGCTAGGGTTAATCTTTTCCTTCCTGAATAACCAAGCCCCAAAGGAAGGCAAGAAAAATCAGAATCTCAAAAGAGGGAAAAGAGTAAAAAATGTCAGTACCAGATTCCCAGGTCAGCTAGCTAGACCGGAACCCATTGATAGATTGTCACTTGTTCTCTGGCTTCTGAAATTAAACTTCCTTCTGGCAGCTTACTTCCTTGTCTATTTGTCCTCCAACGCTAACAGCTTCATCCCAACTGGAAGAATGAACCTGAGGGAGCTTTTCTTCCAACAAATGGTGACCTCAAAGGGACTCCCAGCTAAACCAGCCACTGGACTGGGCCTGGAAGAGCCACCACCCTGCTAGCAACAGTCTCTTTTCATCTGTGGGTAAGCTCCACAGACCCTGCCAGGTTGGCTCCAGGTAGTAAAGAGAGTTTTTGAGTCTTGCGCTCAACAGCCACGAGGAAAGAGGGTAAGTACCATTTTAAAGTATAGTTTTAATATCCTGAACAGTAAAAGTCAGAGCGAGTGTGTGCGTGAGACAGCCCTCCGATGACAGCTGGATCCTGTCCCCTCCGTGCTTTTACTAGCCACAAAGATAGTCACTGCTATTCCCACCAGACTATTACTGGTGAATTCTGGAAAGCAAGTGGAGTCAGCTGGAGAACAGGACCTTCTGGGAGGAGGAGGAAGGCCGAGTGGGTTATGAAAAAAGTTAGGTGTGCTGAGAGAAAGAATAGAATAGAATAGAATAGAATAGAATAGAATAGAATAGAACTGGAAGGGGCCTTGGAGGTCTTCTAGTCCAGCCCCTGCTCAACTCTACTCCTGCTCAAGCAGGAATACCTATACCAGGAGTCAGCAACTTTAAACACTCAAATAGACATTTGGACCCATTTCCTATAGAAAAGAAAACAACAGGAGCCATGAAACCTGTGTGGGCATGCCAACTCAATGTCACTCACTCCCACCCAGTTACATGACCTCCCCAGCCATGCCAACCCAGCTGATCATTAGGGCAGAGAAACAATTGTAAAATTATTTGCCACGCTTGGCCACACACCTCTCTCTCTACCTCTGCCTATCTGTCCCTCTTTCTTTTTCTCTCTCTCTCATTTCCACTATTTGAGCTCTTCTGGAGAAATTAAGATTTCAAGTACAACTAAAGTTTAGCTCTAAGGTACATTCAAAGAATTTTACCTGTTATATCAAAGGAAAGAAAAGTGTGCTAGAAGAGCAAATGGGGATGGGGATGAGAAACCAGAACATAGAATGTGTCAGTGTATAAGGTTCATTAAATTGGTAACAGGTCAGCCAATGGAGACTGTTTGGTGACCCAGATGGCTTGGAGCCTGGGCATGGCTTAGGTCCACTGATCTATATATATATATGTATAAGTGCCTCTGTAATATCTTGCTTCTGTGTTTATATTGCTTCTTTGATTATGTCTTCTGGATTCTGCATGGGTATTGTATACATGCATCATACTTTATATTATTGTATATAAACAAGTTTCTTCTATAAATGAAACCTGCTGAATTATTTACTTGTGTGTTGGTCGGATTGCTGCAAACTCTAACAGGTTATGAGCCCAGAACACACCAAGCACACATTAAGACTGAACTGTAATTAAGCTGAAGGACAGCCTGTGTTAAAAGAGAGGAAAAGAGAACAAGGCTGAGAAGGCTTGCAGGGTGGCTGATGAGTTCAAAGAGAGCTCTCTGCCTCAATTTGGACAGAAGAATTATATTGTTTGGGCTGCAAAATTTGAATGCTTCCTGAAGGCTAAGGAACTCTGGGATTATTATTAATCCACTCCAGGCACCACTAGCAGCAGCAGATCAAAGGCAGCATGATAAGGCACTAGCCTACATCATCTTAAATTTAGAAGATGAATTATTTTTGAAAGCAGCTGATTTAAAGACTGCAAATGAGGTTTGGCTGAATTTGAGAAGTGTGTATGTGAGTGCATCAGCATGCAATATTGTGCAATCATCAAGACAATTGTATAGAGCCAGGCTGCAATCACAAGTGAGTGTAGAGCAACATTTGTTGCACATGCAGACTTTATTTATTGAGTTGGAACAGCATGGAATGAAGATTCCTGAATCTCAGAGGGTGCTGTTGGTGTTAAACAGTGTTGATGAAATGTGGAACATTGTTTCAGCAATTTTTGAGTGCAAGCAGAACAAGACTTATGAATGGAAGCTCTGACATTTTAGAAAAAGCCATGAGAAGAAATTCCTGAAGTGGGGGCCCAAGGAGGAGAGACAGGAGATCTACAAAGACCAGAGAAAGAGCAGAGAACAGATTACAGCCCCGCAAAGTTTTTCTACAAAAAAAAAAAAAGAAACAAAAAAGAAGACAGAAAGGTGGTGTTTCATCTGTGATGATAAGACTCATTTGAATAAAGACTGTTTGCAAGGAAGAAAAACAACAGATGAACAGGCTGCTGCTGCAAAAGTTAGCTATTGTAATAGCAGAGACAAATGGTTAATAGACAGTGGGGCTAGTCAAACAATTGTTAATAATTCTAAATTGTTTTTCAGAATGGATCCAGCTGGAGGTGACACAGTAGCCTTGGCAAATGGCTAGAAGGCTAAAATCACTGGGAAAGGCAGTGTGGTGATTCCATGTCTGAAGGAAAAGTTTAGTAACTAAACTTTGTGCCTGAAATGGAGCATAATTTACTGAGTGTTTCTAGATCAAAAAGGGTTTCCACGCTGCTTCCAGACGCTGCTACATTCTTGAGCCTGGGAAAATTGGAGTGTATATGGTTAGACATAATAGCATTCTTCTTCTAAGTCAGGGATCCCAACCTTTCGACGCCGCTGGCCCGGTTCGGCGTCAGCTGGGCGCCAGCGGCCGGTTCCAGCGTCAGCTGGCGCCGCCATCTTTTTGACGAAAATCACTTCGGTGACGTCACCGGTGATTTTTCGTCGTAATGATACGGCGCGCGCTTCTGGTGAGCTTTTTCGGGTAGAAATGGCTTTCTGCCGGAAAAGCTCACCTCATGCAGTGGTGCCATCATCTTTTTTGATTTGAAAAATTGCTTTTTTTTACCAAAAAGATGGCGGCCCCAGGCAACCAGCTGTTCGGGGATATTGTAAGGCTTGTTGCCGGCCTTCTGGCCAGATCTGTCCTCGGACCGGCGGTTGAGACCCCTGTTCTAAGTCAAAATCATGTTATTTCTGCACCAGGCTGAGGAGTGGTTGAGGGGATGTCTCAAGTTGGGACGGATGGTGATTGGGGCATGTGATGCAATGAGGGGTACAGGAGGTGGATTTGTAATATTTTACTTATTGAAGACAAACCCAGAACTTTCAGATTCAGGATTTCCCAGATGTGCCAGTTTACTACTCTAATAAAAGAAAACTTTGAGAAAATGTCTATCTCGGAGTTATTGATTGGAGTTGAGGTTTTCTGGAACACTGACAAAGGGTTTCAGACCATTTGTAAATGGGAAGTGTCTCATAAAGAGAAATGGGAGTGTATGTGCACAGGGCATAAAACAGGATAATCTTTATGTGTTGCAGGGACAAAAAGTTCAATGTGCTCAAACATTTGGAAATGTGGTACATCATGATTCATGATTATTCTTGCACAGAAAGCTTGGCCATGCCAGCTTCAGAGTTTTGCAAAAGATGCAACAGTTTGCAGAAGGGTTGAACTTAAAAGGGTGTAAGGCATACTTGAATTGTGCAATATGTAAATCATCAAAGTCTAAGGCATTCCCAGTGAGCAAAAGTAGCACAAGACAGACAACAAGAGCTCTACAGCTGGTATGTGCATTATTGGCAGGGCCAATGCAAGCCAGTTTGGGAGGAGCAAAGTATGCGCTGGTCATTGTAGATGACTACAGCAGATCTGGGTACTGCTACTTATTGAAGAGTAACATAGAGTGTTTGTGTACCCAGAACTTCTGAAGGCAAGCAGTGTCACTGATTAATTGTTCTCACTGATAGGAACTGCTTCTCTTCTTGATTATTTTCCATCCACTGCTTATTGTCTTGCCTTCTGGTATGTTGGAAAATTGGTTAATCCCTTTTTCTTTGTGGCAGCCCCTCAAATATTGGAACACAGCTAGTCCTTATTTTTACAAGATTAGACAAACCCAATTCCTGCAACCGGTCTTCATATATTTTAGCTTTGAGTCCCCTAGTCATCTTTGTTGCTCTTTTCTGCACTCTTTCCAGATTCTCTGCATTTTTTAAAAAAATATGGTGACCAAAACTGGATGCAGTATTCTAAATGTGATCTTACTAAGGCTTTATAAAGTGGTACAAATATGTTACACGATCTTGATTCTATCCCTCTGTTATTAAAAATAAATAAATTAGAACAGTGAACAGTTTTCAAGTGCATTTAACAGGTGTGAGTGCAATGTGCTAAGTGGAACAGTGATCACACACAACGAATTAAAAAAATAAAAATGTAAATAGGAAATACTTAAAATGGGATCTCATTGGGCTGGAGATTTACTCTCCCCTAACTCCTTTGTGTTGAGAGTTTCTGTTGAGTTAGGATTCAGTGGGAAAATATTCTTGTCCAGCAAATCTATGCTAAGATTTATTATGCTAATTGCATGGAACACATACTGTAAAACAATTAGTAAATACATGCTTAGTTTTGGATTTTATGATGGGAAAGCTTATACAAATGTAGCTCTGAATGTTTACGTCTGTGTGTTCCATTAGTTGTTTGCTTGCCTCTATCCAAGACTTCAAGAATCTCACAAGCATAAAAACAATAGAACAATGAAAATCCCAACTCATAAAGGTATTCCGTTATAACAGAATAAACTAACTTACATCACCAGCGCTAATAATCAGACCTTGAACCAGATACTTATTAAACAGCTCCTGCAAAAACCTGGCCATCTTTATGCCAAAGCTCTTCATGGCCCTCCTGAATGTTAATGAGAAAAGGAAACATCTTGACCTTGGAAGACACGTTGTTGCAGCATGAGGAGGCTTCCAGGCTTCCTACTATCTTGATATCTCAAGATGAGGCATCCATAATATGCCAGAAACAACCCTTTCACTATCATTATTTTAGTAACCAATTGTGCCTATTAACAACATTAAAAAAAAACAATAAAAAAGAAGAGTTCTCCACTCCTCTACTCGTTGTAGAATACCTTATGCCACCAGACTTGAAATTCTAGAACTAGAAAACCTTGAATTACGCCGTCTTCGGTCCGACTTAAGCATGGTATATAAAATCATACATTGCAATGTCCTACCTGTCAATGAATACTTCAGCTTCAACCATAACAACACAAGAGCACACAATAGCTACAAACTCAAAGTTAACCGCACCAAACTTGATTGCAGGAAATACGACTTCAGCAATAGAGTGGTCAATGTCTGGAATACTCTACCCGACTCTGTAGTTTCTTCCCCAAACCCCAAAAACTTTAACCTTAGACTGTCTACTATTGACCTCACCCCTTTCCTAAGAGGTCTGTAGGAGGCGTGCATAAGCGCACCAACGTGCCTACCGTCCCTGTCCTATTGTTTCTCTTATTCTTCTTTTATTTTTCTTATATGTACCCATTTCATGTATTCACAACTATGTATACACTTATACTTATTATCTTGTAAACAATTGGCAAATCAAATAAATAAATAAACATTCATGAAATTTATCCAGTACTAAAATAGATTGGATTAAAGTAAGAATTAAGATAGAAGCTGGCATAACAACCGCTCAGAGTCACTGGAAATTGGGTGGCATATAATATTGAGAATCATTCAGATAATAAGAGCTATTATTTATGAATGTCCATTATTTTCTGAGCTGAGAATTGCTTTGAAAGAATTAAAGTCTTTTGATGTATTCTTGGGGTAAATGTTAATATTTGGGGTTTGTGTTTAAAACAATAGACTGATGGGTATATCAAGAAAGTTGTTTGAAGAACTGAGTAAATGTGAAGGATTTTTTAAAAAGATTGGGTTGTATTGTCAGTCTTTCTGCAGTACAGACTGATTGTGGAAAAATGGCTTGGCTTGCTGTATGAGAGCCATGAATTCTCTTGGCCAGAAAAAAAACATGAGGCAATTTGTCTCTTTTTCCATTACAAAGGATTTCCCATAAGTTATTCCCTTACCTCCTTTCCTGCCATGGCAAAACTTTATTAAAATTGCACATTAAGCACACATTGGAACTATTAGTTACAGCAAAAGTGTGCTGTCTCCTCACTTTCTGTCTTTGCCTTTAAAATATATCTACTGTAGCAGATGTTAAATATGTGTAGAAATAATTCTGATATCCCATACGTTGTCAGATATTTTAATAGTTTCAAGCCATTTAAACAGATTCTCTGGGAACAAGGATATTTCTGTGTATCCTTGTCTCAAAGTACACAATTAAATATGTTTTCAATACCTATTTTCAGTGGAATAACTTAAAAAGTTAAGTTCATAGCTACTAGAATCGGGATTGCCAAACTAGATAGATGTTATTCATATTACCTAGCTATGTACAATTGCTTGGTGGAGAATTGAAGTAAATCATGATCTTGATTGGGGCATAGAATTAAAATAAATAAAATAAATAAATCAATCAATAAATAGAATTAAAATAAATAAATAGAATTAAAATAAATAAATAAATAAGTAAGTAAGTAAGTAAATAAATCTCCATCATACAATACTCCTTATCCATCATCTCCATTCTCTGTTGATTTATTTTGATAAGCAGAGCTGAACAACATGATCCCTATTTCAATCTCAGAACTCTTCATCTAAGCCTTCCTTAATCTCTCCTAGTCTTTTCATGGCTGTCTTTTATGTATTTAATGAAAACTGTTTTGAAAGCATTGGGAGAGAGAAGGCTATTGATTGATTCTCTTGTTTTAAAAGTAGTTCCGTTTTTAATTAGTTTCTTCTATTTTAATCTCCCTTGATTTATGTTTTGTTTGTAAACTGCCTTGTGAGCTTGGGTTCAGAGAATGTAAAACATAAATTACCAAAGGGAGCCTGGTCCAACTGACTTTTATTTTGGGCAAGGTCATATTATTCTTTATCATATCTATTTAAGATAAAAATGTACTTATGAGGTTTTAAAGTTTTCAAAATGACATTGCCACATAGGAATCTTTCTGATGCTTGCACTTTTAAAAAATTTGGTCAGATAAGCACTTTTCACTATAGAAAAAGTGCACTCCTACCCCAATGACTAGGATTTCCAGCTGACATTATCTCCTCCCAAAAGGCTATCTGTAAATCAGATAATCTCTTGAATTATAGAAAAGAAAGGAACAACTAAAAAGATTATCTGATTCAGTCATTTTGCAAAGAGATGGTAAACCATATCCTCAAATGTTTAATTACATGTAATAATAGGCAGAGGAGCAGATGCTGCTGTGGCTGGAGAAGAAGGGGTTTCCCAATTGTGGCTGATTTACCAGGTTCTCCAGACTTAGGGAGATCAGAATCTGTCATATGGATTCCTATCTTGGTGAACTATTGAAACTGCCTTTGAAAATAATTCAGAAGGTTTTGTTCATGCACTAGCTTGTGACGACCAGATCCATGTTACTGCAACACTAATTCTCTTCCAAGTCCCAGTGGTTGGTTTCTCTCCAGGTGTAGATGCAAGTATCTTTGAAATCCCAATATTGACTGGAATCAGACTGTTTAAAAGACAGTCAACTCCTAAATTTATCTGTCCAAAATTTATAATCAGCAAGAGAACTCTGTTCATTTATAGTAAGATTCAACAGGGGAACTTGATGGCCATATAATTATATAAGTTACTTATTAACTATTTTAAAACAGTGTTTAAAAGCTGACTGATTAAATCTGATTGATTGATGGATGGATAGTAGTTGAAAATGGTTGCAGCAAGTGTAATCATTCCGGGGTTTATGTTTTATCTTTTCTACCAACAAATGATGCTCAACACTAACAGAAACTTAAAGTAGCAATATGGTTAAAACAATCATTAAACATATATAAACATATCATGAGGAATGTTATTAGACTTAGCATAAAATAACATCAGCTATCTAAAACTATGCAAGAAAAAAAGGGGATATGCATAGAAAACAAGAGATTCATGTCTAGGAACACTACATTGAAGACGAGCTTGGTTTTGGAACCAGTAGTGTGGAAGAACAAACTGATGGAAGAACAAACACAGTTGTTGGTTGCATTAAATGAAGCATTTTATGAGAAATGCATGAAGTCTTACTTCTTTGTATTCTGAACTTGTGAGACCAGACCTACAATACTGTGTTTGATTGTACATTACATTTACAGACAGATATTTACAGATTACAGCAGGTTCAGAGAAATATGATGCAGAGGCTATGTTCAATATAAATAGGCTGAAGAAACTGGGGATATTCAATCCAGAGAAAAGAAGACGGTATCAGGGTTCAGGCACACAAAGAAACGCCATAGGGAAGGAATCAAGAATTATTTTCCACTTTCACAGAAACTAAGACCAGAAAACTTTTTAGCTCTGACATTTTTACCAGAAGAAATCTCAGAGTTTTTTCACAGTTCCCAAGTAACAAACTGCACTATTTGAAAAGGCTGGACAATTTTTTTAAAAAAACCTTTTATTACTTTACATCTCAAAGTTGATATGGGATTATGACTCCAACTTCTAGTGCCCTGGAAAAGCTGTAAATGATCTGTTCTTTCAAACTCAAGCTGTCAAAATAATTAATTTCCCAGTAGCATCAGTTAAATTCATTATACTCTCCTCCCATACATCTCTAGTTAATAACCCTTCTATAACTTCTTCTATAGCAAGAGCAGAACAATAGCAGACCACCAACCCCTTTACATCCATCTCACTTTCCACTTATTTATATTACAGAAACAGAGAGACAAAGTCAACTCAGGAGTCTTTAATGAAACCCAATAGAAATCTAATAATCTAACCACTTCAACTTTTAAAAACAATAAATGTAACAACCAACACTTTGGTTCTGATCAAGAAGACACAAATTTCATCAGATTTCTTTCAATTATTATCCTCTGCAAAGTGACAAATATCTATCTGCTTTCCTGGATTATAGCTGGATTGCATGCTATATATGAAAACCTAATTTTCTTTCCTCTTCAGACAATTTGAATTTCTCCAGGAAAGATGGGAACTCCACTCCATAAAATTGAACAACTACACACTCTTTGGTAATAACACCTAGCCTGAAGAGTGGGTGTGCTAATGGAGGCATTACTACATTTATTTCTTCAAAACTTTGTACAACTATGTCATGCCCCATTTCCCTCAACATATTTGCATTGATTACTGAATTAAAAGTGGATCATAAAATTATTACTGATTAATGTATAAATTCCTCCATACAGGCTTGTCTCACAAATGAAGACAATTTGGAACATTTCTTGAAGAGTGACTGCTAGAACTGATAACTCAATTTCTAAGTTCAGAGAAGATTTTAATGAGGGACTTCAGTGCCAGAATGAATTCTGACAAAATTTCTTCTCTTCCAGTTCAATAGTACTTAGATTCAGCAAGTTGCCACTTACTTGGTTTTTATTGCTCCATACCAGGAGCAATATTTATTGCTTCATTACCATATTGGAAATGAAGTAGCCATTAGATTTGGTCTCTATTCTAAATGACTCAACTGATGAACACTTAGAACAGAGGTGTCAAACTGAATTTCACTGAGGGCTACATCAAAGGCCAGTTGCATGCAAGACTATGATGACTCACAGAGGCCAGGTGGGCGTGGCTAGGTAGGTGCGGCTGGGTGATCACAGCCAGGTTGCCATGACTAAGTGGGTGTGGCTGGGTGGCATGGCTGGCTTGATGCCACACAATGGGTGCAGCTGACTTGGGATGGCTGGGTGGAGACGGAACAAGTTGCACCGGTTAACTCAACATGGGGACAATTTGGTGCACCACAAGTTCCTTGCCTCCCCAAACTGTTGGCAGCCAAGCACATGCACACACACACACACACACACACACTCTACATTCTAAGTTTGGCAACTTTTATCCACAGAAGAAGGAGAGGGCCTTCTCCCCAAACCCAGGCATGATTGGCAGTTTGCAAGCTCAGATGTAGATAAAAGTCTCCAAATTTGGAATGGTGTGTGTGTGTCTGTGTGTGTGTGTATGCATGTGCACAGCATGCCAAAGGAGATTTTCTTCTCCCAATCCCAGACATCATTGGCATTTCCCTGTCTGGTGCCCCCTCCCAGTAAAGCAGGAGGTGGAGGAAGACACTGCTGCATGTAGAAGCGCGGAGGAGAAATTTGCAGGAAGCTGTTTCCTCCAAGTTCTGCCTTTGTCAGGGTTCCAGAAAAACCCAACTCCAATTAAAAACTCATTTTATTAGAGTAGGTATACTGGCACATCTGGGAAAACCCGAATCTGAGACTTCTGGGTTTTCCCTTAGTAATTCAAAAGTCAAAACCCAACCCCTGCCCCATCACATGGTCCATCACATGGTCCAATCACCAACTGTCCCAACTTGAGACATCCCTTTAACCACTCCTCTAGGTGCACGAATAACATGACCTTGACCAAAAAGAAGAATGCTATTATGTCTAACTATCAACACTCTATCATTCACCCCTCCTACTTTCCCAGACACAGGAATGTGGCAGCGTGGAAGCTTCTAGTTCTAACATAGCTTCCAAAGCTGACAGCCTTGACAGATCTCTGGAGAGCAAGAGGAGGAGGCAGGGCAGCAGCTCTCCCCCATCCTGCACAAGGGAGGCTGGCCTTCCTCAAAAGGAAATCCCCATTTCCAATCATGCGTGGTAAGGATTCTGGCTTGTTTGGGCAGCCTCCCCTCATGCAGATCCCCCACCCACCCACTCCTCCTTTCCAGAAATCTGTCAAGGCAGAAGTTGGACTCAAAGGAAATTGCTTCCTGCAAACTTTCATCTCCGTGCTTCTACATGCAGCAGTATTGTCCTCTGTCTGTGGGTGCCCAGATAAGGCTGGGAAGGTGTTTCAGCTCCAGAGGCCCCATGTCATGGAGAGACACCAGCCATAAGGCTGCACCCCTCTCTAGATTCAAAGACCCCCCATAACAGTCTGGCATGGAGAGATCACATCCACTTCCTATG
Source organism: Notechis scutatus (assembly GCF_049901735.1). Classification (NCBI taxonomy): domain Eukaryota; kingdom Metazoa; phylum Chordata; class Lepidosauria; order Squamata; family Elapidae; genus Notechis; species Notechis scutatus. The sequence continues at coordinate 162,376,815 of NC_142010.1, read as the reverse complement.
GCAAGGCAAGTGGCCAATGGCAGATTACATCCAAGATTTTCATAACCTTATGGCTCACCTGAGAGATTGGCCTGAGGGAATGCTGGTCTACCTGTTATGATATGTACAGAATAACCCTTGAGTAACAAGGATATGCACATGGAAACGTTTATGAGAATAGTTATGAATAATTATCCAGCCACACACAGATACACTAAATTGAGTTAAAGTTTACTTTAAGAAATAGCACAGTCCAATAAATGGTCCAGGTCATATACGTTTAACAGTCCAAAGAATAGCCAACTACAAAGTCTTACTGGTTGCCTTTGTCATTTACAGTAAACAAAGATATCAAAGTATAAGCACAGCAGAGAACCTTAGATCAGGGATCCCCAACCTTTTCGACGCCGCGCCCGGTTCCGGCCAGCTGGGCGCCAGCGGCCTGGTTCGGCGTTAGCTGGCGCCGCCATCTTTTTTGACGAAAAAATCACTTCCGGTGATGTCACGAAGTGATTTTTCGTCAAAAAAATGGGCGCCAGCGCTTTGGTGAGCTTTTTCAGGTAGAAATGGCTTTCTACCGGAAAAGCTCACCAAGGCGCTGGCGCCGCCATCTTTTGATTTAAAAATTGCTTTTTTACCAAAAAGATGGCGGCGCCCAGCAACCAGCGGCCCGGTAAGGCTTGTTCTGCGCCCAGTACCGGTCCGCAGACCGGCGGTTGGGGACCCCTGCCTTAGATAGCAACAGAATGTCAGAGAATGTCACCCATAGTTACCATAAAAGAGGACTTGACCTGGGATGCTCACATTGCGGCACTGGTCAAAAGGTCCCAGCAGAGATTATACTACCTGAGACTTCTCAGAAAACAACAACTGAATGAAAAACTGCTGGTGACCTTCTACCGCTGCACCATAGAGAGTATTTTAACTTACTGCAACACTGTATGGTTTGCCAATTGCACAGTGGCAGATAGGACAGCACTCCAGAGGATTAACATCATTGCCCAGAAGATCATTGATTTCCCTCTCCCCTCTTTGGAAGAGCTTTATAGCTCCCGCTGCCTTAAGAAAGTCCAAAACATTCTCAAAGATCCATCTCATCCTGGGCACTCTTTTTTTGAACTATTATCATCTGGCAGACGGTACAGAATAATAAAAACAAGGACAAATAGGCTGAAAAACAGCTTCTATCCCAGGGCAATAACTCTATTGAATTCTACTGCATAGTGCAATATTAATGCAATATCAGGGGTTTTCAATTCAATGTATAGGGTATGAAGGATGTGTGTTTGTGTTTATTTTCAGTCATACTAAAGATGGTGTTTGATTTCATTGTACCAGGTGCAATGACAATAAAGTAAACTAAAAAAATCAAATGCCAAGCCGCCTTCAAAAAGCTGAAGCAGCTCTTTGCTGTAGAGCCAGTCTTGAAGCACTCAAATCCAGATGAGCCTTTTGTGATGCAGGCAGTGCCAGTGATGTGGTAATAGAGGCAGTTTTACTCCAAAGGAATGAAAGGGGGTGGGGGGGGTTGCAACCCTACGCCTACACATCTTGCAAATTATCTGATACTGAGAGGCCATGGACCATTTGGGAGAAGGAGGCTTATGCAATCTGATGGGCTCTTCTGACCTGGAGGCAGTTTTTAGAGAGTAGTAGGATCCCATTTGAAGTGTGGATTGACCACAAGAACCTGGAGGCATTAATGACCCTGAGGAAGCTATCCCCTAAACAGGTCCAATAAGCTCGGTAAAGAGGGACACACACATGCACACACGCACGCACACACGCACACACACACCCCTTTGCAAAATCAAAATGGCACCACTTACAGTAGTGAATTTTGAAAAGTGCAGAGAGGGGTGGAAGTCCACACCACCAGTTCTGCATAAAGCAACACAATTAAATTCTATCTCCAAGACAATAAGAACTTGGAAGGTTTGTCCACCATTCACCTGCTCACTTACAGAGGATGAGCTGAAGAGAGGCAGTTTCTGAAGAAAAAGAAAACTGGTTTGGGGAAGTGTTGCTTTACTTTTTGAATTATTTAGATACAATACATTAATATATTAATTATGGCATTTGCATAGTTGATAGTAATGGATGTTTAGAAATGTTTAATCATGTTAAATGTTTTAATCATGTTTAGAAATACAGAGGTTAGACTCCTACTTGGTTTACCTGGTCTTTGAATATTGTCTTAAGTTGCTTAAGTAATATTGTCTTTATTTTAAAAGTGAAAGAAAAGAAAACCTTCACAGACAGCAGGTTTTACAAGGTTAAAACTCCTAACAATGAAAATAGCTAATGCTATGAGGAGAGAGACTCCCAAGATAGAATAATCACATTTAACATGAAATGTCAAGGTCTATTTACAGGGGCATAAAGTAATCCAGAGGTGGCATTCAGCAGGTCCTGACCAGTTCTGGAGAACCAGTAGCAGAAATTTTGAATAGTTCGGAGAATACCATCTCTGACTGGAGATTTTACAGTATCCTTCCCCTGCCACGCCCACCAAGCCACACCCACAGAACCAGTAATAAAAAATTTTTAATCCCATCACTGAAGTCATACTTCTGAAAAAGAGTGCTTCTTAAAACCAGACACATTAATTCAATCCAGTTGAAATCAATCTTTGTCACACACATTTGCCTTGAAAACATGCATACATGTATTTACTTGTTCATTACCACAATTTATACAGTGCCCTATTTCCAGAGGATCTGAGTGCTTAGGATATCAGTATCAGAAAACTGAAAACAAAATCAATTAATATAATGTCCAAGCATTGAGTTAGCATTGTATTTTGCCTTTCCAAAAATGTGGTAAAGAGGAGGTAGTTGAAATACTGTATGTAAAGGACCACTATATTGCTACAGAAATGCATGAAACCAAAGATGAAAATCTCGTAGAATGCATATGGGTCAGTGTGTGTATGTATGTATGTATGTATGTATGTATGTATGTGTGTGTGTGTGTGTGTGTGTGTGTGTGTGTGTATGTATGTATATATGTATGTATGTATATATATATATATATATATATATATATATATATATATATATATATATATATATTTATATATACAAGATGAACAGACCTATGGAACAGCTGTCCTGCCCTACATTAGAGGTACTACAGACAAAATCAGTAAGATACTACACAGGCATGACATCAAGACTGCCTTCAAAACAGACAGAAAAATAGCAGCCATCCTAAGAAACCCCAAAGATAAAATTGACCTGGAAAACCAAGGCATATATGAAGTCCCTTGCGCATCATGCCCTGCCACATACATTGGACAGACCAATAGAAGAATAAGTACCCACCTGGATGAACACAAAAATGCAGTAAAAAAGCTGGAACACACTTCCTCACTAGTCCAACACATGAAAGCAACAGGTCATAGCATTGACTTCAATGGCACCAAAACCCTAGCCACTATAGAAAACCCTAGCTACAGAATTATCAGACAAGCCATAGAGATTGAAAAAAGAACTGAAAGCATGAATAGAAAAGATGACTCCACCAGACTGCAGACTGTCAATTATCTGAAAGCCTATACTCACAAACAAAAAAATCTCCACACCACAAGCCAAGCAAACACCTGGGCACAAACAGACCCTCCCCCAATACCTCCAGCCCAAACATACCCCAACCAGCCACCCAGATGAAACCTAGCTTCCTAATAAATGATAGCTGGTCATTCACCCGAAGCCAAGCTGCACTAAAAGCCCCCAATACATGAAACACAATGTTGCCAGCCAATCAAGACAAAAAAACTCTACAAAACAGACAGAAGATATAAGAAACACCAATCAAGCAGAACACAGCAAACTCCAAGACCAATAAACACAGACCAAGACTCCCAACCAATCAGGATGAAGAAAAAAAAACATTCTAACACAGCAGTAGGCTAGCACCAAATTTAAAACAGAAACGGCTGTGAAAGCCTGACTCACAGATGAACACAATACACAAGCCTGATGATGGCAGATGATATTCTGCCGAAACATCGCTACAACTTTAAAATCACAACTATAATGACATGGGAAAATACCCGAACAAAGCTGAATACCATATATATACACACACATATATACACATACACATACACATACACATACACATACACATACACACACACACGTATGTATGTATGTATGTATGTATGTATGTATGTATGTATCTATGTATGTAAAAGAATGACATGGCCATAAGTGTATACTATTGGCCACCCAATCAAGCAGAAAAAATAGATGTCCTTTTTGCCAAACCAACTAACAAATATATGTAGGAAATATACTACAATAGTAAAGGGGGACTTCAATTACCCCTATATCAATTGGAAAACTAATTCTGCACCAAGTGAGAAATCAAATAGGTTCCTAACCAACCTAGCTGACAACTTTGTTAGATGGAGGAAGGAACTAGAGGGACAGCCATACTGGACTTAATTCTTACAAACAGAGAAGAAGTGATAGAGGGAGTTGAAACTGCAGGAACTTTGGGTGAGAGTGAATGTGTCATACTAGAATTCAACGTAATTCAAACACAAGCAATACAAAATAATGACACCGGAGTCTTAGATTTTAAAAGAGCTGATTTTAATAAACTCAGAGAACGTGGGAAAGATTTCTTGGATGAAAATCCTAAAGGGGAAAACAACTCCAGAATCTTGGGAAACTCTGAAAAGTATGATCAATAAAAGTCCAGACCAGCACAATATCACTGAGAAAGAAAAACAAGAAATCCAAGAAGACACCAGTAGGGCTACACAAAGATCTTTCTGATAAATTGAAAGACAAAATGGACAAGTAGAAAAATGGAAAGAGGGACACACAACTAAGGCAGAATATCAGCAAAGATGAAGTCAGGAAAGCAAAGGCTCAGAATGAACAAAGACTTGCAGCAAATGTCAAAGATAATAAAAAATGTTTCATGTAAATGACAAGAAAAAAATCAAGGAAATAGTCGGTCCATTAAAAGAAAGAATATGGCAATGAAGTAACAGGCAACAGAGAAAGCAGAGCTGCTTAACTCATTCTTTGCATCAGTCTTCACACAAAAAGAAACTATAGCTTAAACTGCCAAAACATAACTATAAAAGACAGATTAGAAATAAAAGTTAAAATAAGCAAAAAAAATAGTAAGAGAACACATGTCTGATCTTGATAAATACAAATAGGCTTAATTGAACTTCTGAGCATTCAGCCAAAAGCATTTCACACCTCGTAAAAGTCTTGTAAGCTAGATAAACAATCTACTCAGCGCTTGCAAGGGAGAACCATTGAGAATATCAGATAACATAGCCACTAGCCTCCGAGGGGATTAATTCCCAAATAATAAGAATCATGTAATTCACCAGAAGTGCCACTAAGACTCCAAGATCCCTGTCACTGCTATTAAGCCTGGTTTATTAGTCATATATAAAAAAAAAAGTAGACAAACACAATACAAGCCTGTGTGACAGATGAGATTCCAAACAAATTTAAAAGCACAATGTGTGTGTGTGTGTGTGTGTGTGTGTGTGTGTGTGTGTGGTAATTAGAACAAAGAAGCTATGTCGAGTTGGCCACACCCACCCAATCACATGACCACCCAGACATGCCCAGCCAGCCAGCCATTAGGGCAGAAAGCCCCTTGCTAAAAAATTTGAAGCCCACCCCTGCTTAATAGCTGTAACTGTGAGAGGGATCTTGGAATCTTAGTGGACAACCAGCTAAATATGAGCCAGCAGTGGTAGCCAAAAAAGCGACTGCAATCCTAAATTGCATTAACAGAAGGATACAGTCAAATTCAAGTGAGGTACTAATAACACTCTATAAAGCCTTAGTAAGACTACCCCTAGAGTACTGCATCCATTTTTGGTCACTACACTATAAAAAGATGTTGAGACTCTAGAAAAAGTACAGAGAAGAGCAATCAGGATGATTAGGGGACTGGAGATTAAAACACATGAAGAACGGTTACAGGAACTGAGCATGGCTAGTCTAGTGAAGAGGAGGGGGAGACATGATAGCAGTTTCCCAATATTTGAGGGCCTGCCACAGAGAGGAAGGGGTCAAGCTATTTTGTAAAGCACCTGTAGGCTAGTCAAGGAATAATGGATGGAAACTGAACAAAGAGAGATTTAACATGGAAATAAAGAGAATTTTCTGACAGTGAGAACAATCAACCAATGGAACAGCTTGCCCTCGGAAGTTGTGGGAGCTTCATCACTTGGGACTTTCAAGAAGAGATTGGACTGCTATTTGTCAGAAATCCTGCAAGGGCCTTTCCAACTCTGTTAATTTGTTAAACAGAAATCCATGTGGTCCATTACCCTAATCGTATTCTGGAAGTCTTTAAAACTTGGTTATTCTCTGAGGCCTTGATGATTATTGAAAAAATCTCAAAATGCGCAGAAATGGATAAATTGACTTTGGCGCTAAAAAACAAAGACACTTCACTATACTACGATAGTTGGAATTGTTGGTATAATTGGATTGACCAAAGATAAATTATATATCATAAGGCATAAAAGAAAAGTATCAACCCATAATAACGAGGTAGCGATATAAGTAAAAAACAGGTGTGGTTATATGACACAAGTTAAGGTTATGAAAACAAAAGAAGATCTTGCAAACTGTTAAAATAAGAATACTTTTAACCTTGTAACCTCCTTCTTTCTCTCTTCCCCCTTTCTTTTTCTTTCCTTTCCCAAATTCTTTCCCTCCCTCCCTTTCCTCTTTTCCTTCTTTTCCTTTCTTTTGCTTATTCGTGTGTGTATTGTGACTGGTTTTAATTGTAAAAATTAATAAACTATATTTTTTTAAAAAAAAAACTTGGTTATTCTCTGAGGCCTTGGGATAGGTTGGCTTTTTAGACCCAATCACATAAGCTTTTTACAGTATATGGAGTTTGTCTTGTCCAAACACATGTGGTTTATTTTATTTAATATGATTTTTTACTCTTTAAAAATATAAGCCACTCATTGGAATCAGACTATGATATAAATCTATGATATAAATAAATAAAATAATTGTGTCTTCCCATCTAAAAAGTGATTGCAGCTGATGAAAGTTCATTTCTTTTACTAATGTTTGTTAATTGGGAAAGGTACTACCAGACTTCTGGTTTTTTGCCACTATAGAGTAAAACATACCTTCTCCTACAATAAATATGTTTCAGAGATCCTTCAGTTTATTTCTTAAGTGGCATAAATTAAATACTGAACAGTTGAGTATATCCCAAAAGAAAAAACAATAGGCTGCTTTTGAAAGTGATCCTAATATTTCTGATCATGATCATCTATTAAAGTGGCCACAGTGCACTTGCTGGCCGTGAATGGTCCGCATGAGATAAAATTTTACCAGAAATTTGTATCTGGAAAAAAGATTATTAACTTTACTTATACCAGGAACATGTTTTCCCAGGATTTTGTTTCTGATCTTCCAACTGCAAAAGTCTTCAAGATCATTTTAATGGTAATGAATTTATTTAGCAATATGGCATATTCTATTTCCTTGCATAAAGCTACCATCAGCTCAGGAGACTGCTCAGTTTTTACTAGACCACATTTTTCAGTGTAACACTTGGTCAATCATGTAATCTCATATTGCATCTCTTAAGTTACACCCACATTTTGGAAAACCATTTTCCAATTACTGGACAATCATAGTAATCTCTCATCATCTGGCACTGAATGTACAATCTGAGATGACGACATTACTTGAGTAGTGTTTACAGTGCTATGTTTTTTATCAGCTGGACAATTGGACTAAATTTTTGTCTTTTGCAGTACTTCAATAGAATAACTCATTGCATTCCTCTATCAGCATGTTCCCCTTTCATATGGTCTACAGCTACCATCTTCACATCTTGCCCTCTAAGATTCCTGCCTTTATTGTTCCTTCAGCTTTTCACTTTCCCCAGGAGACAGCTGCTCAGCTCTTCTTAAAGAAATAGATCTGGCCAATTGCTGTGTACAGGTATGCCGCAAATGCAAATAGACATATCAAAATAGAGGGAATTTAGTGTTGCTTTCCATTAGATTTGTATCTTCTTTCCACCTATTCAAGAAGCTGGCTTCAAAATTTATTCGCCCTTTTCCAGTTACACATCAGTTTAACCCAATGGCCTTCCATCTATAGTTGTCTGCTTTAATGAAGTTGGACTTTGTATGGACTTGGAAGTTTGTACTTCACTGGTCGTTCCTTGTTTATGATATGAATAAGATAAATGTTTTCTGGATTCTAGAGACATGAGAGGATGCTTAAAATATTCACTGGAAGGGTTACCTTGAATCAAATAGGCCATGGAAGAAGGACAAGAAATGTCCATGTACCTCAACCTGTCTGCCAGTATTATCTGGAATCCCCATATCTTGCTGCCACTATCAAATACAGCAAACCCTAAGTCTACAGATTTAGAGTTTTGATGGCAGTTACTGTGTAAGAGAAAGAAAGGGGCATTTAGAACTCCAACTAATTCCTCCAACTAATTCCTCTCTGCCAAACACTTCTGGTGATCTTTGTAAGTTGCCAAGGCCCATTGCAAGTAAATTTGGGGAAGAGAATCTGGGTCCATTGCCCTTGACAAAGTCTGTCTTCATGCAGGGAATGAGGGAATAAGTCTGAGAAGTGATGTGAAGGAACATAGAACTGATCATGGGAATAGGGAAGGAATAAATGAGCCTTTATAGTGAGACTTTGAGAAAAAGATCACCGAGTCCTGAGAAAAAGAACAGCATGAGGGTGAAACAATCAAAATAAACACATCTTGTTTTTATTATTAGATGGACTGAGAGAAACTTGAATAGGCTCTGTTATTTTGTCTTACTAAAATAAAGAGAATTCCTGAAATCCCTGCATGCCTGATTTGATCTTGATCTTGCCTACTTCAAAGCTCTAACACGTGAGAACAGAGGTGTGTGTGTAAGCACTGGACTTTTCCCCTTCAACCAAAAAGACTGAACTTCTGAAAGCTAGGTTCTTCAAAAGGAATTCTTTATTGAAAGGAAGTGATCTCGGTACTAGTCAAAGCAGAATCTAAGATGCTTCCAGGCATACAGTAATAGATAAAGGGAATTAGAACACCTCTCCTTATTCTGATATGGATTTAGTCAAACAAAGAATCAACATGTTAATTCCCCCCCTTTTCTGGGAACGTATCTTAGAAGAGTTTCCCAGGGAGTATCTTTCAGAGCTGGAATTTTTATGGTCCCTTCTCCTCTTGCTATCTCTCCAAGAGGTGACAAATTTCTCGACATCTGGCTCCAGTCCTCCAGTTGTATATCAGGTGCAAGTTATACAGATTCAATATAAGGTTTAAGATATTCAGGTTACATCAAAAAGGATTACTTGTACCAACTTCCCCACCTTCTTCTTCCATTGAAGAATGGCAGATACACGGATCTGACATATTGCCCTCCTCAAAAATTTGAGAAGTCCACCTGGAAGACATAAAACACGTGTTACCTTTACAACTTAGGATGGTTTGTGAAGGTATTTCAGGTGGAACTTCCATAGTAATGTGGGTGCTTTTACATGTCGTTTGGCTACCCACTCATTTTCTGAGGAAGGAAGGTGTTTCCAAATATTGTGTGGATCCACGGTGAGTGCGCGAATCAAGGATATCTTTAATTTCAAAATGTTGTTCCCCGTGTACCATAATGGGAGTTGGAGGTGTGGGAAGCGGGGGGTGGTCTACGGTTTGAAGTGATCTCTGGTTTGAGTAGGCTACAGTGAAACACTGGATGAACCTGTCTAAGTGTTTTGGGAAGCAGAAGCTCTACCATAACAGGATTAATAATTCCGGAGATGGAAAATGGCCCAATGAATTTAGGTCCCAGCTTCTTAGAGGGTTGCAATGATTTTAGGAATTTTGTAGACAAATATACGTGGTCCCCAACTTCGAATGGTTTAGGATCACAATGTTTTTTGTCCGCCTGAGCTTTAAAAGCTGCTTTAGCCTCTTGTAAGGCTAGTCTGACCACTGGCCAAGTGGTTTGCAAATTGTTTATCCACTCCTTAAGGGAGGGAATTTCAGGTTCCTTGGTAGTATGGGGTTGAATTCTTGGCCTGTGGCTACCTGGAATGGGGTGAAACCAGTGTTGCTGTGGACCAAGTTGTTGTATGCTACCTCTGCAAAAGGAAGAAGGTCAGTCCAATTGCCCTGTTGATAATTAATAAAGTATCTTAAATATTGTTCTAATATGCTGTTAGATCATTCTGCTCCACTGTTAGTCTAGGGGTGATTGGAAGACGACAACCCCTGGGTGGAGCCTAATAGGCTTAAAAACGCCCGCCAAAATGTGGGTGTGAATTGTACACCCCTACCTGAGATAATCCCTTGGGGAGCTCCATGAAGGCGATAAATGTGTATTAAAAACATCTTTGCCAATGCCTTAGCTGTTGAGATCTTTTGGCATGGTATAAAATGAACCTGTTTTTAAAAAAGATCAGTTACAACCCAAATGTCAGTATTTCCTGCACTTTCAGGGAGCTCCACTATAAAGTCCATAGAGATCTCTTTCCAGGGTGCTGAAGCTTCTGCCACTGAAAATCCAGGAGATTTTCCTTGTCTTCTTTTTGCAGCAGCACAGATGGGGCAACTAGCAACATAGTTTTCAATGTCCTTTTTGAGAGATGGCCACCAAAATTGTCTTTTGATGAGGTGCGGGGTTTTTACAAAACCAAAGTGTCCCACTATTTTTGAGTTCTGGCATCATTTCATGAGGTCCATCCTCTGGCTGGCAGGGACATAAAGTTTGTTTTCTACCCAGGCTAGACCATCTTTGAGTAAGCAAATGTTTTTGTTAGCCTGGAGCCAGTTGTCCTTAAGTAGTGCCTCCTTAAATATTGAAGTTATTGCATTGTCAGTCAGTGATTCTTTCTTCTCTTGTGCCCAGGTGATTACTTTGGCTGCAAGTTGGGTTGGTTGGATCATGGGTTTTATAACTTCAATCTTTTTGCTGTTGTATTGGAGTTTCCTGGACAGGGCATCTGCCAAGAAATATTTTTCCCCTGGGAGATATTTGAGAGTGAAATTAAGCCATTTAAAGTATTGAGCCCACCTTTACTTATTTTTCTGAGAGTTTCTGTGGCTTCAAGATTTTTATGATCAGTCCAGACTTCAAAGGGGATTTGGTTCCCTTCTAGGAAATGTCTCCATGTGAGGAGTGCCCATCGCACAGCATATGCCTCTTTCTCCCATATGGCCCATCTTTGCTTGGTTCCTGTCAGTTTCTTGGAAATATAAACACATGGTTGTAACTGTCCACGTCCATTCTTTTGGAGTAGAACTGCTCCAACTGCTACATCACTACTGTGTGCTTGGATGACAAATGGTTGTTCAGGGTCTGGGTGTTTCAGGATTGGTTCTTCTGAGAACAGTTGTTTAAGTTTTTCGAATGCCGCTTGGCATTCCATCGTCCAGGTAAGGGGTTGCCTCACTTTGGGTTTCTCCCCCACTTTCATTTTTAACAAGTTTGTGATGGGGAGGGCAATATTCGCAAAAGCTGGAATGAACTGGCGGTAAAAATTTGCAAAACCCAGGAAGCTTTGCCATTGTTTGCGAGTATGGGGTCACTCCCAACTGGTGATAGCTTTTACTTTTTGTAGGTCCATCTCTATTCCCTCGTTGGATATTCTGTATCCCAGGTAGTCAATTTTTTCTTGATGGAATTCACATTTAGAGTTTTGCATATAGTTTGGCGTTTTAGAGTTTTGTGAGAACTGCTCGGAGTAATTTGGTGTGTTCTTCTTTTGTTTCAGTGTAGATTAAAATATCATTGAGATAAACTAGAACCCCTTTGTACAAAAAATCATGGAGAGTCTCATTAATTAATTGCATAAACATGGCTAGTGCTCCTTGTAGTCCAAACGGGAGCACTTTAAATTGGTAGCATCCCAGTGGGATATTCAAAGCTGTCTTCCACTCATTCCCCTCCTTTATTCTGATGTGGTAGTATGCCTCTTGTAGGTCTAACTTTGAAAAAAAATTTCCTTTAGAGAGGTGGGCTAGCATGTCCTTCATGAGGAGGAGTGGATACATATTCTCCCCACTGATGGTATTTAAATTTCTGTAATCCACACAAAAGCGCACCGAGCCATCTTTCTTTTTGTGGAATAATACTGGGGCTGTTATTTTTGGTCGGGTAGGTTCGATGAAACCCCTTTTTAGATTTTTATCGATAAGTGGAGTTCTTTTAGTTCTCTGGGAGACATGCAGTACATTTTTGGTTTTGGAAGTTTAGCTCCTGGTAGGATTTCAATGGTGCAGTCTGTGGTGTGATGGGGTGGGAGTTCATCAGAAGCCTCCTTGCTAAATACTTGGGCTAAATCCTGGTACTCTTTGGGGATGTTAATGGGTTCAGCCGGCTGACCGGCCATGGCTGGTCCTCTGTTCTCTGTTTTCTTTCTTTTCCTTTCCTCTGGGCTGTTTGCAAATGCTACATGTTTCTGGAAATGTATGGTTCCTCTCTTCCAGTTTATTTTTGGATTCCATTTCCATAGCCGTGTGAGTCCTAGGAGTAGTGGTCCTTCCATTCCTGATGCTACAATGAATATGAGCATCTCACTATGGTTCCCTAGTCTTATTTTCAATGGTTCTGTGGCAAAACTGGCTGGCTCCCCCCTCCCCCTATAGTTCCATCTAATTGGCAGAAAGCGATGGGATTTTCCATTTTCCTTAGTTGGATTCCCAATTTCTCTGTTAGGGTGAGGTTGATTAGGCACCGGGTGCATCCCAAATCCAGTAATGCTGCAACTTCCTCCCCCTTCCCTCAGCTGGGGATAAACAGTCTTAGGGGTAGAGTGAGTGGTTCAATTAGGTCGCTTACCAATGGGTCATCTTCTGGATCGCTTTTGGACTAGCTCAGGTCTCCTTGGGGCATTGGGGAGTCTTCCTCCGGGTTGGGGGGAACCGGAACCTCATAGCTTCTCGGCTTCTCAGGCCAGTTTCTTTTCCTCGAGGGTTGGATTTTCCAGGTTTCCCCCCAATGGGTGGTCTGGCTTTCTGGCAGGGTTTCTGGCATTCTGCTGTGCGGTGCCCCCTTTTCCACACTTAAAGCAGCCAGATGGTCTTGGAGTCATGGTGATTTGGGGTTTGAAAAATTCCCACTTTCCCTGGGGTGGGGGTCTTCTCCAAACTCTGCCACTGCAGTACTGGTTACAGGTCATGTCTATTTCCGCCTCCTTTGCCATCAGGTACCATTCATGCAGGAGGTTTGGGGCCCCACGGGCCAGGCAGGCAGTGTACAGGTCATCGTTGAGTCCATCTTTGAACTAACAGACTAGGATATCTTCTGGCCAGTTAACTCGGCCTCCAGGTTATGAAATTCCTCAGTATACTCAGCTAGCGGGCAACAGCCTTGCTTTATGACTCTAATGCGGTCATGGGCTTTTCTATCGGCGAGGGAGTCTTCGAAGCGGTGGCATAGGGCTGTCATGAAACTATCAGTTTCTCAGTTCTGGGACGATGACATTGTGGAGAGTCACCATCCATCTGGCTGCTGCCCCTTCAAGAGCCAGGGTGATGACTTGCACTAGGGCCCCCTGGGTCGGGAAATTCCACCCGTATTCTTGCATGTAGGTGAGGACATGCGCCAGGAAAAATCCCAGTTCCTGGGGGTTCCCATCGAATTTTACCCCCAAGGGTGGGACCTTTCTCTGCAGTTGTATGTCTCTGGGTTGGCCAGGGTTAATCCCCTGCTCTGGAGCGGCAAGTGGTTGGGTACCTGGTATGGCTGCTGGTCCTCCAGCTTCTTCCAATGCCCAATCATTCTCAGCTGGATCAGGAGTGACGGCTCAGGTTCTCTCAATTTCTGGTTCACTCGCTCTCCTACGTTGGCGACCTGGCTCATCCCTCACATTGAGGTCCTCCAGGGCTTCCCTCATGAGGCGATTTATGTACCGTTTCAGTCAGTCATCTACCAGTGGTTGCTCGACCCATTCTTCCTGATCGGAGAGGGCCTCCAGCTCCATTTTCCACCTGGGTTTACGGTTACCCTGGGTGAGGGTTACTCCCTTGGTTCTTCCATCCCAGCTGTCTCTCTTTCCTATGCCTATAGACCACCAGGGCTTTGTGGAATTTTCTCAGGCAGCTTCACTGTCTTCGATGGGGTACACAAAGTCAGTGTCTGGCTGGGTAGCTGTCAAAGTTTCTCCCCAGCATTCAGCTTCCCCTTGCTCCTTGCTATATTCAGACATTTTTGCAGGGTCCCCTCGGTAGAGTGAAGTTCTTTTTTTAAAAAAAATTCCTCTCCAGATTTACCTCTATTGCAGATTCTGCTTTATGTAAATCTTAGATTCTGCTTTATGTAAATCTTAGATTCTGCTTTATGTAAGCACCGGACTTTTCCCCTTCAACTGAAAAGAATGAACTTCTGAAAGCTAGGTACTTCAAAAGGAATTCTTTATTGAAAGGAAGTGATCTCGGTACTAGTCAAAGCAGAATCTAAGATGCTTCCAGCATACAGTAATAGATAAAGGGAGTTAGAACCCCTCCCCTTATTCTGATGTGGATTTAGTCAAACAAAGAACCAACATGTTAATCCCCCCCCTCCTTTTCTGGGAAAATATCTTAAAATAGTTTCCCAGGGAGTATCTTTCAGAGCTGGATTTTTTAATGGTACCTTCTCCTCTTGCTATCTCTCCAAGAGGTGACAAGTTTCTAGACATCTGGCTCCATTCATCCAGTTGTATATCATGTGCAAGTTATACAGATTCAATATAAGGTTTAAGATATTCAGGTTACATCAAAAAGGATTACTTGTACCAACTTCCCCCCTTCTTCTTCCATTGAAGAATGGCAGATACATGGATCTGACAGTGTGTGTGGTAAAGCAACAAAAAATAGGATCAAGAATGAAGATTGAAAGTGGACTGACTATGAAAGAGAAAACTCAGTAGGCTAGAAGTATATCAAGTATGACTAGATGGATGGATTAATTTATGAACATCTCCAATCAACTGACTGGTTCTGAGTTGCATACAACTGTTCACATTTGTTGAGTTAACACATAATAGTTAAAAATTAAAGGCCAATGCATAAGACATAAACCATATTTGCTGAGCCCCAGAGGCAGGACATACAGTAGTAGTGGGAATGTCAGTTGTATAAGAAATAGATCAATATCTTGGACCCCACCTTAAAAGGAGCAGCCTATTGAGATTCTTACATTGAAACAATACATTTCATATTTCAAAAAATATATGCAGTTTTTCAGTTTTGACATGTGCAGTCAGAACCCAAAGATATGGCCCTTTGTCAGATCAAATCTATACAACTGATAATTGTATATGTGGATTGGATTGGGGTAAATTGTATGGATGACTCACAAATTTAATTTGCATTTTTCTTTTTCTTATGTCTTTTACTCTGTTTTCTTACTAATGTTATATTATTTTATATTTTATATTCTGGTAATGCTAATGAATAAAATATTATTATATAAAAATGAAACATTAAAAAATCTTAAAATATGGATGATGACAAGAGAGCTGCAAAGGTTTTTTTTGTTTTTTTTAAACCCTTTAATTCTTTGCTTCTACCCAAAAATTACCTAGATCTGAGATCTAACACTGAAGAAGGCTGGACATGTAGAGAGAATGAATATACATTTGGAAAACGACTGGCTCATCTTATCAAAAGTGCTTTAAACTAAAATTGAGAGGGGAGGGGGGCAATCTTAATGACCTCTGGAACCTAAGTCCAAGCAAAAACCACTAGATAATCAATCACATAAGGAGGAAGGGGGTAAAGAGAAAGAAGAAATTAAAAAATACATAATGAAGTTGAGAGTGATGGAAAGGATGGAAATCCCAGTTACAAAATAAGAGATATAAGAAACATACCCAAGACCCATAAAGGACTCAAATGCCTATACATTAATGCTCAAAGTTTAGGGAACAAACAGGGTGAACTTTAAGTATTAGTACATGAAGGCAGATATGATATAGTTCAGTGGTGGGATTCAAATGTTTTTACTACCGGTTCTGTGGGCATGGCTTGGTGGGCGTGACAGGGGAAGAATACTGCAAAAAACCCATTCCCTCCCCACTCCTGGGGGAAGGTTACTGCAAAATCCCCATTCGCTCCCACCCCACTAACCTGATTTCAATTTCAACAACATGAAATTTAATGTGGAGAAAAGCAAGGTTTTTAAACCTAGGAAGAAAAAAAACAAAGTTTACAAGTACACATTAGGTGAAAGCTGGCTCAAAAACAGTAACTGTCAGAGGACCTTTGGAGTCCTAGTGGGCGATTTCTTAAACATGAGCCAGCAGTGTGTGACAGCAGCCAAAAAAGCTAATACAATCCTTGGTTGTATGAACAGAGGCATAAATCAAAATCATGTGATGTAAAACTACCACTTTATAAATCCTTAATAAGACTATGCCTGGAGTACTTGCATCCAATTTTGATCACCACATTACAAAAAGGATGTTGAGACTTTGGAAAAAGTGCAAAGAGCAACTAAGATGATTAAGGGCCTGGAGAAAAAAAAAACATATGTACGGTTGCAGGAATTGGGCATGGACAGTCTAGGGAAAGATGGATTGGGGTGATAGCAATATTCCAGTATTTGAGGGGCTGCCACAAAGAAGAGAGGGTCAACCTATTTTCTAAAACACTAGAAGGCAAGACAAGAAACAATGGATGGAAACTTCTCAAGGAGAGAAGCAACATGGAATTAAGGAGAAACTTCCTAATGGTGATGACAATTAACCAGTGGAACAGTTTGCCTTCAGAAGTTGTGTGTGCTTCATCACCGAAGGTTTTTAAGAAAAGACTGGACAGTCACTTGTGTGAAATGGTATAGAGTCTCCTGTTTGAGCAGGGGATTAGTCTGGAAGACTTCTAGTTCTATTCTGATTGATTGATTGAATGAGCATCAAATTATAAAACAAATATATGAAGAGAAAGGATAAGACAGAAAATTGTGGTTAGATAGAATTGTTAAGTTTCTCAAAAATAGAGGTATAGAAACAAAAGAGAATGTATGAAGTATGAATATGTTAGAAAGCAAGAATGATCTGCAAGAATAAAAGATATAGAAAGGGACAGTGAATGTTTTTATGTAAACTGTATGTAGTGAATTTATTTTAATGTCCTTTGCCTTCTACTAATTCATTTTTGCACGCTTTGTAAAGTTGCTTACACCAGAAACTAATATCATGAGGGATGTGCATGCCTGCTAAAAAAATCAGGAAAGGTGGGGTGGGTGGATTGTTAAGTATTTAACAATTTATGAAACTGTCCTGGCTAAATGGAAAGACAAGGAATAAGTAAAATCAATAAATAACGTAGTTTAGTCATACTCTCAAAGGACTTCATAAGCTGCAGAGGATCTTAACATATCTTCCAGGACACATTCTTACAGTGCTGGATCTCTGTGCCTTCCTGGGTCTCACCGTTGTCCTTTTGTCTGAGAGTGCTCTCTGAAGTATTGTGCCTTTTTGTGTGTAGTTGGCTGTTTCTGATCTCACTGCAGAACTCTAGACTTTCTAGAAACACAGCCTGAAACTATGTATAAGGAATCAGAAAAATAACCATTCTCCCAACCCCCACCCCCTGCCATCCAGAAAATCTCATGTCTTTTTTCTCATTAAAAAAATATTACTAAAAATTGAAATTCACACACATTATTGGAGGGGAAATTCTTGAACTAGAAGTATAAAAGAAATCCTGAATTCTTTTTGACAAAACACAGCAGAATTAAAGCACCTTGACTAAATTTGTTATTTCATTTACAAAGCTTCTTGTAATACAAAAATATGGAAGAATAAGCAAATAAGGTAGTTATTAAAAATGACAATTTACAAACAATACCATGTTAATAATGATTAATAGCATAGTATTATAAACATTTTCAAATGAATGTTAAATTTTATATTACTTCCCAACAGAAGTAATTATTCAAATAAGATTGCTTTTTATTTTTAAGGCAAATATTTCAGAAACGTTATAGTTGTCTTCTGTACATAAATGATATAATGGAGATACACGCATATATATTCTATTCAGGTTATTTAATACAAATGGCTCAGAAATAAGATCCACCAAAATCAATGGAACTTATCTGTGTTTGCATACTTTCAGAACATCTACTCTAATCAGTTATTCATAGAAAACAGATAAATTCTAAATTTATTTCTTCTAACACATAAAATGTTGTGAGATTTTATTCAATAGTGAGTACTATACCCAATTCCTAATGCGAACACATGAGTTAGTAAACAGTTTCCCTTGTTAATTTTTTAAAATTTGTTTCAATTTTTCAAAGCTTTTTCAGTTCTCTTTCTATGGATTTTGTCTTCTTGTGCCAGGATGAACAAGTCTTGTTCTTCTCCGTAGTGATCCTGTTAATCCAAAAATAAGTCAGATAAGGTTATTTTATTTATTGTTTTTATGAGTTAAATATTCATAAAATATAGCAAAATACATTAATTATGATTATTATTGCTTAAAATAAAAACATGCTTATAACAAAAAATCATACACATAAACAGCTAGAATATGTATGAGTTCAAAGGTAGTATTCTTCCTTCAATATCTATTTGTGAGGAAAGATTATGTGATTCAGAATAGTTACCATATTTTTTGGTGTATAAGATGCACTCCCTCCCCAAAGTGGGTAGAAATGTCTGTGCATCTTATATCGCAAATGTTGTCAAAGCACCACCCACCCACTGGCCCCCACCCTTCGGCCTCTGCCTCCCAGCAATTTGCCTCCTTGCAGCAAACAGCCTGGTCAGCTTCAGCACAGCCTAATTAGCAGAAGCAGCTGACTGTCAGTTGGATCAGCCTCCCAACGATCCGTTCCAGGCAGCAGGGATTGGAACAGGCAGAAAATGGGGCATGCAGAGGCCAAAAACGAGGCATGCGGAGGCCAAAAATGGGGTGAGGAGGCTGAAAATGGAGGCATGTATGCGGCAATAGGTGATGGCAATCCCTACAGCCTGAAACAGCTGGTCGTCAGGAGGCCAATCCAACTGACAATCAACTGCTTGTGCTAATCAGGCTGTGCGGAAGCTGATCAGGCTGTTTGCTGTTTACTGTAAAGAGGCAAATTGCTGGGAGGCAGAGGCAGATTTCCCCCCCCCCTTGTTTTCCTCCCCAAAAGCTAGTTGCGTCTTATACTTTGGAGCGTCTTATACTCTGAAAAATATGATAACTGTTTCATTCTTTGATATTACATGCTCAGGCTAGTATAATGTAAGTTCATATTTTGTGTAAATGGATTTAACAAATTTCTCTCTAAATATTTAGTATTATTATATTTTATAAGATAGTTCACATAAAGAATCTTGCCCCCATTTTTAAATTAGAACATATTTAAACATTTTAGTTAAACATAGTTAGAACATGTTAATATTAGAAACCTCTTCATACCTTGTGCCTTTCTAGATGACTGTACTTTTCTTACTGGGATGTCTAAAAATGTTGAAACCAATATTCTTTGTTGTAAACATTTGATAATAATAACATAGGTTCAAAAGTTCAATTTTCTGACTGTACAGTATAGGGGGAAAAGTTCAAGCAACATGGCAGTAATTGTTAGTTCTCTAGATTCTGTCAACAATGCTAAAAATTTAATGTAAAACTACTAAGTCAACATTTCAACAAGACAAAAATTTAAGTTTTTTATTTCATTCAGATTTAAAAGATTTAATCAATACTATGCAAAAAATAAAATGGGAAATAATGTTTTGTATCTATAAATAAATGTATTGCATATACACATCAGTTTAGCTATAGGACAGAGAGAGAGGGGGAGACGGAGAGGGAGAGAGCAAGCATGAAACCATTTCTAAAGCCTCTCATTTAGCATAGATAAAGATATAGGGAAGATATAAAGATAAAGATATAGGGAAGTTTCAGGCATTTTTTGTCATTCTAATGAGCAATTTTACCAGAAATACTGTTTTTTCTAGCTTTCACCATAACTACCTCCATATAGATAATTAATGCCCCAAGGAAAATAATTATAAGAATAATTCCATTTATTGTATGACTGACCTTCCAGATGAATTTTCTTTATTTCTGTTTCAATAATCTGTGGCTGTCCTTCAACTCTTTTAGTAACTTTAGTATACTCAGATCCAGCTATGATAAGCATTAAAAAAAACAATGGTTAATATAAGGAGAATATTTTTGGCAAAAGAGTAATCCAGGCATTATATTCTGAAATTTTATTATGTAGATTGAGGCAGCAATAGTCAGGAAGCAATGACAAATTCCTAAACATTTTCTTAGAAATTACCATTGAGACTTTTATTCTAGGACTGGTAGTTAGGTATAGAAAGCCAGTTTGCTGAAGTAATGAAGGCCCAAGCTAGAAACCAATAGGGACAATGCCACCTGGGTGACTTTGGGTCAGTCAACCCTAGGAAAGAGGCAATGGCAAAATACTTCTGAAAAACCATGCCAAGAAAACTTCAGGGACTAATCCAGACAGTTGCCAAGATTCAATGCTTCACACCCACCCACTTCAGTATGGCCATTTATTTGATGCATTCATAAAATATGCAAGGAGTACGCAGCTTTTTCTCACAGCTTCCAAGGTTTTATGTTGCTATACACGAAGAATAATTTGTTTGTGGTATTTTGGCCTAAACAGTTCTGGATATTATCTCAAATGTCTATGGGCCAAGTGAAATTTAAATTGCTGTATACTCTCTAATTAGAGATAAAGGCTTGAGCTGCAGAAAAGAGGAAATGTTCTAGAGATGTCAGCAAAGATTCTAGAATATAGCTTACTGTAGATAGAGAAGTCTGAAATCTTTGACACCCAAAGCATGCATACAGCTCTTAAGAACAAAGACTGAGGTATTTTAGATTTTTGTATTTGTATTTGATACATGAGTCTGAATAAGCTTTAGCAATCATTTAAGCTATAACAAGCATTTCAGTACATGAAAACAGAATTATTAACAGGAGCATTTTAGCAATGGCGGCAAGCAGTTCAGCTGTTTTAAAATCTGTCTGCTATTAGATTCATAGCTTGCAATCTGAGGTAATATATGCCTTATCCAAATTCAACAAGAATTCATTCACTCATTTAAATGCAGAATTGTCATTAATTTGTGGAATACATGTATTTTGGTTCTTAAGACTCTTTAAAAAAAACAGTAACATACATCATGATTCATTCTTGTACTGTCCTGCTAGAAAGATATGTTGACATTCTTTTGCCCTAGTGAGCTTGATCAGGTAAAGATGAGGTGGTGGAAGCAAAGGAATACTGCCATTTTAACTCATAAATTTACCAATGGCTTCATTGCTTTGGAAGGCTGGCCAATTTATGTTCATTACAAGGGGGGAAAGGTTATTTTTGTTAATGGACTATTTTTTAAGCAATTGCAAGAAAAATAGATTAGTGATTTGGAATGTATATCTGAACGTGTTTTGTTTTTATACTTGAGGTGATAGAATCTGTTTTACAACTAAGGTAATGCATTGTTTTAAAATCTTATCTACTGATCGATACACATAGATAATAATCCTGTACATCTTTTATTGAAGTAAAAAAGTTATATGCTGTACATATACACATATATGCTAAATATAAAACGTAATTTAATGCTGCAACCTGTCAAGAATCTTGAGAAATGGAAAGTATATAAATAATTTTAATGTATAAAAATGTTATACATTACGGTATTTTAACTTTAGCATGAGGTTAGAAAATCAAGAGCTTCAGAAAAATAGTGCCCAAACTACTGAATTCCTTTTTTTAAAAATCGTTAAAACTTTAAAAAAATCTCGGGGCAGTGAAGAACTACTAGAGGTAGAGCTGATGTTCCCATCTTCAAAAAGGGGGAAGAAAAAAACAGACCCAGTAAACTACAGACCAATCAGTCTAATATCAATACCTGGGAAGATACTGGAAAAATAATAAAACACAGATTTAGAAACATCCAGAAACAAATAAAGTTATAACTAGTAGCCATCATGGGTTTGTTAAAAACAGATAATGCCAAACCAATCTTATTTCATTCTTTGACAAAGTGACTAAATCACTAGACTAGTGAAATGCTGTGGACATAGCATATTTAGACTTCAGCAAGGCATTTGACAAAGTAGACCACAACCTACTTTTTTGTAAGTTAGAAAAATGTGGGATAGACAGCATCACTACTAGATGGATTTATAACTGGCTGAGAAAGAGTACTCAATGACTAGTTTTTAATGGTACTACATCTGCATTTGCCCAGTTCTCTTCAATATCTTCATAAAGGGTATAGAAGGGGAACTCATCAAATTTGTAGATGACACTAAGCTGGCAGGAATAGCCAATACCCCAGAAGACAAGCTCAGAGTCCAAAAAGATCTTGATAAACTTGAACAATGGGCCCTATCCAACAAAATGAAATTTAATGTGGAGAAAAGCAAGGTTTTACACCTTGGCAGGAAAAACCAAAGGTACAAGTACAGATTAGGTAGAAACCGGGCTCAAAAACAGTAACTGTGAGAGGGACCTCACAGGAACCTCTGAGATAGCCACTTAAACATGAGTCAGCAGTTTGCGGCAGCAGCTAAAAAGTACAATCCTTGGTTGTATAAACAGAGGCATAGAATCAAAATCATGTGAAGTATTAGTATGCTTTATAAATCCTTAATAAGGCCACACGTGGAATACTGCATCCAGTTTTGGTCACCACATTACAAAAAAGATGTTGAGACTGTGGGAAAAGTGCAAAGAAAAGCAACTAAGATGATAAAAGGCCTGGAGACTAAAACATATGAAGAATGGTTGCAGGATTTGGGTTTGGTTGGTCTAGAGAAAAGAAGAACGGTGGGACATGATAGCAGTATTCCAGTGTTTGAAAGGCTGCCACAAAGAGGAGATCAATTTATTTTCCAAAGCACCAGAAGGCAGGACAAGAAACAATGGATGGAAACTTCTCAAGGAGAGAAGCAACCTGGAACTAAGGATCAACTTCCTAACAGTGAGGACAATTAATCAGAGGAACAGTTTGCCTTCAGAAGATGTGGGTGCTTCTTCACTTTGAGGCTTTCAAAAAGAAACTGGACAGCCATTTGTCTGAAATGGTATAGTGTCTCCTGCCCGAGGAGGGGACTGGACTAGAAGACTATTCCAACTCTGTTATTCTGTTCTGTTCTGTTCTTCATTCTAGCTATTTGGATAATTCTAATCTGCCAAGTAAGCAAAAGCATTCTAAAGTAATAAAGATAAAT
The DNA here is from genome assembly GCF_049901735.1 of Notechis scutatus. NCBI lineage: Eukaryota > Metazoa > Chordata > Lepidosauria > Squamata > Elapidae > Notechis > Notechis scutatus. Next base: position 162,353,646 of record NC_142010.1, on the reverse strand, counting down.
AAAGTAGAGATTTAAAAGTTATAGATAATTTAGTTCTTTCTTGCAAAGAATACTTAAGCTGAAGAGCCAGGATCTTGTTTTTGACTATGTAATAGAATAAATCCTTATATGTTATGACAAGCTAACAATAAAATGGAAGTAAAATCTGCCTTGCATATCTAGCTGAGGTTAGGAATGGAGCAGCATGTACAGCATGTTACAGCATCCTTTGAAAGGCAATAATATCAAACCTTTGCTGTGAATTTGAAGACCATTACTCAAAACATGAGGTTCTCATAATTCTGAAGTAGCTTCTTCAAGAGTAGTTCACAATTTTTTAGAATATATGCATGAATCATTCTTCAACTCTATCAGTCATTCATTATTTGCATGCAGTTTTTATGTCAGCTAAAGTTTTCATGATACTGCTATAACAGGGTGTCAAACCTAAGGCCCAGGGGCAGGATCCGGTCCATGGAGTGCTTAGATCTGGTCTGCAAGGCTGCCATAGAAACAGTGAAGGAATGGCCTGTGGTGCGTCTGCCAGAAAAAATGTGTGTGGCCCTCACTGCCTTTTTGGCTGTGACGGCCTCCTGCAGCTCTCTGCCAGCAAAAATGGAGCTCGGGGAGGCTGCATGAGCTGCAGGAGGGAGTCATGGCCAAAAACGGAGCCTGGGAGCCCGTTTTTTTCTGGCAGAATGCTCACGCCACCGCAGCTGCCTCCGACATGAGTGACCTCAAGCTGGCCACACCCCTCCTGGCCACACCCACCCCAGCTCCTGAGGGTCAAGCACATCCCTGATGCGGCCCTCAATGAAATCAAGTTTGACACCCCTGTGCTATAATATATATCTGGCAATACATCTTGCTGCTTCCCCAGCAGTACTGAGTATTGCTTGAAGGCTTTTAGTTTGTTGAATCATGGTGCCAAGCCATAGCAACAGGGTGTTTATTACAATGATAAATTAAAGGATTGGAATCTTGAAACTCTTCAAGTTAATTAACTAATAACTTTTAAAAAGCTGACATCAACATATTTAATATTAAGAGGTACTTTCCATATGCAAAGAATTGTAATTATTAAGTTTCTAACTGTAAGATTAAAGCATAGAATCTGTATGATCGAAAAGAATATTAAGCATGCCTTTGTTAACTTATGAGCAATGAATATTCACAATAATTAATAAGGCAAAAGATCTGGAATTTTCTCAATGTTTTTATAAACATTTCTTGGGAGTTCCAAATGTATTGGGTTATATGGGGAGAGGGGTGAATCTTCAGTGCTCACTTGAAACTGTTTAAAGACTGAGCATAAACTATACATTTATTTTTCCTCAGTATGGATTTGTGGAAGTAAGCAGAATACCCAAATATCTTGTTTCATATACAATTCTTGAAGTTTGATCCATAGATTTTTCTTTACTTGAACCAGTCTTTAAAAAGTTAAGACAATAGCTTGTCAACTCTTAAAGTTCATTAGGATGGAATTAGTTTTCTTGGACTCACTAACCTCCCTGGAGGAGTTGTTTGATTTCTTCATCATCCAGTAAATGACCATCACCTTCAATTAGTTTAGTCACCTTGGTAACCTCTGACAGGACATATATTTATGGCATGAAAATGTTTTATAGGACAATATGAAAAAATATTACTACAGTAAATGTAAAAAACATATTTTATAATTATTTCACTCATAAATAATCAGTATTTGGCTATTTTTTCAGTAAAATTCAATTGAAACAATTTGAATATCGATACTTAATGCTGAAAATCTTTATTTTATAAAGATTTCCATTGACAACATTCAGTACAGTAAATGATGTTGAGATTGCTTTTTTATTTTTAATCATTATTTACATACTATATGAGTCAGGCAGGCTTTGAATTGAGTTTAGAATTCAGGTGTTCTTCTATTTGTATTGTTGAATTTGCAGAAATGTAGCCATTTCAGATAATGAACATGCTTCAATGCAATCCATAAGTCTTCTCAAATTAATCTTAAACTAACCTACTAACCTTCCTCTAGCAATTTCTTAAGAGTCTCTTCATTATCTGTTCCTCCACCAGCAGTGATTCGAGTATATTTCAGTTCAGGGCCTGAAAAAGATTCAAAAAAATTTAATTGGAATTTCTATAATTTCTTTTCTATACTCTTAATTGTGATCATTAGGATCTTAATGTTATATGATTATAAAATTATATTATATGTGATGTGTTTGGTAGCTAGCATGTCATATGCAGAATGAGATTTCAAAAGATGAACACTTGTGACAACTAAGTAAATGAATTGTTGAAAGATGTCCTCATAGAATTCATTATCGCATTATTTATAAAAGATTAAACTTTTATTGACTTGACTGAGATTTAAATGTACTGTAAACATGCATACAGTAAAATAAAAATCAGTAAGTGGAACACATACAACTAAAGGAAACTTTGAGCACAAATTACATCTTTTTGTATAGAGAGCAGAGGATATATTTAGGATATTTTAGTTGGATAACTGAAGCTTAGTTTTATTTCTTGTGGCTTTTCTTAAGAGATTATTTTTGTTGCCAAAACTAAACACAAATGTGCCAGAATCAGAACTTAGAAGAAAATTTAAAATAGTACATATTATTCCCCATTCATTTAACTACTTTAAATGAATTTTACCTTGAATAATTCTTTCTTCAGTCACCTCTCTTTCAGTCACTTCCACAGGATGCCCATCAATTATTTTTGTGTATTTTTTAATTATAGGCTCTATAAGAAAAAAAATTTAAATGGTTAATTGCAAAATCATTGCAATACACTGGGCTGCTTTTGGATTTTTAGACAGTGGGGAAAGTGTTAGAAATAGTTCATTCAAATGTTTTCATTAGATTATAGAAATGCCTTGAAAAAAAATAAGAGCAAGCCAAGTTTTGCCAAGACTACATACTTTCAAACTAAAAATTGCTGTTTTCCTAAAATCTGAATAAAGGTAGTTATTTTAAAACATATATTGAATTGTTTTGCTTTGTTGGCTTATTGAGAGCTTTGAATAACAAAAATAGCATGTTTCTTGATTATTCTGCTAAGAAATTAATAGAATTGGCAAATTGTTATTGCTACATTGCATCTTAGGTCTACAATTCAATAACTTTTTAGCATGCAGAGTGAAAAATTATTTCTTTTATTTGCATTAATAAGAAAGAAATGAAAGTTAAAATTTAATTTTCTGATGCAATATATATGATTAAAACATGCTAAAAACAATTCTATAGCTGCAAGACTCAGTCTTCCCACTTGTATTTAAACTTTGGAACTGGTATTTGAAACTCTTTCCCAAATCCTTCTAGTTAGTATTGCCCAGACCACGAAATATATTCACCTCCATGAATCACTTTAGTTATTGTCTCTCCTTCCCTGACCAGCTTAAATTCTGGCTCCCCTTCAATCACTTTGGTGAACTTTGTAATAGATGGCACTGCAAAGCATTGTTAAAACATCATGAAATGTGTTATGAAAATGACACATGAAAATTTTATGTAAGTTTAAAAATATCTCGGAGAAAAATACTCTTGAAAACACAATATCTAGAAATCAACTGCAGAGCCAGTTCTAAAGCTTCTAAATTTAGCAGAGCATATTCAGAACAATATAGTCATACCATAATCAAAGTGTAACATTAAACTAATTTAAATCCTTTTGACTGAGGTTTCAAGTTGGCCAGATTTAAAATAAGAAAAATTGTTGAAATACTGTATCCTTTAACCTATATTGGTATTTATTTATTTTGATATAATGTATATTATGTAAGCAAAAATATCATAGATGTTTGCATGCATGGGCAGATTCAGAAATTTGCAGTTCTTTGATATAACTATAGGAAATCATAATTCCCATTTGCCATTTTGATTTTTAACATCATTTATTTGTTTGTTATTTTTTATAAGGCATCTCGAATGTCCAAGCAACTTTTTAAATAATAAACATGCAGAAAATAATAATGAACAACAACAAAACAATATATATTATTATTTTAGGACAGGAAGTTGCCTCCATTTTGGTTTTTGTTGCTTTTTGGGTAAACATGGCTCAGATGATGGAGTGATATTACCACTAAGCCACACCATCTCTTCTATCTCCAATCTCAAATTAAGTATAGGAATTCTGCTGAAAATATAGATTGATCCTTCCTCTCTGACTATGTGCTTTCCTGCAGTTCCAAGTAAATTTATAGATTTTGTAAAGTTTTCATTAAAGCATAATTGATTATAGGAACAAATTGTTACTGAACTTTATTCCAGCATTACATGCTACTTCCAAGAGAGATACTTGGAGAGGTTTCTCTTTGTTCCCTTTCACACAGCTTACCTTCAATCTCCTTTCGAATTGTGGGACCACCAACTACCCTTGTAATCGTTTTAATATCTGTGAGAAGAAATGATTTGTTCACTTATGATTTTTGTCTCTTACACAATTAGAGTAATCTAATCTAATTAATTCTGCTAGGGTTTTATCTTCCTTTATTTATGGGAGTTGTAAAATCTATTGAATCTTTCTATACAAATATGTTAAAAATACATGGCATATTGAAAACATACATAATATGAGAAGAAAAAATATGGTATCAGAGTTTTGTTCATTATGGCCTTTCTCACCTTAAAGTCTAGGAAAAAAAATAAAATCTTTCTTTTCCACATGTGAACAGAATATGGCCAACACATTTCCATAGTTGACTTGAGGTTTGCACAGATATTCACCCTCTCTGGGAGATGTTCTCTGTAAGTTAGCTTTGACAACTTTTATCAGTCTCCAGCCATCCCTTTTTAGGAAAAGTGGATGAGAAGATGACAATGGCTCAATTCAGAAGAGGCAGAAGAGATTAAGAAGAGATGGCAAAATTATACAGCAGAACTATACAAGAATGAGCTTAATGTCCCTGATAGCCATGATGGAGTGGTCACTGACCTCAAACCAGACATCCTAAAATCTGAAGTCAAATGGGCCTTAGGAAATCTGAGCAACAAAAAAGCTAGTGGAGGTGACAGTATTCCAGCTGAGCTATTCAAAATCTTAAAAGACGATGCAGTAAAAGTGTCTTCAATTTGTCAATTTGTCAGCATATTTGGAAAACTCAAACATTAGCCACAGGATTGGTAAAGGTCATTTACATTCCAATTCCAAAGAAGGGCAATACCAAAGAATGTTCAAACTACTGCACCATTGCACTCATTTCACATGTTAATAAAGTTATGCTCAAAATCCTACAAGCTAGGCTCCAGCAGTATGTGGATCGAGAACTACCAGAAGTACAGGTAGGATTCCGAAGAGGCAGAGGAACTAGAGATCAAATTGGCAACATATTCTGGATCATGGAGAAAGCTACGGAGTTCTAGAAAAACATCTACTTCTGCTTCATTGACTATGTTAAAGCCTTTGATTGTGTGGATCAGGACTTTTGGCAAGTCCTTAAAGAGATGGGAGTACTAGACCATCTTATTTGTCTCTTGAAAAACCTATATGTGGGTCAAGAAGCAACAGTGAGAACTGGATTGAACCACTGATTGGTTCAAAATTGGGAAAGGAGTTCGGCAAGGCTGTATACTGTCACCCTGCCTATTTAACTTTTATGCAGAGCATATCATGAGAAAGGCGGAGCTAGATGAATCAAAAGTTGGAATTAACTTTGCCAGGAGAAATATCAACAACCTCAGATATGCAGATGATACCACTCTAATGACAGAAAGTGAAGAGAAACTAAAGAGCCACTTGTTGCGGGTGAGGAGAGTGCAAAAGTTGGCTTGAAACTCAACTTTAAGAAAATTAAGATCATGGCATCTGGCCCTCTCAATTCCTGGCAAATAAATGGGGAAGAAATGGAGGTAATGACAGATTTTATTTTCCTGGGCTCCAAGATCACTGCAGATGGGGACTACAGCCAATAAATTAAAAGATGCTTGCTCCTGGGGAGGAAAGCTATGGCAAATCTAGACAGCATACTAAAAAGCAGAGATATTACCCTGCCAACAAAAGTGTGTATAGTCAAGGCTATGGTTTTCCCAGTTGCAATGTATGGCTGTGAAAGTTGGACCATAAGAAAGGCTGAGCACCAAAGAATTGAGGCCTTTGAACTATGGTGCTGGAGAAGACTCCTGCGAGTCCCTTGGACTGCAAGGTGATCAAACCGGTCAGTCCTAGAGGAGATCAACCCTGACTGCTCTTTAGAAGGCCAGATCCTGAAGATGAAACTCAAATACTTTGGCCACCTAATGAGAAGGAAGGACTCACTGAAGAAGAGCCTAAAGCTGGGAACGGTTGAGGGGAAAAGAAGAATGGGACAATAGAGAATGAGGTGGCTGGATGGAGTCACTGAAGCAGTAGGCATGAGCTTAAATGGACTATGGGAGATGGTAGAGGACAGGAAGGCCTGGAGGAACATTGTCCATGGGATTGCGATGGGTCAGACACGATTTCACAACAAACAATAAACCACTACAAAAGTCACTGCATTGGTTATTAGTAGGCTTTCAGGTCCAATTCAAATTCTCTCAAGTCCCACCTTTCCTTGGTTGAATCTGCCATTCTAATAATAACAAATCAAGAATGTCTGCTTAGAGTCTCCCCTTAGTTTGAGGTAAGATGTGCTTTCTCTGTTGTGGTCTCTATACTTTGGATCTCTTTGCTTCAGAAGGTTCACACAGCTCTTCCCCTTCTGGCATTTCATAACATTATTTTTTTAAACTATTCCATCATATTTTTAAGATGGGTTAAATGTTTCTAGCCACCATCTGAGGGAGTTCAATTAATTATATGTCTTTCTTTTCATTTTGTATTTTTACTTTGTTGTATGCTGCCCAGAGTCTATGGTTTGGAGAAAGTTATAAAAACTGTTGAATAAATAACATCTTTGTATATAAAGTAGAGGACTATTGTTGACTCATCAGCAATGGTATTCTAAGCAATGATTTTTAAAAACCCTCCAATATTAATCATATCCTGGGGTAAAGCCAGATGGCAACCAATGATTTGTTGGCTGCATAAAGGAATTAAAGAACTACTATTTTCTGTGCTTATTTCAGCTGTATTAGTATTCCAAGTGTTGTCTTACCAGTGCAGTATAAACTGGTACTTCATGTGATCTTGATACTACTCCTCTGTTTCCAACTCACTAACTGATCAAGGTTAAAAGCCTTATAACAAAGTCTGCAAACAAATAATCTGTTTTATTAGGATATTATGGATTCAACTCAAATTATCTAAAGATAATTTTGAAAGAACTTTTTTGGAGCTAAAAGCATCCCAATGAGACATGAGGTTTGCACATATGTTCACCCTCTCTGGCAGATGAAGATCACTGTGATGTTGTCATGTACAGCATAACATGACTAAAACTGCCTCAAACATTCAAAATCCACACATCTTCAAACTTCCAAGGCTGAGAAACACTGCCCTTATCTGAACTGCTATATGATTTTCCATTCCTGTAATTATTTGCAATTGAACATTTTAGTTTTTAAACTACTTACTGTAAAATGTTAGTGGAATTTCTTTAAACGTGCTACCATGGATAAACTGAAAAAAAATTAAGATATCAATTTAATTAACATTCAATCAAATCACATGTATTTATAAGAAACAAGAAAATGAAAACTGTTGAGTTACAGTGCATTAAGTGGGCTAATTCTATTACACAAAAAGCTTAATGAAAACCTGAAAATAAACAAAGTAGAGAAATCATGCAGAGAATGGCTTCTGGAAGATTTTCAAAGTCCTTAATAGTAGCTCTATTCTGGATCAGAGACTTAAGGAATGGTGCAGTCAGTAATATTCTGACCTACTGTATGATTTTATCTACTGTAGGGATGCATAGCTCCCATCTTTTTCTTTTAATAGCTTTCAATAAGGGTTGGTTGGTTGGCTGACTGGCTGGCTGGTTGGTTGGTTAGATAGACACTGGACCAGTGGTGGGATTCTACCAGTTTCCCTACCGGTTCGGTGATCACGTGTGTATGTGTGTGTGCACGCACATCTAACATGTGCATATGCATAGCTTTCCAAACACCAGCTGAGGCTGTGCCGCGCCAATCGGCAAAGAGGATGAAGAACAGAAAAGTGCAGGGGCAGGTGGGAGGGCCAATTCTGCACTTTTCTCTTCTTTCTCTTTCCAGCTGATTGTCTGAGCTTTTTTTTTTTTACTACCGGTTCAGCTGAATTGCTACCAGTTCGGCTATACCGCATTTCTCGGTAGCATTTCTCCACTGCATTGGACTACTAAAATCTAGGACAAAATAAGCTCAATGGCCAAGTAGCTGTAGAATAGCACAGAATGAAGAAGAAGGAATTATGTCTTTCTGCATACAAACTCTATCAAGACAACTTTCTTCTTTTACATAGCATTTTGATTTCCCAGGAGACATATTTTTGTGTAAGAAAAGAACAAAACTAATAACCCAATGTCTTGGCTGAGTTGTTACTGGCAAGTTTTCCTTCTCATTGAAAGCCACAAGGAAGATGCAGAAATAATTCTGAATATAAAGAAGAGGAGAAAGGGGCTCTTTTTTGACAGGGAATTACTTAAATACTATGCATACACCCCAGTCAGTAATCATGAGTAAATATATTTGTATTAACAATGAGATTTATGAAGGTGGAGGTTCATTCTCCAAGCTTGTGGGTTAGTTTCACAATGTTTCATTACCAGGCTAGGTAACATTGATAGTGGAATTTAGGGGAAACTCCACTAATGATGTTACTTAGCCTGGTAATAAAATATTAGAAAACTAACCCGCAAGCTCAGAGAACGAACCTCCACCCTCATCCTATACCTGAACTACCAATATTCGCCACCATTAACGAGATTTATCCCTGAGTAAATATGTGTAAGATTAGAGTAATCTTAAATTGGGAAGTAAATGCCAATTATATTCATTTTATTGTGAAATATAAATAATATAGATTTAAGAATCATTTTTGAGAGAAAAACTTCTTAAAACTGGTGTTTTTTCAAAGCAAAGAATTAAAAAAAATGCTTTTAAATATTATGAAGGAGGAGGATGGGAGTATTTTTCCTTTTATTTTTTTCTTTTGACAGGACTATCACTGTCCGAGGAAATTACTATGGAAAAAGACCCTTATCATGACTAACTGTCCATTGGAGCCTTAAAAGGACATGGATAAAATGGAATGGAATTCTCTGCATCCTAACCATAACCCCCACCTTTTCCACAAAGTTCTTCCTAGGTGATGTTGAATGGGAATGGAAAAGAATCCAGGGTGTCCATCAATCATTGCCCTAAAATTGCTTGGTATTAAATCTCAAAGGGCAGCTGTAGCTCCCAACTTCATTACAGAGTTAAAATAACATTCAGCTGTGTGAGAAGCATAATTTATGTTGACACACTTTTCAATGACAGGAAAATGCTCATTAACATAGCCATGAGGAAGAGTGATTATCTACATCAGACTTGATGGAATTCATGGTCATTAAATTGTTTCCAAAATAATGTTTTGTGACAGAAAAATTATAGACATATTCCCAGATGGTAATTGATTTCCACATCTTATTTAAGACTGAATTCTCCTTAATTATTAGTGCATATGCCCTAAATGTTGCTAAAATATTTCTAAAATACTTTACCTGTAGGTGAGATGGGTGACATATAAATTTAATAATCATAATAAATGAAAGGAAGAGGTAAAATCGTAGGTAGGTAGAGGTAATAAATATGGTCTGCATTCCTTCTACCTCAAAACACAACCAAATAATCATACCTTGATCTGAATGTACTTAATCAATTTTCTGAGAATTGCAAGGAGCTGATCATTTCCAACTGGCATATCTAAAACAAAATATATTTAGTTAAATAAGCATTTGACAAAGTAGACCACAACCTACTTCTTGGTAAGCTAGAAAAATGTTATCATCACCACCAGATGGATTTGTAGCTGGCTGACAAATTGTACTTAATGAGTAGTCCTTAATGGTATTACATCGACATGGAGAGAAGTAAGCAGTGGGATACCACAAGGCTCCGTCTTAGGCCCAGTAGTCTTCAATATCTTCATAAGTGACTTAGATGAGGGAATAGAAAGGGAACTCATCAAATTTGCAGGTGACAGTGAACTATTAGGAATAGCCAACACCCATGAAGACAAGCTCAGGATCCAAAAAGACATTGACAAACTTGAACAATGGGCCCTATCCAACAAAATGAAATTTAAGAATAGGGAGGTTTTACACCTGGGCAGGAAAAATCAAAGGTATACGTAAAGATTAAATGAGACTTGGCTCAAAAATGGTAACTGTGAGAGGGACCTTAAAGTGTTAGTGGATAATCACTTCAACATGAACCAGCAGCAGCCAAAAAAGCTAATACAATCCTGGGTTGTATAAACAGAGGCATAGAATCAAGATCACTTGAAGTATTAGTACCATTTTATAAAATACTAGTAAGACCACATTTGGAATACTGCAAATAATTTTGGTCACTATACTACAAAAGAGATATCGAGACCTTGGAAAAAGTTCAGAGAAGAGCAACTAAGATGATCAAAGGCCTGGAGACTAAAACATATGAACAACGGCTGCAAGGATTTGGTTTGACTAATCTAAAGAAAAGAAGAATTAGTGGTGACACGATAGCAGTATTCCAGTATTTGAGGGGCTGCCACAGAAAAGAGGGAGTCAAATTATTCTCCAAAGCACCAGAGGGCAGGACAAGAAACAGTGGTCAGAAACTAATCAAAGAGAGAAACAACCTGGAATTAAGGAGAAACGTCCTAACAGTAAGGACAATTAACCAGTGGAACAGCTTGCCTCCAGAAATTGTGGGTGGTTCATCACTGGAGGTTTTAAGAAGAGACTAGACAGTCACTCGTCTGAAATAGTATAAGTTCTCCTGCTTGAGCAGGGGGCTGGACCAGAAGACCTCCAAGGTCCTTTTCAGCTCTATTTTATTCTATTTTATTCTATTTGAAAAAATAAAAGCTAGTTTGGAATCATTGTTAGCCTAAAATTTCTGGGAAACGGAAATTATGGGTCATTTTTTTGAGGATGGTGGGATGATAGAAAAATAAACTTTTCATTTCCATTACTATCAGCTGATACAGTTATGTATTCTGATCTTTCATATTTATTAAAATATTTGTACTTGGAAGGCACATCTGGACTACATGGTGCAATCAGCCCTTAGGTCCACAAATGCCATCATTTTTTTTATAGGTGGAGGACTATTAGTCCCTGCAGCCTTAAACCTTTTTGAGGCTAAAACATTGACAATTCTCTACAGGGCACTTTTTTTTTTTTAATGAAAGAGTCATTGGAAACCATGAAAACAAAATTCCTGTGATCAATTGTAGTTATATCCAACAGGATAGTTGAGAATTTGGACAAGAATTCTTCAAATTCAAGTTGGGACCTAGAAGATGATAACTTCCTGGCAGAAAATGCAATTATTCCTGGTAGCTTGGACTCCTCAATCCTGACTTCTCCTTGGACTTCTCCTCTCCCAGGAAACAGGCAATAGAGCACAAACTGGGCTTTCCCCATTGTTCTTAATTTTACTAGGCTATGATTCAAGTCAAGTAATTGGTATTCAACAGAATAGGAGATATGGAGTTCCAATTTGAAGTCAATCCTCCACAGGAGAGGATTAGATGTGGTATATAGGAACCAGCAAGATATCTGAAAAATCTAACCTTTCTTAAGAACAGAATAGCATTTTTAGAGCTAGCAATTTAGACTTATATACTGCTTCATGTGCTTAAGCATTCTCTAAGCAGTTTACAATGTCAGCATATTGCCCCCAATCTGGGTCCACATTTTACTAACATTGGAAGGATGGAAGGCTGAGTCAACTTTGAGCCTCATCAGGATCAAACTCCTGGCAGTGGGCAGAGTTAGCCTGCAATACTGCATTCTAACCACTGTGTCACCATGGCTCCATGGCTAAGAAGAAGATTTAATAACTTCCCCTCCGGCAGGTACACTAAAACCCCCATAGCAAAGCAAACATGTACATGTGGCAACAGGGAAATTAAAAACATATCATACTGCAAACACTAAAGGAGAAAGCTCCTTGGTGCTTTCTGAGCTTGATAGTTTTCTTGCAGATGTTTCATTACCCAAACTAGGTATCATCATCAGTGCTAATAAGGAGTGGGGTTTGAAAGAAGAATCCTTAAACAACATGTAACATATTAAATTCAATTTAAGGCATCTCATACTCAAGTATGAGTACTACTTTTGGGATACCCCAGGGTGTGTCAAGTAGGGCCTTAGAAATTTCCACTTTTACTGTCTCTAAAGCATTCTTCATATACAACCTGTACTGCATCGAGTATTTGAGCTAAGTCAGCCTGGTCATCATCACTTTCTTTCAAGCTTGTTGCCAGCTGCCATGGAAAAAAGGGAGCAATGGGCATTTGGGAGGGGGAGTATACGGGGGGGGGGGAGTGAAATGCTAGGAACCAATGGGGAGGATTGAACTCATGGTAGGCAGAGAGACTAAAAGGGTTTATCTCACATTTTCAAAGCCAATTGTCCTGGGAATGGCATGCACAGTGGTAGCACAGGACACCTGGATTGGAGATGTTTCCAAAACATCTTACTGAATGATGATTGGACTCTGTCTGCCTGACTATTGGGGGGGAGAGATGCGCCCAGTGATGGGATTCAATTTTTTTTACTACCAGTTCTGTGGGTGTGGCTTGGTGGGCTTAGCTTGGTTTGGTGGGCATAGCTTGGTGGGCATGGCAGGGGAAGGATACTGTAAAATCTCTGTTCCCTCCCCACTCCAGGGGAAGGAAACTACAAAATATGCATTCCTTCCCCACCTCAGTAACCTGCTTTCCAGCTCTGTTCTTCTGTGCAGGGCAACGAAAGAAGACCCAGCCAATCAGCTGGGACTTGGGAGGCAGAGAATAGATGGGGGCAGGGCCAGTCAGAGGTGGTATTTGCTGGTTCTCCGAACTACTCAAAATTTCTGCTAACGATTCTCCAGAACCGGTCAGAACCTGCTGAATACCACCTCTGGTATTCAGAGTACCTGCTGAATACCACCTCTCAACCTGGGGTGACTTTCAATCTGTAATTTTCACATGCGCTTGCTTCAGACCTTGTCTGACATTTGCTGCATTTTGATCTTTCCTAGTAAAAGTATTTTTTCTCTAAATTCATGGAGTCAAGGGTTTTCTTTCCTAAGAATTGATTGGGACAATCCTGACAGGTAAGTTTTAGCTTCAAAAAGCCTGAGTGCTGCTGCTAGAGTTCAGCTCCTTAGGAGTACAAATTTCTTCTCATGGCTAATATAGATTTTGATGTCAGTTATATAATACAGGAAGTCCTCGTGCTTGGGACTGGCAATTCTGTTGCTAGGTGCTACTAACTTCTCCTTGCTTGTGATAATTAAACTAAGTATATTTAATGTTTCATAGGTTCAGACCAATGGTTTAGAATTCTATTTTCAAAAGGCCACAGATATTTTGTTGGAATACCGTAATCAGGAATACATGTTCCAGCTTTATAGTTCTGAAATATTTTTATCAGGACCAACCAATATAGCACAAAAATTATGGATTTACCCCTCCCCAATCATTCCAATATATTGTCAATATGGATCATATTACTACTTCCAAACTTCCTATACTGACCATATGGACTGTAAACAAGAATTAAATTGTCACTGGTGTCTGGTATTAATTACAAAATCCCTGCTTTCTCAAATTTCCTATTCCGTTTAACTTGTGCAGAGTGGATGATGAAACATAATATTAGACATTGCATCACATTAAGTGAGATCTTAAAATTTCTTACTGGAAGTTGTTTCAAGAGCACAGACTTCATAGAATCATAGGCTGGAAGGGGGTTGGAGATCTTCTATCCAACCCCCTGCTCAAGGCAAGAGTTTTATACTATACCAGTCAAATGGTTGTCCAGTCTATTTTTGAAAATCTCGAGTGATTTACACAATACCATCCCAAGTTATCCTTCTTCCAAAAATTCTCAAAAATGCCAGCCATGGGTCCCTCCCACCCAGTCCATTATCACTCTTTAACAATTGCACAAAATTACTATATTGACTTTTCTATGATGATGTGAACCTGTGGGAAAAATCGGTATATCTCATAGCCACTATATCTCATTAATACATAGTAATAATCCTTAAATTACCTGCAGGATATAGAAGCTTGTCTATGACATGAATCACACCATTAGTTGCCATGAGATCAGATTCTGTTGATTTCAGTTCATTTACTAGCAGAGTGTCATTTATCTAAGCAATAATCAACAAGAATTAAAACAAGAAAATTATCCACAATTAGTGAAATGTTTTCATCTTTAATATTAAAGAAATTTGGAGATTTAGGTAAATTTAAAGAAGCTGATAGAATTTTAATCAACAGTAATGCATAGTGTTTGCAAGGGTGCTCCTCATTGTCAGTTTGGATATGTAAAGGTCAGTGAATAAAGGTAAGGATCCTTTTTTAAAAAGCTATAACTACTTACCATTTTCAAATATAGTTTGCCACCTTGGATAGTTTTAAGAATGCTAGTCACACCAGGTTCAATTCCACTTGCAATGAAAACTCCTTGTATCAAATGATAAAGCAAAATGTTCCTAAGAGCGTTTTGGTCTCCTAGTGAAAAAAATGCAAAAGATATGGGCACTGGTTAGTCTAACCCACTGCTACAAAGAGCTTACTTTCCTTCAATCAACACACTCCTTCAATACTCCTTCACTTCAATACTCTGTTTTTTTTAAAATTCCAAATTAATCAAAACTTGAACTTAAGATGAAGTAATTAGCAAAGAGATTTTATATCTTGAATGCAATGGAAATCTTATAAACAACAATAATAGTATATCTAATTCATCTTACAATTCCACAAAAAAACACAGAGGTTTTCAATTTGGACTTGCAACTGGATTTTATGCACTATGGGAGAGTTCAAAGAAGTCCTCCTCTTGACATTTTCCAAAACAACAAGAAGGAAAACATAAATTTTAAAACAAAATAAAGCAAAATTGCAACTTCTTTGAAAATAAATCATTTATTGAGATCTAACATATAATTCACAAGTGAGAACAAGCCAAAAATAGCTCATGTACCAGAAAGAATAAGGATCTCAATGTCACAGGATGACACAAGAATGGAAAATGCTTATAGGTAGGATAACACTATATGTGGAAGGGGGAGAGGTTGGGTTTGAAAGAGGTTAGGAAGGAAATCATAAAGTGGTTATCTATGTGTTTTTGGATCCTATCCTCTACCCCATACAGAAATCTAAACTAAATCAACCACAACAGTTAGTTGTTGAAAACATATTCAGTGATAACGAGACTACCAAAATCTCTCTCTCTGCCCTCCATCTTCCCTTCTCCTTCTCCCCACCCCTTCCAGCCTGGAAAGATTTATTCTTGAGACATCTCTACAGATTTCAACACATTTGTTGTTTTATGAAATTTTCCAAATACCAATGAAAATCTGACTGGTGTGTCCTTTTCCCCCCGTTTTTCAAAATACATGAGCAAAATCCTTCATTATCCTAAAATACAATTCATTTGATCCTGGAAATTTAAATTTATTCATAATATAACTCTGGTCCTTCAATTTATTCTATTCTACATAGCTGCCTGGTGAAATTCATATTACACTTCTGATATAAGAATAAACCAAAAGAGATGGGTAGAACTGTTAGCACTTTTTTGACTCAATAGATAATGTACTTTCCTTCTTCCTTTTATTTTCAACATATCTATAGAATTTTTTTTGTTCTTGTTGTTAGCTTTTTGACTAGTTATTTTCTAGTTGTTATTCTTCTTTGGTGACCTGTCTCAATTTCTATCTCTTATACCCTGTTTCCCTGAAAATACTACCTATCCTGAAAGTAAGTCCTAGCTTGATTTTTACATGTGCCCAGTTTAAGCTCTACTCCCAAAATAAGCCCTAATTAAGATCCTGCCTACTCGAGTGCACAGGTGAAAAATTCACCTAGGGTGGGAATGGGAGGGTGGAGCTGACCTACTACTTACCTTTGGATAGTTGTAGTCAGGCCTTGCCAGCCCATTTCTTCTGCAGCCGGCTTTCCTGAAGACCTCTGTAGCTGATAACATCGATCTGGAGCTCTGTTATCAGCTGCAGAGGCCTTCAGGAAAGCCTTGCTGGCCGCAGAAAAAGTTCCTGAAGGCCTCTGACACGAAAAGGAGGGTGACGCACGCAAGTGAGGTTAGTCAGTAGATGACATCCCCCGAAAATAAGACCTGGTGCCTTTTTTTGGTGGCAAAAATATATATATAAGACAGGGTCTTACTTTCAGGAAAACCCAGTATGTATTTTTCAGATCTTTACCAAGCTATTTGGGCAGCTATTTTAATTTCTTTTGTTAACCTCTTCTTTGAGAAATTATTTATGATTGTTATTAGTATTACCTTTTTTAAGAATATAAGACTACACAGTACTGAACTTCTGCCATAGATTCATATAATAATTGCTGCAATACCCCACTCTCTTTGAAGATTAATAGATGTACATATTAACTTCAGATCCTTTTAAAATCAAGAATTCCAGACTTTTATGGTCACCTTTCAACACTGACAATTGGTCAGGATCAAATCAAGGAGAACATTGTCAGTAAAACATAAGGAATCTTCTGGTCACTTAAGAGAGCAAGAGGCAGAATATATTGCCAAAGCAATAATCATATACCTATAAGGTATCAAAAACAAAACATAAACAAATATGAATTCCATATAATAAAGTAGTGCTAACTTTTCATGACCTCTGGACAAAATGGGTGGTACCCAAATCAGAGGGGGGGGGAGGGGGGAGGGGGGGCAGTGTCAGCCCTGGAGGCCATTCTTTTCTCTCTTTTTTTGGTCAAGTTTTTTATTTTATATTACATATACATATCAATGCATGAACAGTGTGACACCTGGGTGCCATACATTTTGTTACAAATAATATTATTACTCATGATTATTACATTTATCCAGCTTATATATTTCTAGTAATAATACACATTTCATATTGTAATAATAATAATATTCATTTCATATTGTTTGAACATACCTGATACAATTTCTAAACCTCCCTCTTGTTACTACATTTATCTTATTATGTAAAAATGTGTATACTGTTATTCCCCTTTTCTCTTATTTCTGTCTCTATTCTAACTTTTACTCATGTCACCATTATATTAAAAGATGTTTCCTTTCTGTCTTTCATCTCTCATCTGCTTTAATACTTTAATTCATCATTATTTCATTATTCAATGTTGCAATATTCAATTCTGATGCCAATCACAATATTATTTAAATATACAGAATGATTCTATTCATATTCTATACATTGATCCAGTCTATATGATTCTGCTATTAATACAACTGTTTATATTAAAATATATTCTTTCATTATTTCATTATGCTATTTGACTTTATTATTTCACTGTTAATCATATTATTTAAGCATATTTAATAGTACCATCGTTCAAATTCTAATTTTCCCATTTTAATACTTAATTCTTATTCATATGCCCCATATTCCACTCTTCACATTTATCTCTATTAAAATATTGTCCTTCATTATTTCATTATTATTTCATTGTTCAATATTTCAGTATACTATTCTAGTACCTATCACAATACATACAAAATAATTCTATTCATATTCTTTGTTTTCATCCTGTCTATATAATTCTAACGTTAATACACATGTTTATGTTAAAATATGTTCTTAAATAAAAATAATTTTTCTCTTTTTTTTCTATCCATCAAAACTTTTAAGTCTTCTTTTTTTGACTTGCCTCCCATATTCTTCTTTTGGATCTTTGTCTCTATTTAGATCTACATCTACATCCTGACTGTTCAATCTAAATATTTCTCCCATCCCTACCCTCTTCCACTGTTTAACTTTATGACTATCTGCTCTAACCCCTATCTCAAACCCCAAAGCATCTTCCTGCTTCTCCAATTCTCTTTTTAGATCTATTGAAGTGTTTTCCCCTTTGTTAGATTCATCAATCATTGTTAATGTTATTAGTATCTCCTCCTTGTTGTCTTCTTTTTGCTGATTTCCTGGTTCTGCTTTTCCTTTCATTCCTTCTGCTGGCTCTTTATTTTCCTGAGCATCTTGGTCTTTACTCATTATCCCTTGTATAATATTTTCCAGTTTTTCATCAATGCCATCTATTAATTCCCTAGTCGCCTTATGTTCTTTCTGTATAATATCCTTTATGCTTTGAAACATCAGCTCCATCTCATTTAAAGTTCTGCTCATTTCCTCCTTGTGTTGCATCTTGTCTTCTTTTAATGAATCCCACTTTTGGCCAATAGCTTAAGAACCCTTTATTCAAAGCTGAGGTTTGAATAATGCACACTAGTCACAGTTCTTTATGTCCCACAGATAATCAGTCAGTTCCATTTAAATAGTCTAGGGAGTTATCCAAGCCTTCTTAAGTCACTTTTATAAGTTCAATCATGTAACATAACATCCAGAGGTCATTTTAATTGAATATCTTCCATGTTCTCATATTTAAATCTCCAGTGGTCTTAGGGTAGGTAAATGAAACCCAGTAAGTATTTTCACAGTCCTTCAAATAAATGTTCTCAAGCTTGTATATTTTCCTCTCATCAGCAGATATCACTCTCTACGTAACAATATATCTGATTTTAATTATTTTGAATTGTAATTCAAGTATAAAAGCAGTGTTAATTTTTTAAATCCATAATGCCAGCATTTTTTAAAAAAATAATGTTTATTGAAAGTTTCAAAAAAAAAAGAATATTTTAAAAAAAGAGAAACATGTTCTCACATTTTGTAACGTTTTCATAGTAGTGTACATTTCTATTAGTGTCAATTAAAGTCATTTGCTACAAGTAAATCTATAACTTGTTTCCGAAATCCTTACTTATTTATGTTATTATTACAATTATAATACAATATTTATTTAATTATATTATTTTACATATATACATAGCTATATATACATTTATCCTTATTTCCATTTTTCCTTGTTGTTTGTTTAATCAATTTCACTAGACATCTTTACTTCCTTTTTATACAACCATTTGTACCATATATTCCAAATTGTAAAAAACTCCCCCTCTTCCTTGTTTTTTAGTAACATGGTTAATCTAACCATTTCTGTGCATTGGTGGATTTTATTAGTTATTGCCAGGTCCGTGGGTATCATTGTTGATTTCCAGTTTCTTTTCCTTTCGGTTTGGTAATTTTCTCAAAGTGCTTGCTGCTTTGAAAATAATTCTGAGTAAATAGTTCCGCTGAACTTTTTCTTGGGTTGTGTTTTAATAAAAAAGAATCCTCTTACCCAATTCCACACTGTTTACCAAAATTCACTCCAGCACAAATCTTAAATGGTCTCCGGCTGTACCAGCTTCCTGGCAGCCATCTTTGGACAGCCTCTTCTCTTCATTGTGGCTGAGAGGGAAAAAAAGCTCCGGGTCAGGCAGGAGAGATGCGGGTCTCCATGACTTTGCAGGGCACCCCTCTTTGCTTTTCTGCCCCATAGGGCAGCTTTAGCTCCTTTCGGAGGTCATCAACATGGACAACTCGGCATGAGAGTGTGAAGACCTGCTCTTCATGTCTGATCTTGCCGCGACGTCAGCCGGATGCTCAAGACCATCTTTTTCTTTGGATCTTCAGGGCTGCCACATTTAGTGGGAAAATGGGAGGGGAATTGCATGGAATTGGTGGAGATATATAGCCATAACAACATTCTTTTCTCTAGGAGTCAAGGATGTTCAGCCTGCACTTGGAGAGGTGTGACTTGGATACAGATTTAGGAGGGAGATTAATGGAAGACTGCATTCAACTGCCCACTGGGCAGCTTCCAGTTTAAGGTCATGCTGTTTGGGTTCCAGGGAGCCCCCGCAGTTTTCATGCAGCTAATTAACAAACTGCTGCATGAGGATCTGTACAAAGGGATCATAGTTACACATAGTTTATCTGAGCAACATTCTCATATTCAGTGAAATGCAGGAAGAACACATTACGTTAGTATGGCAGGTATTGAAAAAACTCCTAGCTGCAAAGCTGTATGCAAAGCTCTGTACGTCTGAATTCCATAAGACTTCCCTGGACTACCTGGACTACCGAGTGTCAAGTGAGGGGATCAAGATGGATTCAGGAAAAGTGAAAGCAGTGCTAGACTGGCAACCCCTTCACACAGGCAAGCAACTCCAGAGCTTCCTGGGGTTTGCAAACTTCTACAGGCAATTCATTCCAGCATTTGCAGAGGTGGCACTGCCCCTAATAGAGCTACTAAAAGCAGGGCCCTTGGGAGGGCGGAAATGACGCCATGGTGACACAATGGAATCCCTAGGAGCTCCTGGGGGGCACCCATCAAAATCCTGACAGCTGGTGGTCCATCTGAACCTAATCATCTCAGACAGGTGATCATCGAGGAGGGGACATTCTGTAGATCCCAGGGATACCACAATATCCCTGGTAGATCCAGGTTTAGCCTCTCTAGCCAACTGAAAAGGAAAGTGGTCATTGCAAACTGCTATAAGGCTGGGGCAGCTACCGATGGAAAGAAGAAAGGAAGAGTATGATCGAACTGGGTGAGAAATTTAAACTTTTTAAACATTAAAGGAAGAGTCCCCAGGAAAGAACAGGGAAAAGAGAAAGCCAAAATTAAAGGTGGTGGTGGGTAAATCCCCCCCCCCCCGGAAGAAAGTGTTGAGGAAAGCAGTTTCCAGCATAAATAGAAAGAGGAAGCCATTAATTAAGGATTAAAGGACAGAAAACCTTTTAAAAACTGGACTGGATTTTTTGAATTTATTGGACTAAACTAAGAAGACTAAAAAAAGAAATTTGGATCTTTTTCTAATTTAATTTTCTTTCCTGACTTTTTAAACTTTTAAACATTTGCATTTAAATATAAATTTTGAAAGATAACAGAACTGTTAAAGTTGAAAGGGAAAGCAGTGTAGCAGTGCCACTTGCAGGGAAGAAGAATTTGAAGACAGAGGGAGAAGGGAAAAAATAACTATTTGATTACTTGGCTGTTTGACCTTGACAGCTGGAGAACGAGGAGATAAAGAAACATTGTTGACAGACATAGAGAGCTACACTGAGAACTTATATTGAAAACAGTGTAAGTCTTGGACAGTATAAGAAACAAAGGAGATACAAAGAAACAGAAGATTAAGGAACTTCCGGTTTGTCGGCTTCAGCAGCGGCAGGGATTCGCGATAATGCGCGATCCCTGTGGCGCTAGCCGTCTTGGTGCCTCCGATCCCGACGGGTCTGGAGGCTAAGGCTGCCCCATAGAGGCAGCCGAAGACAGGGGGGATCCGGAGAGGGGTTTGGGGGTGTTGCAGACCCCCTCCCCAGCCGGCAAAACCCCCTTTTCTCAAGGCGGTGGAGCGGCGGTCTGTAATGGCCGCCACAAAGAAGCCGGCAGCTGGGTAAGACTGTGCAGGAGGAAGAGGGAGAAAGTTTGGAAGAGAAAGTTTTTTCTTGGCTGACCCAGGACTTTAAGATACACCTAACATCCTGAAAACTATGACTTTTTGAATGATACTTTGTTTCCAGAGGAGAATTTCAAGCGGCAAATTCGAGGTGCTGAAAGGGAAAGTTTACTCTCCTTCCCTATGGAATCAACAAATGGATATTGAGAAACCTGTCTTTTTATAGAAGGTAAAAATTTGGCTCCTTGTTATAAGTGGGAAGGGAGAAGACAAAAAAAATATTAAGATCTTGTTGGAGGAGATGCCTTGAAGATTTTGAGACTAGAAATTAATTGCAACAAGGCTTTAAAATATAGATTGGGCTTTTCTTTTCTTTTTATTGATATTACCCCAGGAAGAGAAAGTGAGAACTTTGTGCTTTGTTTGGACTGATTGATGACTCTGGGACTTTGGGGAACTGTTCCAACTTTTGAAACATCTTAGTTGTTTTAAGAAGAAGAAAAAAAGAAAAGATTTACAATGGCTTTACCTGTTGATGAACTTAGAAAGGAATATGGAAAAATAAAGAAAGAAGGCAAGGACGCTGTGAAAGAAGCCTTTAATTTTTTAGAAATGGTGCTTGCTATTTATCAGCAAACACAACAACAGATGGAGAAAGCAGAAGAAGAAAAAGAAAAAGAAAAAGAAAAAGAAAAAGAAAAAGAAGAAGAAGAAGAAGAAGAAGAAGAAGAAGAAGAAGAAGAAGAAGAAGAAGAAGAAGAAGATGCCATCTTTAATGAATCCAAAAATTTAATTAAGAAAGAAAGGAGAAAGAGAGGAAGGAAAATGAAGGACTTAAGACTTAAAAAAACACCCAAGAAAGAGAAAAATAAGATGCAAAATCAACACAATGTTAGAAAGCAAAAGAAAAAAGGAATACAACAGAGAGGGGAAGCTAACAAGGCAGAGGTTAGGAGAGGGGGGTAAAAAGGTCAGGTGGGATAAGAAAGGAAGGGAAAAGGGGGGAAAAAGCCACAAAGGTATAAAACAAGATGGGACAAAGGGTAATGTATAATTTCTTTAAAAAAGAAGATTCTGCAAGGTACATAAGATGGTATTGTAGTATTTGTATTAGAAATAGAAAACTAGAATGTTATAAGAATTAATAAAAGATTAAAATATTGAAATGTTTAGTAATGATAGACTTTAAAATTTAACAAAATATTAAAGGGAATGTTTAAAATATTGAGTTTAATTAAAGAGTTTAATTGACTATTGTGTTGATGTTATTATAAACTTATTACTGTAGCATTTGTTTTTGAAATAGATAATTGGAATGTTACAAGATTTAATATTTAGATTTATTATCTAATTATGTATTTAATCATTTTGGATTTATTATTTTTTCTTCTTTTTAAAAGTTAGTAGGTAGAATGTACTAAGCAGAATCAGATTGGGTACTAGGCGTTATTTTAAATGTTAATTTAGGGGGACGATAGAAAGGCATCATACTCTGATTAGTGATTCCAGGAGAAATCCTTTTTTTTTACTATAGGGAATGAGATAAATGGATAATTTGGAAAGAATGGACAAAAGATACAAGCACAATGATTTAAATTAGAATGAATTAAATAAAATAGAATTAAGAAGAGTGAAAAGCGGGCAGAAGCTATATAGAAGATATAGAATGGTAACTAAGATAGGTAATGGTATATAAGATGAGCACGAATTTAATTGAAGTCCATATAGAGAGAGGTAATCTGGGGCCAAGTTACTTTCTAAAAAGAAGTTTTATGTTTTTGTGTTTTGTGTGTTTATGTCTGTGTGAGAATTAATAAAACCTTGGAGGAATGTTGGATGAGAATAACGGTAACCAAGTCAGAGAGAAATGAAGATGATAACTATAAATTGGATAAATATAGGAAAAAATAATAATAAAATTGAATAAGAGTAAAGAGAAATAATGAGAAATTTGCTAAGAGATATTTATATGTTCATATGGAAATGGTGTAAAATAGAATTATGTTGTATAAAATAATGTTTTATTCGACTTGTAAAATTTATAATGGAAAGAGGTTTTATGTATTCAATGGTTAATGATGGTTTGTTTGTCTTTAAAATTAATAAAATTTGTTTCAAAAAAAAAAAAAGAAACAGAAGATTAAATCTCTTTCTCATGAACTGTTTTCATTGCATTAGCAAAGCTGCACTCTGGAATTTAACACAGGGAAACCACTGAAGGCTGGGGATGCTGAGACCTGGTGACATGTGGATTATAACTGGATAATTAACCCATACCCTTCCTGTTTTTTTTAAAATTTTATTGGGACATAATACTAGAACAACTTTATGGATATTACAACATTTTTTCTTTTTTTTCTCCTATGCATATTTTTCTTATATAATCTTTTTTCTCTTTTTCTTTTTCTCTTTCTCAATTTTTAATTTTTGGGGTTTTTTCTTAACTTTTTAAGGAGATTGGTATCCTTTTTTCCAATCTCCTTCACCTTTTTATACTTAGCATAATAAGAAAAGTATCTTTTGAGTCATTTTTACTTTTATTTCTTTTTTCCTGGAATTTTTTAAATTGGATTTTGCTTTAAAATTGCTGATTTTCTCACTGGATTTCTACAGTCCCCCCCCCCTTTTGGAATTTATTGGATTAAAGCATAGAAGAGCTCGAAGAAAGAAATCTGGAGAAAGATCCCATTGCAGATTAGAAATTGATTTTGAACACAAAATGGATTACGATGAGATTATTAAGAGACAACAAATACAATATCAAAAAATGAAAAAAGCAACAACATCCACCCCATCTTCAGCCTCCTCCTTGGCGGCTTCCAGCCCAGGAGGACAGACATCTATTGATTTGATGTTACAGCAAGAAAAGGCAATACAGGCAGAATTAAAATGATCCTACAAGCATTACAAGAGCAAATAGGGAGAATGGATGAAAAAATAGGGAATGTGGAAGGAAAAGTAGGCAACATGGAAGGGACAAAGAAAGAGGCCAAGATGGACGATGAACAATTTAATACTAAGAGAAAAGGAGTACATTAAATACATGGAAAAAGAATTGAAATTCTTCTTTGAGAAAAATAGAAAAGAGAAAACTTCGCTACAAAACGTATAGGGTACAGCAAAAGTTTATATAAAAGGGCTAACAATAATATATACGGGAAAGAGAAACAGAAAGAAAAGACAGGCAGAAAAGATACTTCAGAACTGGCTCATGTTCCTCCACACTGTCCAACTCTGCTGCAAGCTCCGCAGGCTGCTGGCGGACCACGACACTAGCATGGGTATTTCCCTTTAAGACTAGGGATTAAAGATCCCTTTAAGAGGTGTTTATATAAGGCAGCCATTATAAAGGGGGTGTTCTCTCTCCTTGTGTCTAGTATTCATTGCAGAGTTCTCCGTGTAGAGAATAAGAAAGTGTGTTTGTAAGTTATTTTGCCTACCATGTTTATTTCTGTATATAACTGTTGTAGATAAACCACCACTGTTAAATGTATACATCTGTGTGTGCTGTGTTTTGCTCCTGGGTTATCTCATAATGGCAGTCATGCTGCAAATTCTCTTACACAGTGGCACTAAAAATGGTGCTTCCAGCCGACCAATGGTTTAATGAGAACTGGGACACTCTAACCATGAGAGGGGCTAGCTTGGAAGGGATCTAAGTTATATATCCCCACCAGCTTGGGACTGCAAGTCTTGCAACATAGCCACAATTCATGACTGGCTGGTCACTTCAGCTTTCTAAAAACCCTCCACTTGGCCCAAAGGCAGTTCTGGTGGGCGAAAAGCCGATGTGGAGTAATATGTAAAAATTTGTGCCACCTGCGCCACCATGAAGATGAGGCCAAGAAAACCTCCTGGGCCTCTCCAACAAGTGGCTAACCCAGCCAGCCCTGGGAGGAAATCATCATGTATTTCATCATAGAGGTCCCGGAGAGTGGGGGGAATACAGTCATCTGGACTGTAAATTGACTTGTTTTCTAAGCAAGTCCACTTCACTGCCTGCTCAGGATTACCCTCAGCAAAGAAGCTGGCAAAAATGTTCATCAAACAGATTTATTGATGTGATGACCTGGGGCATTGCACAAAGGCAACTCAGCCAGAGAATAAGTATGGGTCCCTTTAT
Source organism: Notechis scutatus (assembly GCF_049901735.1). Lineage (NCBI taxonomy): Eukaryota > Metazoa > Chordata > Lepidosauria > Squamata > Elapidae > Notechis > Notechis scutatus. Next base: position 162,328,141 of record NC_142010.1, on the reverse strand, counting down.
TAGCTCCAACTTTGCCCCGAGTGCCCCAGTTACCTTCCAGTGTGGAGAAAAAAACTCTCCCATGAACCTGCAACAGCCTTTGGCTGCAGATATTCCAATCCAAATGTTGTAACCATTAACCTTAAGTTATAAATCCAACAAGGCAAAATAAGGTAATAAATTCGGCAGGGCAAGATAAGGAGTTTCAGAAGTGAAGTATCACAGCAGTAAATCAAACCAGTTGGGAGTGTGTGAACCCCCTCTCCCTTGTTCTACCTCTCCCCAGTTCTATCCAGCCTGATTTTGTCCTTCCCCAGTTTCCTCCACAGCCTCCTCTCCCACTCCCTTCAAGCTGTTCGTCTTCCTCCTTGGATTCAGACTTCGACAATTGGCTGAAAAGAGTGCCCCACAGGGTGATCTCAGACAGAGGCATCCAGTTCACCACTAAATTTTGAAGAGAGTTCCTGAAATCCATCGGATTGACCCAGGGGCTTAGCTTGGCTTTCCATCTGAGTACGAACAGAGCCACAGAATGTACAAACACCATGATAGCTTAATACATAAGATGTTATGTGGATTATCAGCAAGAAAACTGGACAGACCTGCTGCCTTTTGCAGAAGTGGCTTACAACAACACGGTGCATAGGTCACCAGTGGCATGGATTTCAGGCCACCAGTGGCATGGATTTCGTTCCCATGCCCGAACTACCGAGAGAGCCACTCTCCTCCATGACTCTAGGATGGAGTCATTAAAAAAGGGCTGGGAAGACACCAAAAAAGTCCTAGCAGAAGCTGCTGAAGCATTCAAAAAACAAGCCGACAAGCACTGATCTCTCCAGCCCCCCTTCCATGTAGGAGATCGAGTCTACCTGTCAACCAAATACATTAAATTGAAATTGTGCAGCAAAAAACTAGGACCTAAATTTTTAGGGCCCTTTCTGATAGTGAAAATAATTAACCCAGTAATAGTTCAGCTTAACTTCCCACGCTTAATAGGAAAAGTGCATCCAGTCTTTCACAGCAGCTTGCTAAAGCCTGCTGTCAGTTCAAAACTGAGACCACAAAAGGGACCAGCACTCAAGCCAATAGAGGTACAAGGGGAGATCCATTATGAAGTTAAGAGAATTTTAGATTCTAAACTACATAAGGGTTGATTGACAAATACCCTTTGTCTGAGGCTACCTGGGTTAAGAGCTGGGACATAAAGGCAGATAGTGAAACAATTCCATGATAAATTCCCTGATAAGCCAAAGGGTCCTCCTGGGGGGGGGAGAGGGGGGAGGGAGGGAGGGAGAGAGAATACTTGCCATGGAGTCACACTTCATTTTATTTGGGGGGGAGGCTCACCAACAGGAGGGGAATGGCCATTTTTTTTTAAAAAAAAATCCAAGTTTAATATATAAGATTTAATTTATAAAAAAGAGGAAAAAAGAAATAATTGCATTATTGGTAATTAGATTTTGCTGCTAAACTTTGGCAGTATAATGTTAGAACCATAAAGACCATTTTAAAAAACCAAAATGACCAGGAGAAATAACATTACAATTCACATAATGCAAAAGAAGAAATGAAATAATTCATTCCAGGGAATGCCCTTATTTATCTTTTTATGACTTACTTATCAGAATTTCTTTCTCCTGTTCAGTCAAGCCTTTGAAAGCCTCATTTGTTGGAATAAAGAAAGTCCAATCACCAGGCTGGGACAGAACCTCTTCTAAGCCTGCAGCTTCCAGAAGACTAAGGAAAGTGCTGGCGATGAAAACAATACCAAATATAATATATCTCTTGCCATTTGACAGAATATTAAAATGAAATTGTACATAGAAAGAAGAATGTGCAATATTGTCAATATCAAAACCATTTTTATTTTGTATTCAGTTTCAGCTGCTTAATTCTGCTTGTTATGAATTGCCCAAATAGCAATGCTAGACGGACATAACCGTAAATTGGAGGACTAGTCACAATTTTTCCTCCAATGGTCATAACTTCAAATAATCAATAAATAGGCAGTTGATAAGTGACAACTACCCATACCCTAAAGTCTTGGGAGACCTCCAGGGTACCTTCCAACTCTGTTATTCTATTATTCTTGGAGCAGGGCTAGTATAGTCTTATAATTGGGTGCTTTTGCAGTCTTCAGCTTGAGCTATCTGTATGCAATTCCTGTAGAAAAACTCTAGACAGGTGCATAATGGAGAGGCGGGGGGTAAAAATGGACCTGAACTCTTGAATTGGATTACTGTGGCTAGACACCAACTGTCTTTCAATAAAAAAGTTGGGGTTAGGGTAATAATTCCTAAAAGGAACAGATTATTCTAAGGATGATGGAAGGCAGCTATGCTCACCACTATACCACCAATGCATTTATCAATTATTAGAAAACTAAAATGATGGCATTTGCCAAAAGACCCAAGAGCCATTCTTGGAACATAGATGACACAAAATTGAGCACATCTCCTGATTCAAATACCAGAGGGTAGTCCGTCCTTCTGCTGATAGTCAGAAAGCTATAACTGTGCTGCACCACCATAAATATTGCAGAAAATGTACTAGTTGCTTATCTGTCATTCTTAAATTCTCTAAAACAAGAGGTGTACACTATATGCCTGCCACACTCAAGTTATTCAAAGTCAAGCCAATAACATATTCTTTATGGTTTGCCAACTGAGCCCCTTCTCCAATTTTTACCATTAGAACCTACACCAGGGGTGTCAAACTCAAGGCCCACAGGCCGCATGAGGCCCACTGGGTGCTTAAATCTGAACCATGGACCCACCCTGGAAACAGCAAAGGACTGGCCTGTGGTGCCTCAGCCAACAAAAACACAGCCCAGCTGGGCTCCATTTGCAGCCATGATTGATGGCCTCCTGGAGCCCTTTGCCAGCAAAAACGGAACCTGGGGCCTCCCAGGGCAGCCTCCCTGGGTATTGTGGTTTGCTGGCAGCCTGCGGAGCTGGCAGCAGAGTTGGACAGTGGGGAGGAACATGGGCCAGTTCTGGAGTCTAGGGAGGGCTCAGACGAGGGATCTGCATCCGACACAGAGATGGGCCAGGGCCATCTGAGAGTTATGTGCTGAGTGCAGAGCAGGGGTGGGTTTCTACTGGTTCTGTCCACCTCTGTAGAACCGGTAGCTCTGAAGAGCAGCAGACATAGAACCGGTTCTATGTCTGCTGATGTTTTTGCCCGCCCACCCACCCGGGCTTTTACCTGATCTTTATTTCCTGATTTTTCAACTTCAGCTGCCGAACAAGGCACAGCTGCAGTTAGAAAAGCAAGAAAAGAGGTCTGTTTCAAAGGCTACTTCTCTGCAGGCAGCTGCTGCTGCTGATTTACAGGCGCACGGCTTGCAGCCTGCAGGGAAGGTCGTAAATTCCGAACTGGTAGTTAACCCTGTCGTATCCCACCCCTGCTCCAGAGCCTCCAGAATCTGACATCAGCAAGGAAGAGGAACAGGGGGATCCTTTTCCACTGTGCGCTTGTGCAGAGCTGCCAGAAGGCAAGAACAGTTAAGACAAAAGGGGCGACTCAGAAGTAAGGCTTGGAGATGATTGGCCCCTCCCATAAGACATAAAGGAGGAGCAAAGGGACATGAGCCTTTGCAGGAAGCAACTTTGTTCGTTCTGGTCGGTTTAAACACTGAAGCTCTGTGTTGACTGTGCTCCATTTGGCCTTGTACAGCTAATTGGCAATTTAATCATTGGTAGCATTTCAAGGGAGTTAAAGGTAGGTGCTTATCAGCCTTATCCCAAAAGACTGTGGCACACTTCTGTTGGACTATTCGTAAACTGTTTGGGACTCATTATGGGCTGTGAATGCATATAATTCACAGCCATTGAAATAAAACAAAAGGTTTTTGGGAACAGCGTGTGATTGTTACTGTCTCAGGAAGCCTTGGTCAGAACACTGGGCTCCATTTTTGCTGGCCAAGGGTTCCAGGAGGCCATCGCGACTGAAAACGGAGCCTCAATGAGTGATGTTGAGCTGGCCACATTCACCCTGGCCATGCCCCTGTCCCCCAGGTCAAACACAACCCTGATGCGGCACTCAATGAAATTGAGTTTGACACCTCTGACCTACACAATCCAAATTTCTAAGATCAGCCCTTCATATTCTAAATGTGTTTCTAATGCCACCTGCAAATAGAAACAGGCCTCATGAAAGTGGAAGATAGTGTGTAGATGACTATACTCAGCCATTTGCTCAGACTTTCTTTTCTTCCCCTTGGTCTTCTCCGATTAACTGTGAGTGATCCACATGTAAAAAGATACTGCCAACTACAACAGAATAATAGAGTTGGAAGGGACTTTGGAGGTCTTCTAGTCCAAACCCTTGCTCAAGCTGGAGAACCATTTCAAACAAGTGGCTGTCCAGTCTCTTCTTAAAAGCCTCCAGTGATGGAGCACCCACAAACTCTGAAGGCAAGCCATTCCATTAGTTAATTGTTTTCCCTGTCAGGAAATTCTTACCCTTGAACTTTTCTCAGGTCTTCTTATCAGCATAGTATATGATCTTTCCAAAGGGTTCATTAAACAGCATGTAGCAGACACAAATTGGACGTAGCCAGGATCCCAATATTTATTGTCAGTGAATCCCATAGGTAATCTGCCTCCCCTATGGCATAACTAATCTTGAAGTACCTAAACATAGGAGGACCTTTACTCTGGCACAAAGTCATGACCTCCCCTCAGGTATCTTTGAAGACTAATACACCAAGATTCCTTACTTAGAGAGGTAATGCCCCTATAATCTGAACACACATAAATAACAGAGTACATGCTTCTTGATGACTGTGCTACAAAAACATTTGTATTAGCTCATCTCACCATTACTTCATAAACATCCAAGGTGCATAGGACTATTTTATACCTCTCAATTCTATACCTTTAGATATCAACCCTACATTGTTGCCAGGTTCTGCATAGCAGTGCTTAAAATTGGTCATAGTATGACCTGTGCCATAACTTAAACTTAATGAGCATCTATTTTGTCATACTAGAGAGCTCTGTAATTTGATTAGACTTAGATTAAATATTAACTTCGGTCTATGACTATAATAAGAATTTGTTTTGACTAAGGTAAATGTCCCTACAAAGAACAAAACTTTGTTTTTCTCAATCCTTTTCTGGAGCATCTCTAAATTGTGCTGGTGTATTCCTAAACCAGAGTAGGATAATGTATTTCTGGAACAATACATAATTTTTGTAATTATATACTAATATTTACTAACATTTGTAATATTAAATATGAAAAGCATTATTGTATAGCTTCATATTTTTGCTCTCCTTCCTCCTAATAGTTAAAAATTCTTACTATACCTGAATCGTTTGTCAGATCTCAATACTTCATGCAGAGTTCTTTCTGCTGGTTTGATTATTTGCCTAAAAATATGGATAAATCCATTTCTTCCCTCTTTGCTTCCTCGAATCATGCATGAATTTTCAATACACACAGCCTAGCAATACAAAAGACAAACAACATATGAGCTAAATCTCACTGGAAACTACATAAAAACATTTTGTATGGAAATGTTCAAGTAGCGTAAAATATTATCCATTTAGTTCTTGTGCAAGCAATCTGCTAAAATAAATATAATATTTTCTTTGATGGCTGAATAAAAGGCACCATGAAAATAACATCATTGTGATTTTAATAACTTTTTCTGAACAGGTCAAAAATGGTCATTCAGGCCCAAGCATAAAAACTTTAATCAGTAAAGAATTGTGTTCTATCTGAATAACTCCACAGAAACTAAATCTTTGGAATCTTACTAAGGCTGTTGAATCCAGAATCATAGATTTTCTTTATGAAATAAACATAATATTTACATTTATTTATTATAATAAAATAAAATTATAGTACATGAAGCCATGCTGCTTTCAATCTTTCAAACGAAGCTTATCTCCAAGAAATACTGTACCACACTGTTTATGCATATATTACTCATATACTTTTGTCCCAAAAGTTATGTTATTTCATAAATTTCTTCTCTGAAAAAATTACCTTTAGAAACAAAACAAGCACATTTTGTTCCTGTTTTAGGACCAGATTCTGCTCATCTTGAAATCAGTGTCAATCCAAATAGTCAATTAAATCAAGGACATAAATTGATCAGAACATGATATTGAGTTTAGATACTGGATTTTGTGCTGATAAAATTCTATATTGAATAAATCCACCAATATTCTACTTTCATTTCCAAAGCTGGAAAATTGCTCCCGTAATACAGATCAGGAAATGTATTCCAAACAAACAAACAAAGAAACAAAAGACCAACTACAGCATTTACAGCTACCTATTGCACAGACTGATTAAACATAAGGTTGCTGGAAACCATATCAAATTGAAATTTGGTTACCCAGTCAGTTCCATTATTTTATACAACTATCCCAGCTGAGTTTATTCATATTTTCCCTGCATGTTCAAATAACTTACTTTCCGCTCTCAATATATAGCCTTAACCTTTTTAATAGGCTGTATGGCATAACCATAACCTTTGACTGAAATATGATGTACATAGTTAAATTTTTACCATCTTTTACTATAATAATTTTTGAAATCTTTAATTTTACTTACTGTTCGATATATAAATACTCTTAGTTTCTTTCCTCCTAGTGTTTCCAAGAATTGTCCATTGTAGAGATCATTCAAGCCAACTTTCACTTTCAAAATGTGATTCTGCAGCATCAGTTTAAGGATTCTCTGATCCATATTTAAAGTATCATCTAACAATTTTTTAAAAACATAAAATCTACATTAAGTTTTTTGTGGAACGAAAAACTTTTGTGGAACATATCCATGATATTAATTTTAAATACAAGGGGCGTGCATAAGCGCACCAACGTGCCTACCGTCCCTGTCCTATTGTTTCTCTTATTCTTTTATTTTTCTTATATGTACCCATTTCATGTATTCACAACTATGTATACACTTATACTTATTATCTTGTAAACAATTGGCAAATCAAATAAATAAATAAATAAATAAATAAATAAATAAATAAAATAAAATAAAACGCTATCTACACATAGTCATAATTTAGGGCTCAGCTTTTCACATCAATTTTAACATGCCATCATTTTATCTTAATTGCATGTACATGATCACCAAATGTCTTCATAAAATCACAGAAAATATAATTTACAGCATTGAAACAAATCCCCTGCTCATTGCAGGATTCCAAATTAAATCATTCATGACAAATGGCTATCTAGGTCTTGTTGAAACACCCAGTGCACAGGAAGGATTCTCACAGGACATTTTACAACTCAATCAGCTTCATCTGCCAAAATCTAAAATTCACCTCCCTTACCATTCTCTTTCTCCTTCTCTCCCATAAGTTTTGATCACTTGGGGGGAAAACATTTTAAGTTCAAACTAATGTTTCAAGTGTTCTAAAACTAAACATACATACTGGCTCTCCATAATCACAATTACACTTTCTTTATTTCTCTATTTTCTCTATTTGTTAAAATAGCTGTCCTTATCTGTTTGAAACTTTCTTAGATCCTGAACTTGTTAAGCCTTCAGCTTTTAAATTAAAATCCTATGAAATAGCATTTCCCCCTTTCTTAATTTCAAAAAGAAGGCACTTACTGAGTCTTCAATTTTCCCTGGCTTTTGGAATATTTCTCAGATTCTAAAGTAATCAAATCATAAAGTTCTTAAGAAGATGAGGCTTTTGCCAAATGTCAATGCAGGCTGTATAAAAGCGAAAGGTATATTGTAATTCCCTTGGCTCTCTAGCCACTTGACCGCAATCAATCACAAGAAACTAAATACCTGCAGTCTCCTTACAAAGAGCAGCTGTTCTAAAGCACAAATGGATTTCTATTCTTCCAGATAAATTTCTGTCAAACAGAACCATCTTCTGGCTGATGATTCCATCATTGTACTATTTCCACTTGCAGAGTCACTCATAGAGATGTCTAATTTTTTAGATATCTAAAAAGTCTGAAACCTTGATTTTACTTTGCTTTCCCAATGTAACCAATAGAGCAACAGAGAGTGATTGTGCTATTCTCTTAGACTAGGAATGAAGCATCAGCAACCAAAAGTATTTAAGCACATAATGGATTGTGAGCTTCTCTTGCACAGGCTCAAGCCTATTCTCATTTACCAGTTGCAACTGTTGCTATTACTGCTGGAACTTCACTGAGGCAATCCCTCTCACATGTTTTATTTTAACAGTCTTTTCATAGACGCCAGTTGAACTAATATATTATAGGGACTGGCAAATGAGGCAGCAGGAGGAGGAGGAGGAGGAGGAGGAGGAGGAGGAGGAGGAGGAGGAGGAGGAGGAGGAGGAGGAGGAGGAGGAGATAAAATTAAGATAACAGATTAACAGAGTTGGAAGGGACCTTGTAGGTCATCTAGTCCAACCCCCCACCCAAGTAGGAGACCCTACACCATTTCTGACAAATGGCAGTCCAATCTCTTTTTGAAAGCCTCCAGTGATGAAGCTCCCACAACTTCTGAAGGCAAGCTGTTCTATTGGTTGATTGTTCTCACTGTCAGAAAATTTCTCCTTACTTCTAGGTTTGAACCTTTCCTTGATCAGCTTCCATCCATTATTCCTTGTCTGGCCTACAGGTGCTTTAGAAAATAGCTTGACCCCTTCCTCTCTGTGGCAGCCTCAAATATTGGAACACTGCTATCATGACTCCCCTGGTCCTTCTCTTTACTAGACTAGCCATGGCCAGTTCCTGCAACCGTTCTTCATATGTCTTATTCTCCAGTCCCCTTATCATCTTGGTTGCTCTTCTCTGCACTTTTTCTAGAGACTCAACATCTTTTTTATAATGTGGTGACCAACATTGGATGCAGTATTCTAGGTGTGGTCTTACTAAGGCTTCATAGAGTGGTATCAGTACCTCACTTGATCTTGACTGTATCCCTCTGTTAATGCAATTTAGGATTGCATTGGCTTTTTTGGCTGCCGCCACACACTACCGGCTCATATTTAACTGGTTGTCCACTAATACTCCAAGATCCCTCTCACAGTTACTGCTATTAAGTCTGATTTTACCCAGTCTGTACTTTGGGTTTTTCTTGTCTAAGTATAAGACTTTACTTTTCTCCAGATTGAATTTTATTGTTTTTAGATAGGTATCACTGTTCAAATCTGTTGAGATCCATCTGGATCTTGAGCCTATCATCTAGGGCAGGGGTGTCAAACTCGTGTCATCATGACAACGTCACGTGACATATCAAGACTTTCTTCCCCTTGCTATTCAGGGTGGATGTGGGGCCAGCACATGATGCATCCAGCCTGCAGGCCGCAGGTTTGACACTCCTGATATAGGATGTTAGCTATTCCTGCCTGCTTAGTATCATCCACAAAAAAAGAAGAAGAAAGAAAAAAAGAAGACCATCTTCTGTTTTCTAATACATCATTCTTTAAAGTTCAAAAGATATGTCAGGAAAATTAATTATTCAGTTAGATGGCATTGTATTCTCTAGTACTCATAGAACTGCTGTGCTGCTTGTCACATGCTTGTTAATAACCAGGGATGGACTACTACTGGTTTGCACCAGTTTGGGTGAACCAGTTGTTAATTTTATGGCCAATTCAGCCAACTGCCAAATCTCATTCCTGGCTGGCCCTGCCCACTCCACCCCTCCCCACCCAGGAGTCCCCATATGGTCTGTTTTGGATCGCAGGTAAGTGCAGGGCCCACATGGAAGCTCAAGGAAGGTGAAAAATGGGCCTCCTGGAAGTTCTGGAAAGCCCAGGGAGGCCATTTTTGCCCTCCCAGAGGCTCAAGGAAAGCCTCCGGAGCTCAGGGAGGATGAAAACGGATCCCCCATGGCCTGTTTTCACTCCCAGGGTGGTGCAGGAGGCTGACTAGGCCACTCCTACCCAGCAACCAGGCAGAGAACCGGTTGTTAAATTATTTGAAGCCTAACATATTTTAATTTTAAAACATTTGCTATCTTCTACCCTGGTTTTTAAAAACATGGTTATAGAAGTTCATAGGAAGGGATCTTGGAGGTTTTCTAGTCCAACTCCTCTGCCCAAGGTCTGGAACCTTGCTTGGAAAATATTCACAAACAGTTTGTATTCATTTCACCCCCACCCCCACCCGCCCGCCAGCAGCCGCTTCAATCCACAGTGTCCCGTTCTGCCTGCCTGCCTGCCTGCCTTAGTTTCTGGTTGTTTGGGAGCAGCTTTTTTAATTAAAAGTTTTATTTGGGTTTTCACAAAACATACAAGTACAAATAAAATATCTTTTTTTGAGAACAGCATGCTCCCGGATTATCACTTCTCCATAAGAAACTCAATTACATATTCATCTTGTGTATTCTAATCCATATCTTATAACTATTTTCGCAATTTTCTCAATAGTTTTTCCCTTTCCTTGCTTTCTGTAACCTTATTTTTAATTATTTCATTCCTTTCTAAGTTCAGTTACATATCTTTTTCTAATTTTCAGTATCTTTCTAATCAATATTTTTATACTTTTGTCTGTCCTGCTTACAATTTCATATTTTCTTTTCTCATAAAACAAATTTTCCCCTGTAGTTACTAAACTGGAGTGTAACACCTTTGTATCTTTTAATTATTATCCATTCAAATCTTGTTTAAAGTTTAATTTATGCCTTTACAGTTATAACATTCATTTTCTAACCTCTATTTTATAACACATAACTATTATTAACTGAATTCTGTTTGGTACATTCCCTTAAAAATACACACTAAGTTCTTGAAAAAAAAGTGTGTGTGTGTGTGTGTGTGTGTGTGTGTGTGTGTGTGTGTGTGTGTATGTGTATATATATGTATAACATTAGTAAATGAAATAATTATTCTATTCGAGTTCAGTTCGACCATTAATATTGATAGCAATCTTTTACATTTCTATTTAGAACATTTCCATCTTTTAAGAAACATTTCATTACCTAATAATATCAGTTGTCATTCACTTTAATCACCTATATTTTATATTTTACTCATTACTATCTTTAAACAGAAAACAAAAAAATAATTATTAACAGTAGTCAATAAAATTATTCTTCTTATTCAAATTCATCCTGTCAACTGATATTAATTTCATTAAAAATCTTTCATGTTTCTTTTCAATTATATACTTTTTTAAAAAAACCATTGAGAGCCTTATTCTCTTATCCTCTTTGTTTCATTTAATTACTAACAAATATTCCATTACATAACAATGCAAATGTTATATGTCATCTATCATATTTTCTAACTCTTTTCTATTTCTAATATAACAATGCTATCTCATGTACCCTTGCAGAATCCTCTCTTTAAATTAAATTTTTAACCATTGTCTCTGTGTCTTTTAAATAGGATTATACCTTTAATTCTTGTACGTTTTTCCTGTTTCTCTATGTCTTGTTTCTGTCCTTTATAACTTCTTTTCCTTTCCATCTTCCCCCTCTTCTTCTCCCTCCCCTTTTTGTTCCCTTTTCTATCTGATTTTCCCTTCTGTGATCCTCCTTTCTGCTTCTTCCTAATGTTATAGTTACTTTTCAAATTACTCTTTTTGGGGGGTTGTTGCTTCAAGTCTTAAGTTTTTAACTCCCTTTCCCCCCTTTCCCTTTTTCACCCTGCTTAAAGTTGCTTGGTCATTAAAGATGGTTTCTTCTTTGTCCCGCCCTTCTTTTTCTGCAAGCATTTCTTGTTGTTTTTCATAGTTCAAAATCTCCAGTTGATTTTATTTCAATTCATTAGGATCCACCATCCAAGATTCCAGGAATCACCCAATAATCCCAAGCTGTTTCTTGCTTTTCTCACTTTCTCTTTCCAGGGGCTTTGTTAACTTGTAACAAAGTTTCAGCTACAACGTATCCTTTACAACAGGGGTCCCCAACCACCGGGCCGCGGACCGGTACCGGGCCGTGGAGCACTCTCTACCGGGCCGCAAAGAATTTTTTTTAAAAATGGCGGCTTTCTTCACCTTCGGTGAATGCTGCTGGGATCGGGATCAAGGACACAAATGAAAGAAGGGAGGGAGGAAGCAACCGAAGCCTGTCCTTCTCTCTGGGTCAGCTCTCTCAGTCGCTCTCTCGCTCCTCCACCAGCCCAGGAAGAAACTGCTTCAAAGAAGCGGGGCTTTTCCTGTTGCCGCAGCGCCTCAAAGCGCCCGTTCTCCCCCCCCCCCCCGTCCGCCCGCGCACGTGCGCACGCGTCGAGGTTCAACCCAGTGCTCCGTTCTGCCTGCCTGCCTTCGTTAATGGTTGAATTGGAACAGCTTCGGCTGAGTAAAAGAGGCGAATAGTTATTATTCTCAGCCGAAGCTGCTCCCAAACAACCAGAAATTAAGGCAGGCAGGCAGGCAGGCAGAACGGGACACTGTGGATTGAAGCGTGGCGGGCGGGCGGGGTGGGGGTGGGGGTGAAACGGGCGCTCAGGCTCAATAGCTGCGGCGACAGGAAAAGCCCCGCTCTTTGAAGCAGTTCTTCCTGGGCTGGTGGAGCAGCGAGAGAGCGAGCTCTCCTTCTCTTCTCTCCCCCCACCCCCTCCCGGTCCTTGCAAAAATTTTCTGCTTGAAACCGGTCCCTGGTACAAAAAAGGTTGGGGACCACTGCTTTACAAGTCTTGTTAAAGTTCCACTATCAATTCTTTTTACTTCCAGGTGGTCTCCTCCATTTTCCCAGATTCCACTCTCTTTTTTTTTTCTTCCCCTCTGCTTTCTTCCTTTTAAAAAAAAATTCTTAAATTATCCAAGAGTCTTTATCCCTTTGACACTTTATTTTCAGTTAAAAATAGCCTGTTAATGTCAAAGTGGATTAATATCAATTTCTTGTTTAGATCTCGTCTTCTTAACATTCAAAGTCAATTAAAGCTGTCAATGTGAGACAAAAAAAAAAGCCAATTCTTTTTCCTTTCCCTTTCTCTTTTGCCGCTTTAAAGATCTTGTTTCGGAATAGTATTAGTCTTTATAATTCAAGTTCCAGATACCTTAAATAGATGTGTTCTCCATTCAACCCGATCAGTCAAACTTTCTTCTTTAAACTTCCTCCTGCACAATCTTGTCTGGTCGGGTTCTTCTTTGAGGTGGCTATTTCTGACCACCGCTGCAACCGCCTTTGGGAAAGGGAGTAATGGCCAGCCGAGGAGGAGAGATGTGGCTCTCCTCAACCCCACTGATGACTCCCCCTTCTTCACCACCTCTACGGGGTGGCTTCACCCCGAATCCGGAAGGCTCGGGGCACTCCAGCGGCAAGCTTGGATCAAAACCGTGCATGATCGCGGATTTCGTTCTGTCGCCAAAGATGCCCAAACCGGAAGTCAGTATTCATTCATTCTGTGGGGAATAACATGCTGCCTCTTCCTTGGCAGTACTGCAACTAGTTGGCATTGTGGTTGGTGAGGCAATCATCAATGCTGGTAGTCTATTCCTCCCCAGCACAAACAGAAAAGGTGGTAAGATTTTTTTGCTAAGTCGATTGGTCAACTGATAGCAACCAGGGCTTGAGAATGAAGGTCAGAAAAATCAGTTGTCCCTTCATTTATCTTGTATGGTGGGGCTAATTTGAGGCTAAGATGACACTTGATGCTAGAAGGATCAGCACTTCTTGTGGTGCAGAGCCAGGAATAAATTGTTTGACACTGAGGTAAATTGGATCTGGGTTGCATAGCAAATGAGTTGAGTGTGTCTATTATGTATATGTTAGAGAGCCTGCCAGCTATGCCTTCGTACCAAAGATACAAAAAGGCAGGTAGATATCAGCCCATAAGTATCCATGAAATTAACTGGCAATCAGAAGGCATTATGAAAATATCTTGATTTCTCAAAAACTACAATTTCAACTTGAAAATTTTGACATTTTAGATCAAGCCAAATCCAAAACAGCTAGGGGCTTCCTAGCAGTTCCAAAGTAGCCATCAACAGGCACACAGAGATAAACCATACCATTTAAAATATATAATCAAAAGTCTAGGGAAACAAGCAGCCCAGATCACACCATTACTTAGATGAGCAGAAAACAGCATCAAGTAATCAGGAAAGAAACAATAGAGCTGATTTTTTTTCATCATGATCCTCACTATGATGCCATAATATCAGTGGCGGATAATTATGTCAAAAGCATGGAGAAAATAGTAAATGGTAGATTAAATTATTAAAAGCTGACAGCTATTTGAAAATCCTGACAAAAAATAGGACTCCAACTACTTCTCTCTTTAATCCTTACACAATTTTAATATGGCCCACCTACCAGAAAAAGCCCTATTCAATGGAGCTAGCAGGGTATATTCTTCTTCTGGTCGTAGAGATGCAGCCAAGCCAAGCTGAGCTACCAAGTCCTTGAAGGTAGCTTGGTGGGGGCCAGCAAGTTCCATAACTTGTTTAGCTAAAATTGAAAATAAAACAGAAAACAGAGGTTTGATTTGCTTCAAAGTTGTCACCAGACAGATAAATATTTCATATAAAATTTAAGGAATTATAGTTATCAATTTTGGCTATATATCATGACTCTCCTTAATTGAGACAAAAATTAGATCACCTATTGGTCCAGTCTGGTGACCAATAATATGAAAAATATGAGATTGAATTTACTCCTGCTTCACTTACCAGAATCAGGAATAAGCACTTGATCTATGAGATGAATGACACCATTACTTGTCACAATATCTTTTCGGTTCACCATTTTGACTCCATTGATTGACAAGCTTTCACCATCACAGCCAATTTCAACTGTATTCCCTTCCAAGGTCTCAAAGACTGCACCACCCATGATGGCTTCAGAACACTGAAGAGTATTTAAAATGTGGAACTTTATCAGAGCTGAATAAGAAAGAGAACAAAAAGACCCATGCTCCAATGAAAAACAAGATTATCATATTAAAGTATTGCAGTAATTTGGCTGTCCTCTCCTCATTCTGTCCCATCATAAACAGCCCTAAATTGAGCAGAGACACACTGATTGGTCAAAAGTTATGCAGTCAAGTAGCAAACATAGTTATCTAAGTCCATCATCTCTAAACACATTCATGATCTGATTTTTTTCCCGTCTTAGAAAAAAATAATTTGCACATTTATCTCTCACCATTTGTTCTGCAAGATGGGAAAGTAGCTTATCCCATCCCCCATTCCCTCCTCTTCCCTAGAATGGGGATTACATTCCCCATTCCCTCCTATTCCCTAGAATGGGGATTACATCTGAAGGCTTTTTAGTTACATTAACACAGAGATTTGTTGAACTGAGTATCCTTTGGTTATGGACAGCTTGTATCCATATTTGGCTGAACCGGTATTTCTTTTTTTCCTCCCAACAATCAGCTGTTCCAACGATCAGCTGTGCTGGGATACCCCTTGTGTCAGGATTCCAGCAGCCAAGCCAATTAAATCATGAGTCTTGAGCCAAACTTCCAAAACTTCAAAAGGATTTATTGGGAGTTAACATGTCCAGCACTGCCTGGGTGTAGCCGACTCTGAGACACATAATTCATTGTCACCCTTGACCCTGGTTTTCCTCCACCCCCGGGTGTATCATAATTCATATTCTCCAATAAGACACATCCATAGCCAAGAGTCATCAATCATGTTCTCCAGTTAGAATTTTGCGCAACAGAAACTTCAATGACCTAGTTACTATCTTTGAAAAACTATTTATGGAATACACTTTCTCTTTCCAAGCTACTGCACTGCTCTTTCAAACCTCTTTCCCCCCTCCCTTTCTGTTGGCAACTCTAAAAAGACCATAGAAATATTTTATGAGTTGACATCTCATTGTCTTACTGCTTCACCCAGGAGGCTTCCCTGTGGCCCAGGAGGCAAAAAAAAACAGAGCCTGCCCCCCTGCCCCATGCTCTGTTTTTTGCCTCCTGGGCCTTAGGGAAGCCTCCTGGGAGCAAAAATAGCCTCCTAGGAGGCTCCCTGAGGCCCAGGAGGCAAAAAACCGGAGTGCCAGGAGGGGTGCTGTAAAAAAAAAAAAAGAAGCCACACCCACCCATGCCCAGCTAGCCACACCCTACCTAGCCATGTGCATAGAACTGGTAGTAAAAATATTTGCATCCCACCCCTGCTTCACATATGTACAAGTGTCAATCACTCTGAACAGTGGTGGGATTCAATTTTTTTTCACTACCAATTCTGTGGGTGTGGCTTGGTGGGCATGGCAGGGGAAGGATACTGTAAAATCTCCAGTCAGAGATGGTATTTGCCGGTTCTCCAAACTACTCCAAATATCCACTACTCCAGAACTGGTCAGAACCTGCTGAATACCACCTCTGACTCTGAGTAAGCAGATTTATCTTCTATGCCATTTTCCTTTTTCCTTTAATGTATATGGGCATTTCCATTGACCAGCTTTTCTTGAATCTGATAGGTTAGACTTAATGGGTACAGCTTGTTTCAAAGAAACAGCAACACAAAAAAAGGAGATGCTGCAATTTTACATTACAAAAATATATTGAGACTTTGGAAAAGGTGAAAAGCAGAGCAATTAAGATGATTAAGGGCCTAAAGGAAAAAAACATATGAAGAACAGTTGCAGAAATTAGGTATGTATGGCTAATCTAGAGAAAAAATGGAGTAGAGGTGATATTATTGCAGTATTCCAGTATTTGAAGGGCTGTCATAAAAAAGAGGGGGGTCAACTTATTTTCCAAACCAGCAGAAAACAAGAGCCAATGGATGGAAACTAATCAAGGAGAGAAGCAATCTAGAACTAAGGAGAAAAATTTTAATGGTGAGAATAATCAACCAATGGAATGCCTTGTCTTCAGAAACTGTGGGTGCCCCATCACTGGAGGTTTTCAAAAAGAGACTGGATAGCCACTTGTCTGAAATGATATAAACTCTCCTGCTTGTGGAGTGAGTTGGACTATATCACTTCCAAGGTCCCTTCCAACTCTGTTACTCTATGTTCTAAGATATCAGATGAATTATTGATAGGTTAGTAATGATTTCAGAAGTTTGAGTTAGGCACTGGGAGATCTGTTAATTTGGATTTTTTTCCCCCCTTACTAACTGGTAGGAGTTGTTAGAAGATAGTGGGAGCCACTTTCTTTTTCAAAAAAACAACAACAATTGCCATGTGAGAAACCATAAAAGCAAAGATGCAGCCAGCTGGATTTCTAGAAAGAGGTATTAAGGGTGGTACAACCTCAAAACACCTCTCAGAACAAAAACTAGGAGTCATCCAAAGGAGCCAATATGGTTGAATAGGCAGCTCATGAAGGAACTAAATTGTAGAAGGAAGGATGGACTAGAGCAGGGGTGACAAACTCGCAGCCCCCAGGCCAGATGTGTCATATGCTGGCCATGCCCACCCCATTTTAGTGAAGGGGAATAAAGTCATGATGTTTCACATGACGACAATGTGATGCCATGAGTTTGATACCCCTGGACTACAGAGAAAATCTACACAGCTTTAGCTTGGAAATGTAGGAATGAGGTAAGACAACAAAGATAAAAAGCAAGCTTAAGGCTTAGCAAGATAGGCAAAATCAAGTAAGAAGGATTTCTTAAGTTATATCAGTAACACAAAGAAAACAGGATTTTTATTTTGGACTATTTATTCCAAATGGACACATCTTAATAGGTGGTCAGGAGGAAGCAGACATATTCAGTCCCTGTTTTGTCTTGTCTTTCAAAACAGGTTTGCTATACCGGTTAGGGCAATAGGTTATAAACTGGGAATCTGTGAGTTCTAGTCCTGCCTTATACATGAAGCCAGCAGGTGTCCTTGGGCCAGTCCAAGGAAGGAGGCAATAACAAACCACTTCTAAAAATCCTTGCCAAGAAAACTGCAGTGAGTTGTCCAGGATTTTTAAAAAATGTCAAAGGCATAAATATTGAATTACTTACTTTACACCAATAAAAATGTGATTTTGTAGATTAGTAATGAATATAATAAGGAATTACAAGTTAGTAGGAATGAAGTAAAGCTAATCTGAACACCTCAAATTCCCAAGAAATATACTGTAGAATATTGAAATAACTGGTGGAAGAGCTGCCAGGAGCTCTTTCAATTGTCTCGGAGTAGTCCTGGAGAATTGGGGAAGTACCAGAAGATTAGAGAAGAGCAAAAGTGCTCTCCCTTCAAGAATGAAAAAAGAGTAATTATTAACCAGTGAACCTTACATGATGAAAAAAATAAGATTGCAATCTGGCATGTTAGAAAACTGGACAGTGAGCAATAAAAAGTCTTTCAATTGAAAGAGGAAATATGCTGCAAATTGTTGTCCCTATGTATTCTGCACTGATAAGATCCTACATGGAGGACTGTGCAAAACATTTCCAAATTGATTTGGGTCCGGTTGTCAAATTCAAAGGAGAATACAAATGAACAGAGGAATAAATAAATGACTAAATGAATAGAGGCCAGGCTGAAGGAACTTGAATGTGGAATGTAGACATCAGACTGGCCACAGGCTGCTCCCTAGGAAAGAATGACCCTTGATTGTTAGATGTTAGAGAAAAGGTACTTTTATTAGAGGTGCTGAGGGCAGCATGAGCGAGGCAAGCTTTGAAGGAAAACCATGTGAAAATCATATATTGAAAGCAATCCCCAATGTCCAAAACTCTCCCCCCTGTGCAAGTAGTCCAATCAGGTTCTGTTCTGATGTTTTGGGAAACCAGTGCATCAGACACCGTTGTAAATTCCTCTCGCAGTGCCAGCATCCTTGAAGGCAGGAAGATGACAGTAGAAATTTAGATTTAGGGATACAAGATAGCTATGTTCAGATGCATAAAGAGAAGCTACAGTGAACATGATCAGGAATTATTTTTCCTTGGCTTCCGGTTTGAGTCTCTTCAGCGACAGACCGAAATCCATGATCGTGCGCGGTTTCGATCTGTGCTTGCCACCGGAGTGCCCCAAGCCGGCTGGCTTCGGGGCTAAGCCACCCCATAGAGGTGATGAAGAGGGGGGAGACTGCCAGCAGGGTCGAGGAGAGCTGCATCTCTCTTCCCCAGCTGGCCATTACTCCCTTTCCCGAAGGCGGTTGCAGCGGTGGTCAGAAATGGCCACCTCAAAGAAGAACTGAACCGGAAAAGAATGTGCAGGAGGAAGATAAGAAGAGAAAGTTTTGGTCAACCGGGTTAAACTGAAAAAGCAATAATGTAAGGTACCCTGGAATTTAAACTAAATACCATTATTCCCAAAGAAGATTTTGAAGCAGCGAAGGAGAGAAAAAAGGGAAAGGATTAGTTTTTTTTTCTTCCCTTTTATATACTGACAGCTAAGAGACTTAAGCAAGAAATTGAAAAAAAAAATCCACTTTGACATTAATAGGCATTTAAGCTGAAAATAAAAGTCAAAGGGATAATAAAGATTTCTGGATATTTAAAAGTTTTTAAAAGCAGGAAAGGAGAAAAAAAAAGAATAAAAGGGTAGGATCTGGAAAAATGGAGGAGACTGCCTGGAACTAAGGAATGGAACTGTAACTAAAAGGAATGTACAGTGAAACTTTAACAGGATTCCCCTAAGATACATCCTATCTGAAACTTGGCAACAAAATAATAGAACCCCAGGAAGAGAAAGTGGAAAAAAGAAGCAAGAAGAAACAGCCCTGGATTATTTGGATTACTCGGTGATTTTTGGTTTTTGCATCTAAATGACTAAAAGTAATCGGGTGGTTGTTTAAAAGTGTTTAAAATGGCATCACTCTTAGAAGAACTGAAAATGGAACTTAAAAAATGGAAAGAAGATGCACAAGAAGGGAGAGGTTCTTTTGGCTTCGTATTTCAATTCTTAGATATGGAGATCTGGAGCTATGAGAAACAACAAGAAACGCTTGCAGAACAAGAAGATCGGGACAAAGAAGAAGCCATCTTTAATGATCAAATTATTTTAAGTGGGGGGGGGGAAGGAAAGGGGGAAAAGAGAGTGAAAAGTTTAAGACTAGAAAAAACAACCAAAAAGAAGAAGAAGAGTTTGAAAGATAAGTATAATATTAGAAAGCAACAGAAGAGGGGATTACAGATGAGAGAATTAGAAGTAGAGAGACGAGGGGGTAAAAAGGGAAGGGAGAAGAAGAGGGGGAAGAAGGTAAGGAAAAGAAGTTGTAAAAGACAGAAACAAGATATAGAGAAACAGGGAAAAGATATAAGGATTGAAACCATAAGCCTGCTTAGAGATAATGGGTGAAAATTTAATTGTAAAAGGGATTCTGCAAAGGTACATAAGATAGCATTGTTATATTACAAATAGAAATAATTTTAGAAAATATGACTAAAATGATGGATAAAATATTCACTGTAATGTAGTGGAATGTTTGTTAATAAATAAATGAATTAAAGTGAATGAGATAATTAAATTAGGAAAGGATGGGAGCATTTTAATTATTATTAATTATTTATAAAAATATAAGTGAGAAATATGAAAAAAAAAGAATTAATTATGGAAAGTTTATAAGTGTTCCCAAGGAAGTATGATATTTAATTGAAAAGAAATGTTAAAGATGTTAAGATTTTAATGAATATTAATGATAGAATTGAATTGGAATGGAATGTGTGATTTATTTACATATATATATAATCTTTTCTTTTTAAGAATATAGTGTGTATTTTAAGAATGTACCAAGCAGAATTCGATTGGAAGTTATGTATTATATTGAATGCTATAATTTTAAAAGTATACATTGAAGCTTAAATAAGAGTTTGAATGGATAAAATTAAAAGATATAAAGGTGTCGTACTCCAATTAGTAACTACAGGAGAAAATTTGTTTAATGAGAAAAGATAATATGAAATTGCAACAGGACAGACAAAAGTATAAATATAATGATTTGAATTGAGATGAGATAATTAAAATAAAGTTGAGAAAATTAAAAGAGGGGAAAAACTATGTAGAAAACATAAAACAGTAATAAGATATGGAATAGAACATAAAAATGAGCATGAAATTGAGTTTGTGTCTGTATGAAGAAGTGATAACCTGGGACCATGCTATTTTCAAAAAAAGATGTTTTATTTGTATTTTGTTTTTGTGAAAATCCAAATAAAATTTTCAAAAAAAAAAGGAATTATTTTTCCTTGCCACAAAAAATCAGTTTTAAAAATAATGGAATCTACCAACATTTTATTTATAACAGAATAATAGAGTTGGAGGGGACCTTGGAAGTCTTCAAGTCCAACCCCCTGTTCTAGCAGGAAACCCTATATCATTTCAGACAAATGGCTGTCCAGTCCCTTTTTAAAACTCTCCATTTTCCATAAAAAGAAAACCGTCTTGATTATTTACTAAGGAAGCTTGTGGCCTTGTTATCTTTGGAGGTGCTTTACATGAGATGGGTAAACCACATCTCTAGTATGGTTTAATTAGTTTTCCTGCACATTAGAAGGGTTGGATTAGATTATACTTGTGATCACTTCCAACTCCAGAATTCTATGAACTGATTCCAGTATAACATGCATCCAAAACTGAACAACTCAATATGGAGCTTTACATATTCTGATTTATAGCAAATGAATTGGTATTAGTCATAGTTATTAATAAAATATGCATTGTGTCATAGGTATGACATGTGTTTTAGCATTGTATTTTTACTTTTGGTAATTTAATTATCAAGTAATTTTGAGTAAAGTTACTGTAATACCTTCAGAAGCCACCTTGTCTCTCATTATTCTTTCCAAGATTCCACGTGGAAGTTTCTCAAAAGCTTCATTAGTAGGTGCAAAAAGTGTATAATGCCCGGGCTTCCCTAAAGTTTCCATTACATCAGATGTAAAGGCAGCAGCCTATGAAAAATAGGGAATAAAAAATCTTTTAAACTCTTATGCAAAAACTAATAGTATAGTTATATTTTGACATCATACCAAAATACATTGTAATTAATTATACTGAAAATTTTTCTTAGCATAAAATATAAATACATAAATATTGCAAGATGATATCTTTATACACATGAAAATTGTATGTTACTTGAAGTAACCCTATTGAATTGTGACAGATTTTCCTTTGTGTAGACCGGAAATTAGCAGAAGCAAAATCAGAACTACTAAACAGAACTTTCTAAGATTTTGGGAACTGGAGAAATACCAGAAGACTGGAAAATAGCTGATGTGGTTCCCATCTCAAGAAAGGGAAAAACAGATCCAGGAAACTATAGACTAATCAGCCTGACATCAATACATGGGAAGATCCTAGAAAAGATAAGCAAGCAACAGGTCTACAAACAACTACAAGCAGAAAAAGTTATAACCAGTAGTCAACATGGGTTTGTCAAAAACAGATCATGTCAAACAAACCTTATTTCATTCTTTGACAAAGGGACTAAATTAGTGGACCAGCAAAATGCAATGGGCATAGTATACTTGGACTTCAATAAAGCATTTGACAAAGATCACAACTTACTTCTTGCTAAGTTAGAAACATGTGAAATAGACTGCATCACCAACAAATGGATTTATAACTGGCTGACAAATCGCACACAACATGTAGTCCTTAATGGAACTATAGTTACATGGAGGGAAGTAAGCAGGGGAGCTCCCCAAGGTTCTG
The DNA here is from genome assembly GCF_049901735.1 of Notechis scutatus. Lineage (NCBI taxonomy): Eukaryota > Metazoa > Chordata > Lepidosauria > Squamata > Elapidae > Notechis > Notechis scutatus. The sequence continues at coordinate 162,305,749 of NC_142010.1, read as the reverse complement.
TATTAGGCCCAGTACATCTTCATAAATGATTTAGGTAAGGGGATAAAGGAGAACTCATCAAATTTGCAGATAACATTAAGCTGGAAGGAATAGCCAACACTTCAGAAGCAGTGGGGGATTCCACCGGACCAGTTCTATAGAACCGGTTGTTATGATTCTGTGCAGTTCAGAGAACTGGCAAATTGTGCCCCTGGCTGGCCCTGCCTCTCTCTGCCCGCCCCTCCCCTCCCCTCCCAGTCAGTCCTTATCGCGCATGCGCAACACCGTGTGCATGCCTGTCATCTCTGACTGCATTCTCCCCTGCCCAGTCACTCTTTAAGGTATTTCTTTTATTTTTCCTCCCAACGATCAGCTGTTCCGACAATCAGATGTGCCAGGATCCCTCTTGCTGTCTTACTGCTTCGCTGCATGTCTGTTTTTTGCCTTCGTGGGCCTCAGGGAAGCCTCCTGAGAGCAAAAACGCCCCCAGGAAGCTTCCCTGAGGCCCAGGAGGCCAAAAATGGAGCACAGGGAGGTGCTGCACAGCCCCCGTGCTCCATTTTTTGCCTTCCTGGGCCTTAGGAAGCCTCCTGGGAGCAAAAACGCCTTCCCAGGAGGCTTCCCTGCAGCCCAGGAAGGCAAAAAATGGAGCATGGGGGGATGCTGCGTGCCCCCCCACACTCCGGTATTTTCCTTCCTGGGCCTCAGGGAAGCCTCCTAGGAGAAAAATGCCCCCCAGAAAGCTTTCCTGAGGCCCTGGAGGCAAAAAAAAAATGGAGTGCGGGGGGGGTGCTGCAAAAAGAAGAAGCCACACCCACACAGTCACATGGCAACTCCCACCTAGCCATGCCCACAGAACCGATAATAAAAATATATGCATCTCACCCCTGCTCAGAATATCATGATCCAGATAGATGTCAACAGCCTTGAACACTAGGCCCTATCTAACAAAATGAAATTTAACATAGAGAAAAGCAAGATCTTACCCTTAGGGAAGAAAAAGCAAAAGTACAGGCACAGACTAGGTGAAACCTGGCTCAATAGTAGTAACTGCAAGAAAGATCTTGGATCCTAGTGGACAACCATCTAAACATGAGCCAACATTGTGCAGCAGCAGCCAAAAAAACCTAATACAATACTAGATTGCATTAACAGAGGGATAGAATCAAGATCACACAAAGTAATAGTTCAATTACTTGCACCCATGCTCAGAATATAACAGTAATAGTACCACTTTATAAGGATCAGTTTTGGTCACCCCAATACAAAAAAAGATCTTGAGATTTCGGAAAGAGTACCAAGAAGAGCAAGATAATTAGTGGCCTAGAAGCTATAATATACAAAGAATGATTGCAGGAACAGGATATACCTAGTTTAGTGAAAAGAAGCACCAGGAATGACATGACAACAGTCTTCCAATACTTGAAGGGCTGCCATAAGGAAGAGGGGGTAAACTTATTTACCAAAGCACCTGAAGACAAGACAAGAAACAATGGATGGAAACTAATCAAGGAGAGAAGCAACCTGGAACTAAGGAGCAACTTCCTAACAGTGAGAACCTTCAACCAGTGGAACTAATTGCCTTCAGAAGTTGTGATAGCCCTTTGTCAGAAATAGTATAAATCACTTGCATGAGTAGGGAGTTGGACTAGATAACCTCCAAGGTCCTTCCAACTCTTACTATTAACTTCATAAGTTTATGCTTTAGGTAGGAGAAGAAAAGGGTAGATGGAAGCTCCTCAAATGCAGTCACCAGCCACTTTGATCGGCCGGTAGAAGTGGCCTCTTGGCGAGGGGAGTGTGTGTGTGCGCTCACCCCGAGGCCGCTTCTACCGGCCGATCGATGTGGCTGGTGACTGCACTTGGGGAGCTTCCATCGCCCGAAAGAGACTGCCTAAAGGCAAGGGGACACGGGCAGCCACGCCTCATCCTGAAGCAGCTGGGGACTCTACCTTCAAGGGAGCTTTCGTCTGCCAATAAAAGTGGCCTCGCGGCGAGGGGAGTGTGTGTGTGCACTTGCTCCGAGGCCGCTTCTACCAGCCGATCAATGTGGCTGGTGACTGCACTTGGGGAGCTTCCATCGCCCGAAAGAGACTGCCTAAAGGTGAGGGGACATGGTCATCCATGCCACGCCCTGAAGCAGATGGGGACTCTGCCCTCAATGGAGCTTTCATCTGCCGATAGAAGCAACCTTGCAGTGAGGGGAGTGTGTGTGTTCACTTGCCCTGAGGCTGCTTCTACCGGCCGATCGAAGTGGCTGGTGACTGCACTTGGGGAGCTTCCATCGCCCGAAAGAGACTGCCTAATGGCGAGGGGACACGGGCAGCCACGCCTCGCCCCAAAGCGGCTGGGGACTCTGCCTTCGGGGAGCTTTCGTCGGCCGATAGAAGCAGCCTCACGGCGAGGTACGTGCGTATGGGCCGCTCTAAGTGGGGGAGGAAATTAAGTCACCCCCCAAAAGATGGCCTAGCCTTATTTTGTGAAAAACACTGTGTGTGTGTGTGTGTGTGTGTGTGTGTGTGTGTGTGTGTATGACTCACAGATGAACACTATACAGAAGCCTGATGATGGCAGATGAGATTCTGCCGAAACGTTGCTACAACTTTAAAAGCACAACTACAATGACATGGGAAAATACCCGAACAAAGCTGAATGCCATACATGTAAGTACCCGCGAAAACTTAAGAAAACATATATATTTTCTTAAGTATATATATCTGTGTGTGTCTATGTTTGTCTGTGTGTGTGTGTGTGTGTGTTGGGATTCAAATTGTTTTACCACTAGTTCTGTGGGCATGGCTTGGTTGGTGTGCACTTATGTACACATGAGCCTTGCACGCATTGGTGGCAAATATGCACTTCATGCATGCGCAAAGGCTTTCCTATTGACCTTCTCCTGCACTTAACAGCTGACATGCAGCAATCCACTGTGCCACACGAAGCAGCTGAGCTTCAAAAGCAGGAAATAAAGGTCAGTATGGAGCAGGGGCCCAAGCAGCTGATCATCGGAGAGAACCAGATTGCTCCCAGATAAACTTCAGAGCTACCGGTAGAATCCCATCTCTGAGATATATATATGAGGGGGGGGAGAGAGGGAGGGAGAGAGAGAGAGAGAGAGAGAGAGAGAGAGAGAGAGAGAGAGAGAGAGAGAGAGAGGTAAAGAAAAAAGTATTTCAAATATAAAATAGCGGACTTGCTATCAGGTGCAAAGAATCAGGGCCATTTGTTAAGTTGCAGTTCAGATTTATTGCTCAAAGCTATACATAAGAATCTTGTAGACACCTGAACAGAGAATAAAATTTATTTTCTATGTCCCAAAAATAAAAAGAATCTTGTCAACTAAAGTTCAGTACTAAATTAACATCAGACAAAGGCCACGGCATTTCAAGAGGGGCTGGTCTTAGATCATTTGTGCAAATGTAAAAATGCTAGGCTGATGGTTTGCTTAACTCCACCCTCATTTCTGTCTACTCTTCTCCTACACTTGCAAATTTAATCAATGTTCTAACACTGAAAATTGATCAACATAAAGTCCATTAATTTCACTCCTTCTCTTCAGTATAACTTTCTCTATTGTATAAAAACTTTCATTAAAAAGAATTCCAGGAACAATCTAAACTGTGACAAACTGTGACAAAATTAACACATTCCTTTATTTTATAACAAAAGGTCATGGCAAAATCTAAATTAGATAGTTGATATCTAATATTGCAGTTCTGTTCACAATGGCAAAGACGGATTCCTTCTTCTCAACCACTTTAAGGAAAGAAAAGCAGATGATAAAAATATTCCCAGTTTGTCTGGGGAACAGGATGTGCTTTCAATACAACACAAGGAAGGTTAGGCTAAGCTCCATTCATTAGACAGCTTTAGAAATTGTTGAATAATTCAATTCAACTCAGCTATGTTTAATGGACTTTTTAACTAGTAGATTGAGTAGGAGCATATAATGTTTCTAGAGGGGGATACAAATATGGCATCACACATTTGCAGTTTAGATGATCAAAATGTAGCTTCTGTAGCTCAAGAGAGTGAGATTCAGATTTGTCAGTGGGAAGATTATATTTTATTTACAATATCACTTGATACTACTAATTCTGGAAAACCAACAGTTTTCTACATAACTTTTTCTACCACTGGCCTAATAATAGATCTTGGTGGGAGGATTAATTAGCAATCAAACTACTTTTATTTTTAAAATAGTATTTTACTGTACTATCTTCTTCCATTACATGCAATTTAGCTTGATTTTTACTTATATATGCCAACTATTTTAAAAGACAAGATTCAAAGAAAATAAGATTAAATAAAAGCTTACTCTGAGAGATGAAAGATCATCTTCAGATTCAATGAAGTCTTGAATGGTATTGCCAACTGGAGTTAGCACACGATCAATTACATGAACAACACCATTTGTAGCAATTTGATTGCCATGGGTGATTCTGGCACAATTAACAGTCACAACCTAATTGGGAGAAAGCATGAATTAATATTTGCATTAATTTGGCTTCCCACTTTAACCAAACAAGCTTTACATAGTCTTTTTTTTTCAATTAATTTTATAACTTGCTTATGAAACTTGTACTGTTTGTTTTTAAAAGTTCAGGAAACCATTTATCATATTTTTTGGACTATAAGACACTCCAGACTATAAGAAACTTTTGGGGAAGAAAACAAGAAAAAACCCTGCAATTTGCTATTCCAGACTGTGGGGATCACTGCTGCCCATTGGTGCTGCTGCCTTCCATTGCCGCTGCCACCTATCACCACTTCCATGTGCCCCATTTTTGGCCTCCGCGTATCCCATTTTTGGTTTCCATGTGCCCCATTTTCAGCCTCTGTGCGTCCCATTTTTGGCCTGTTCCAGGTGCCTGGAACAGACTGAACATGGGACTTACGGAGGCCAAAAATGGGGGTGCGGCAGCTGAAAACAGGACACACAGAGGGCAAAAATGGGGCACACAGAGGCGGTGATAGATGGCAGCAATGATGGGTGGCACTGGTGCCGATGGGCAGTGGCAATCCCCTTAGCTTGGAACAGTTCATCATCAGTATTCCAAAAGGCAGATCAACCACCAATCAGCTGCTCGTGCTACATCAGGCTGTGCTGAAGCTGACCAGGCTGTTTGCTGTTTGCTGCAAGGAGGCAAATTGCTGGGAGGCAGAGGTCGAAGAGTGGGGGCCGGTGGGTGGGCGGGGCTTCAGCAACATTCGCTCTATAAGACACACAGATATTTCCACCCACTTTTGGGGGGGGAGTGCGTCTTATAGTCCGAAAAATACAGTAGCTGGAAAATATTTTGCAACATAGCCCTTTAAGTTACATTTCATTTTATGTGACTGAAAAAGTTATAGCAAACATGATTACTGAACTGCTTTCATATACCGTGTTTCTCATATAATAAGGCCGGGTCTTTTTTTTTTTTTTTGAGCCCCGAAAAAATGGCTAGGCTGTCTTTTTGGGGGTGACTTAATTCCCCCCCCTTGCATCTTTGGGCGGGCGGGTGGCGATGGCTTGGATGTTGACCTCGGTGTTGGTGGGGCACTTCGTATCGGGGTCAATGCAGGCAGCACCATATCTGGGTGTGCAACAAAAGTACTTCCTAACGGCAACCCCCCCACCACCATTCCCCACCATTTCGCATGTTTTAATTCGCATGCCTTAATTTGGGGGGAGGGGCTTAATTTCATTTCATGCCTATAAAACATGCTGGGACTTCCTATTGGGGGAGGCCGTATTGTTGGAGAAACAGGGTAGATTGTTGTCTGAGTACTAATCCAAGGATTCTAATAGGAAGTGGAAATTAATTAGGATCAATGAAAGTTTAGCAGTATTTGAAGTGCATCAACACCGTGTCCATGGGACAATTAATAAATACCAATAGTGCCCTCTATACCAAACCTGGGGTTTTAAAATATTGTTATTTTTGATTATTTTCTATTTTTGAAAATCATCTTAACATAATAATCTTATATGAACAAATTACTCATATGAATTTCAAGGGAAATTTAAACTAGAACATTGAATCTTAGATCTCTTTCCAAAATGTATGATGTAAATAGTACAAGCCACATCCTGTTGTTCATTTATGTTATACAAATAAGCTTACCCCATTGGGATAGTGATTTATATGCAGTTTTTGATTGTTGTACATAGACACCAGAGTCATGCTATTCCGAAGGTCCTTTGTCAACATCCGTCTGTTTACCATATGATTGTGGAGAGCATTATACAGTTCGATGTTTACATTCTCAATCAGACCATTGTAGATTTCCTGGAGGCAGGGGAGTTGAATTCAGGTAGATATTCCATTAATTCCATTATTTCAGTTAACTAGTGAGATATTTTTGACTATTTTCTGAATCTTCTGACTTACCAGCCTAGTAGTGATTTCATTGACATAGCCAGTACTTGGCAACAATAACAAGTGGCTAAACATTTCCTTCTTCCAGGATAGCTTCAACTTTCTGCTCCAGCCTTTGGCCCTGAAATTCTCTGGATACCTCACAATTAAGTACAAAGCAGGCAACCAGAAAAGATCAGCCACATGCTACTACTGCTGCCTACTGCCTTTATTTCAGTTGCCTACTTCTTCTACTAAGCATGTTCTTCTTACAGCTCATTTTCTTGGTAATCTTTATATTTTTATATCGCCTTTTTTCCATCTAGCTTTTCTCCTTCAGAAAAAGTTTATTTATATTCACACCCCCACCTTTTCTATTCCTCCTTACCTCATTAGCAAATATTTTCTTAGATCAACCTGCCATAATACTTGCCAACTCAAGACACTTGCCAACAGTGTCCTTCATATCATTGTTATTCCACTGTCAGAAACTGTGCAGTCTCTTTAAGCTTTATCCTCTTCAATTTACTTTACACCTAGCTTCTTATATTCATTTAATGCATCAATGCTGGGTAATTGGAAAAGCCTAAAAACCAGGCAAAATAAGCCTTTACTGGGCATTCTCTCCATTTCAGCATTAATTCCATTTTCTAAGATATAATGATAACCTGAGGGAGGATCATGGGCTCTCCCTACATAATCTTAGGGCTTTTCACATAGGAGTCAGCAATTGAAGAACATAATCATAATTTTACTTGTTACATGGTACATTGGGAAAGACATGATTGGTTGTCACAATAATACATTTTTATTACAATAGACTAGAAAACAGATTTTCTGCAGCCTAGTCCTGTGAATTTGAAAGTCTGCCTTTCTGAAGCCAGAAGTTGCATTCTAGAAGCTACTGTGAAAACCCAAGTTTAAGTTACTGTTCCAGCCATCTTACCTCATGCCTGCAATGCCAAACACTGATTATTTAGAATTATGTGTGTGTCTGCAAGTGAACTTGCGAACAGGGATGGGATTCAAATTTCTAACAACCTGTTCTGTGGGCGTGGCTTAGGTGGTGGGTATGGCTTGGTGGTCATGTGACTGGGTGGACATGGCTTGGTGGTCATGTTATTGGCTGGGTGTGGCCAACTCAATATCACTCACATCGAGGCATGCATCTCCTCGCCTGGCCTCTCATGACTGTGGGGATGTTGCAACAATCATAAGTGTGAAAAATGGTCATCAGTCACTTTTTTCAGTGCCATTGTAACTTTGAATGGTCACTCCTCACAAGCAAAGTATCAGCAAAGGAGGGGAAAAAAACTCCAGAAACGTTCCTGAGATAGGAAGTCTAGTCCTGCCAAGAATGTAATAAAGGTTAATGAAGAGGCAGTTTCTGTAAGCAACACCAGAATGTTTCCTTCCTGCCTTCCTTACAGAATTAGGCCAGTAATTTATTCTAAGAACCGGTTATCCTAACTGCTTAGAATGTTAACAACCTGTTCTAGCGAATAGGTGCGAACTGGTAAAATCCTACCCCTGCTTGCAAATATATGTGTATAAAGTTAACCAGAATCAATAGTTCCAATAATATGTACAAAAGCTGAGTGTTAGTGTTTCTTCATAATTTATTCATCTATTAATTTCTTAGCATTAAACTTTTTATAAAAAATCAAAATTGATATAATTACACGATCTAAAAGATTCCAAGCTTCATTGCTTGGTGCAAAGAATGTGTAAGAGCCAGGTCCTTCAATTTCTTCTTTCAGTTTCGACATCTCAGAATAACGTTGAGTGGAGGTAGCTCCTATAATGCCCAAAGTGCCAAATATGTGATCTATTGGAGCCACTGAAAAAGAAAAATAACTTATACTAGTTATCAAATCCTTTTCTAAATTAGTTGCTCTTTTTCTAGTGAATTATTAATGGAATTTACTGTAGTATTAAATTGCTTCCTGTTTTAATGCCCAGATTTTAATGCAAATAAAGTTCCCTAGGATCTTTTGTGTTGATCAATGACTTGAATAACCCAGGATTTATTCTGGCCTGTGAAATTCAAGGAAGCAGACAGGGCACTATTTTAGATTATCCCCTGCTATGTGCAAGCTTGATCTGTGCTTATCCTGGTTGAACTTGCACATGGCAGAGGATAATCAAACATCCTTTTTATCATGTCTATAAAGCTGCTGAATCGTCCAACAGAATAATATCACCAAATTGCTAAGAATACCCAACTTTAAATCAACATTTCAGGCTGTAGGGGAGATGCCACTGAAGTCTCATAGTGTCTTGTAATTGACAGGATTTCTGTCAGAAGTAGAATTGAATTCTGACATGGTTCAGGTACAGTTTGTACATCAAAGCTCTCCATCAATAGTTATGTTATCTCTGGACAAGCAGGCATTACCTTTGAAAGAACAGATTCATGATCAGAGATTCTTCTGAATTCATGGCTTCTGCTACCTAAGAAGGCTTTGGCTCTGCTTTGGCACCCATTATGACCCTACTTAGCACAAGATGCCCTAAGTAATTCATGCACTAATTACCACCAGTTTAGTCTACTGCAATACATTTCACATGGGACCTTTCAAAAATGCTTAAAAGTTTCCAACATTGAGAACATACTACAGGCCCTGCACTGACTACCAATTAGTTTCCAGGTACAATTTTTTTTACATAGATGGCTTGGCACCTGTGCACTTAGAAGGCTGCCTACTCCAACATGAATTGCCTTGACATATTAGATCATTTAGGGGAATCTATTCCTATCATTTTATCATTGGGAAATAAAGGAAGTTGAAGTAATGAGACTGTTTGTGGTAGCAACACCAATAATCCAGAATAATTTTTTCTTCATTAAAGGAAGAAAAATAGAGTTTTTCTAGGGCATCTTTTAATTTTTTTCAAGGCATTCTTTTATTTCTGTATATGTCTTAAATATAAAATATTTAAAAATAAATACATTGGGTATATTAAATAGTTCCATGATAATACCTGCAGGACATCCTCGTTCTCCTTCCATCTTCATGTAGCCAGGGCAGCATTCATATAAAACAGTTCTGCAGAGTACCAATGCAAGATTATTTTATCTTCCTATGTCTTAATATTTATTTAGTATCACTTTTAATGTAAACATATTTGAAGTGGATTAGAGGAGTTATATAGAATATATAAAAATATATAATATATAAAATATATAAAAACAAAATACACAATACAAAACTATATTTAAGCAACAATAAGAACAGATGCATTAAAAGTCTGTAATCAGAGCAAAAGCTAGGAACAAGAGAGATACACAGAGAAGTAAAAGGCAGTTTAAAAAGGGATTTCCACAAGAAGGATAATTAATCATTATTGAAAACCCTGCATCTGAAATCCCAATAATTTATATTGCACATTTAATTTTCTACAGAGATAGTCTCTAAGAATTATAGCAAAACTCGTTTGCAGTATAACAGAGCCTTATTTTACCATTTATTACATAACATTTTGCTCTTAAAATGGGGCATATCATTACTCAGTATTCCTTCGGTACTCTGATTAAGTTCAGGACCATGTCTTGATCAAAAGAACCTCCTAAATTCCAATAGTCATCCTCCTGCAAGTCATTTATCGAATTTCAATGCTATTTTCCAGAAACAGAGTTGGAAGCTGTAGTTTTGTATTGCAGTTCTAACATTTTATAGTGACAATCAAAACAAGTCAGTCTTTATTATAGTCATAATAAGTTCAAAATAAATACAGTTTTCAATATATAAATGTTGTACAACTCAAGGAATTCTAGGTTCCCATAACCTAGATACAGCTTTTATGCCATTCCAGTAAAGATTAACTCTAATCTATAAAATTTGCTCTCTGAAATATATATGCAATAGTCCTTGTTTATTGATAGAAACTGAACACAGTCATAAGGCACAATATCGCTTTGCAACAAACAAAATCAATGAGGAAGCTGACAGGAATTAACAAAAGTTGATCATGTCTCAATGGGATGCTGCAATGTGATTGCAAGCCCAAATTGCAATCAGATGAACACAAGGATATTACAATGGTCACAGCTACTAGGACCGATCAAAAATACCTCTCAGCATTGCCATACATTTGAATGGTTGCCAAATGAGTGATCATTCAATAAGGGCTATCTGTACATTTATTTCCATCTAAATAGTACCATGAAAATCAAGCTGGCTCTGCTACACAGACACTATAGGTAATCCACACAAAATTAATAAATAAAATTATAAGTTATTATTATCATTATAGTTAATAGTCTTGAACAGGACTTACGCTCTCTTTCCACAGATGGTTCCCTGGTACCAGTTCCTGCATGTGCTGAAATATTTCTTATTGGTTCCCATAACTTGCTGGAGAGCACAGACATTTGGCCTGGAAGAAAACAAAAAACATCCTTTACAATTTGAATGTTTACTTACTTAAAATATTTATATATTGCCTTTATGGTTGTGAAAGTTGGACCTTTGAAAAGCAAGATAGGAAGAAAAATCAACTCATTTGAGGTGTGGAGAAAGCTCCTGCATATTCCTTGGACAGCTAAGATGACTAGCAAGCAATGGCAGATTCCTCCAAATATACATTTCTCATAACTATTTCTGTGTACATGTTGAATAGTATAGGTAACAGGATACAACATTGCTGGGTGCTTTTTCCAATTCTGAACCATTTTGTGTCTCCATATTCCGTTCTTATATTGGCTGCCTGATCAGAGTACAATGACTGAATGAGCTGGATTTGGTGTAGTGATATTCCCAGTACTTTGAGGCAGTTCCAGGGCTTGTCATGGTCAACAAAGGCTTTTGTGTAGTTAATGAAGCATATATCTTTATGGTATTCCTTTGCTTTTTCCATCATCCAATGCAGATTGACAATATTATCACACATTCCTCTCCCTTTCTGAAATACAAATACTGCTTGTGGATCAGGTAGTTCTCTGTTGGCAGTTGGATTCAAAAATTGCTGGATTTATCTTCAAGATAATTTTACTCACATGTGATATCAATACTATGGCTTAGTGGTTGGAACAGCCTTTCACATCACTTTTCTTTGGTATTGGAATAAATATCAACCTTTTCCATTCTTTTGGCCACTGACCAGACTTTCACATACTTTAGCAAAGTGCTGTCAGTGCTTTTGTTGGCAGTGGTCTCAGCAACTCAGCAGCAACTCAACTTTGAGGTTAGGCAACTGGTTGAGTGCCCACACTACTTCCTCCTCCAGGATACCTGGTTCCATTTCTGGTAGGTCAGCTTCTCTTTTTATGGCTTGGCCTTGTTTTCGTTTATGTAAAGTTGTTGCATAAAGTTGCATATTCACATCATCTTTCTCTGAAAGCTTGTTGCTCATGCAATTTCTGCCCATCATGTCCTCTGACCATAGCCTTTCTTATCATAAAGGGGTTTCTGGCCCTCTTTACATAAGTGAAACTCTCTCTTGTATGACTTCTCATGGCTCCTTTCTGCAGTTTCTTTCATTGTTCAGCCCAGTACTTTTCTTTATATTTTCTTGCCACTTGCTGGAACTTTGCATTTAGTTTTCTCATTTCTTCCCTGTCACCAATGGTGTTTGCTTTTGTTCTCTCTTCTGCAGTCTCTGTTGTAGCTTCCAATCTCCATTTGGGCAATTTCATTGGTTTCTTGTAAGTAAAATATTTTTTTGGCTACTTCAGTAAGAGTTATTTTTATTTCTTCCTATAGCTCATCTGGTTGTCTTTCTGTGATGTTGGACAGTTCAAATCTATTAATTTCAGTTGCATATGCTAGGGGAATCTTCTTGACATCAAATTTCTGAATCATGGATGGTCATTTAAGTTCATGGTGGGACTCACAATCTGCACTAGGGAACATTTTCATGGTTAGGCAGTGCTGGGATTCAGCCGGTTCGGGCTCATTTAGGCAAACTGGATGTTAATTTTACATCCAGTTTGTTGAACTGGTTGTTCCAAAGACCAGCTAGCCCTGCCCCACCCTATCCCTCTCCTCCCTGGAGTCCCTATGCATCTGGAGTCCCTATGCATCTGGTTCTGGCTCCCAGGTAAGTGCAGGGAGGCCTTCTAGGCCCAAAATGGGGCAATGGGGGGTGCATACCGCATTTTGGCTCCCAGGAGGCTGCAGGGAGGCTTCGTAGGCCTAAAACAGGGCATGGGGGTGTGGTGCACCCCCTTGCACCCCATTTTAGCTCTCCTGAGGCTCCAGGGAGGCTTGCTAGGCCCAAAATGGGGCATGAAGGGGTGCAGCAAAAGAAAGAAAGAAAGAAAGAAAGAGAAAGAAAGAAAGAAAGAAAGAAAGAAAGAAAGAAAGAAAGAAAGAAAGAAAGAAAGAAAGGAAGGAAGGAAGGAAGGAAGGAAGGAAGGAAGGAAGGAAGGAAGAAAGAGAAAAAAGAGAGAGAGGGAGAGAAGGGAGAAAAAGGAAGGGAAGGAAGGGAGAAAGGAACGAAAGAAAGAGGGAGAGAGGGAGGGAGGGAGAGAGAGAAGGGAAGGGAAGGGAGAAAGAAAGGGAGGGAAGGGAGAATGAGTGTAGGGAAGGGAAAGTGAAGGAGATATGGATGGTTGGATGGATGGATGGTTGGATGGATGGATGGGTTGGATGGATAGACGAGGGGGAGGAAGGAGAGAAAAATGAGAGGAAGGAAGGACCACAAACCCTGGCACTAGACACAGATTCAGAGGATGCTTTGAAACAGCACAGCAATCCAGGGCTGGAAGGGACCTCAGAGGTCATCTAGTCCAATCCCCTGCTCCAAGAGCATTGTTAAAGTGAGTTTCTCTCCTTTGGCCTACCCAGTCACATGACCATATAGCCATGCCCACCCAGTCACATGACCACATAGCCACAGTATGTATAGTTGCTGCTTGGATTTTTCAAATCACATGTTCATTATCCTTGATTGCCACTCCTATAAGATACAAAGGAAGTGCAAAGGTACATGAGCCTTTGCAGGAAGCAACTTTATTTGCTCTGTTCAGATTAAACCTTGAAGCTCTGTGTGGACTTTGTACTTTGTTTGGCTTTTTACAGTTAATTTGGCACTTTAGTTGTTGGCAGCAATTCAAAAAGATAAAGGTAGGTGCTTATCTCGAGGGACTGTTTGGGACTCATTACGGGCTGGGAATGAACATAATTCCCAGCATTGAAATAAAAAGAGAGTTCTTTGGACTAAGCATGTGCCATCGCTGCGGTGGAGAACGTGTACATGCTTCCTGCTCTGCTCTTGCCAGCTGGAGGTGAGTCCCTGCCATGGGGGGAGAGGGAGAGGGAAGAGGGGTGTCTTCCCGACAGGATCCAGGTTGGAGTTGCCTTATTTTGTATGGATCTCCAACACTTGGCTTTGCTGCCAGCCTCCACTCTCCCTCCACAGCCCAAGTGGTTGGATTCACACAATATGTGAAGCTAGGCAGGAGATAGATAGATGGAGGGAGAGATGGAGAGATGGAGGGATAGGTAGATGGATGCAGTGATGGATAGATGGAGGGAGGGAGGGAGAGATAAATAGATGGAGGGAGGGAGGGATGCAGAGAGGGATGCAGAGATGGGGATGGATGGAGGATAGAGTGATAGTGATGTGAGTGAGAGAGAAGAGAGGAGGTAGTGATGGGAGATGGTGTGTGAGATGTGTAGTGTGAGTGTGATAGATGAGGGGGTGGTGGGTGGATGCATGATGGGGTAGTGAGGAGGGTGCAGGATGGTTGTGGGATGTAGATGATGTGAAGTGTAGTAGTGTGTAGTAGTAGATGATAGTGTGGGATAGATGGGTGGTCATGGAGCAAGGGATGATGAGGAGGGATAGTGCTGGATGAGATGGAGGGGGTGTGATGACACACACAGAGAGAGACAGACCCACTCGGTTTGGCTCTCTCGCACACAGAACCGTGATGCATGGTTCACTGGCTCGCCGCTGGGCCCCTCCTTGTTGGGCAGCCCCCGAGGTGTGAGAGGGGAGATTGCTAGCCAAGTGGAGGGGAGCCGCATCTCTCCTCCTTGGCTGGTCTAAACTCCCTTCCCCGAAGGCGGTTGCAGCGGTGGTCAGGAATGGCCACCTCAAAGAAGAACCCAACTGGATATGATTGTGCAGGAGGAAGACAGAGGAAAGCAGGACAGACCGGGCTAAACAACAGAGAACATCTAAGCAAGGTACCCTGAATCTAAAAGTACCTAGAGGGATACTTCTGAAAGAAGATCTTTAAGTGGCGACGGAGAGAGAAAAGGAGGTTAAAAACCTTTTTTTAACCTTTATATTGACAATTACAAATGGTATGGAAAGAAATTTATATTAATCTATTTTGACACTAATAGGCAATCTTAAACTGAAATCTAAGTGTCAAAAGGAGAATAAATATTTTTTCTTGGTCATTTTAAAGCCCTAAAAAGGAGAAGAGTGGAGGCAAAAGGGTGGGACTTGGACTAATGGAAAAATGGAGTGCCACCTGGAAAAATAAAGAGGATTAACAGTGAAACTTTGAAACTCCTGAGGATACATTGTAACTGAAATCTTATTAAAAGATATAGTAACCCACGGAAAGGAAAATTAAAGGAAAGAAATAAGAAGGAACAGTCTGGGATCATTTGGTGATTTAAAAAAAAGTTTTTGGCATTGTTTTTTTCTTTCTTTTTCTGTTTTTACTTAAAGTCAATCGGGTGGTTGTTCAAAAGTGTTTAAAATGCCATCACCCCTGGAGGAATTGAAGATGAGTCTTAAAAAACAGAAAGAAGATACAGAAAGGGGAGGAAGATCCTTTGACTTTGTATTTGAATTTTTTGAAATGGAGATCCTGAACTATGAAAAGCAAAAGGAAAAGCCTCAAGAGCAAGAAGAAGGGCGGGACAAAGAAGAAGCCATTTTCAATGATCAAATAATGCAAAGTGTGGTAATAAGGGGGAAAAGGGGGAAAGGAGTTAAAAATTTGAGATCAAAGGGAACAGCCAAAAAGAAAAATAGTCTGAAAAAGAAGTATAACAGCAAGGAGAAGCAGAAAAGAAAACTACAGAAGGGAAAATTTGAGAGAGAAGGGTATAAAAAAAGGGGATGAGAAAAAGGGGGGAAAGATAGAAAGGGAAAGAACTTATGAGGGACAAAAACAGGAAACAAAAAAAAGGGGAAACATACTAGGATTAAAGGTATTTGCTCAGCTAGAAAACCCAGAGACAATGGTTAAATTAGGTACAAAGGTACAAAAGATAGTGTTGTGACAGTAGAATACTGTAATGAGTTAGAAATGAAATAAGTAAATAATCTATGAGATAAAACTGTATTGTTATGTAATGGTATGTTTATTTATAATTAATGCAATAATAAAGAAGAGAGGGAAACATTGCAATTGTTTCTAAAGATTGATAAAATATTGAAAAGAAATGTGAAAGATTTATAAGGAAATTTATACCAGTTATTAGAATGAATTTGAATAATTATTTTGCTTATTAATAGTAAATAATTTATAAGATAAAACTGTATGACTATCCAATGGTATGCTTATTAACAGTTAAGTAATAATGAAGAAGGGAGGGAAACATTTCAATTGTTCTCAAAGATTGATAGATATTGAAAAGAAACATGAAAGATTTACAAGATTCATACCAGTACTAGAATGATTTTGAATAACTATTTTGTTTACTAATGTTTATATATATATATATATATATATATATATATATATATATATATATATATATATATATATTTGTTTGTTTTCTGAGGTTCTCGCGGGTATTTGTATGTGGATCTTTGGTTACTCGGGTTCAAGCCTCCCAAGCTTGTCAGGATCACAATAAAATTAGTACATGTCACAGATATCTAAATATACTTCAAGCCTGGTGCCATGTTACTAATAATGTATTTATTATCATGAGAGAAAACAAAAACGAATTGGAGGATCCATATCCCTAACTTATTTTCTTAAATCTTATTATCAGTGAGCAATCATATGCCATGGTGCTTTTTCAAGAGGCAACTGGATTTTCTGGAAATCAAGGAAGTCCAGTTGCTCTTGAAAAAAGCACCTTTGGGACAGCCATGACCTGGATGACTGAAGAATCTCCATAAACAAGAGACTCCTGTGCTCAGTGAACTGCCAAAGCACCCTTTCACACCCAGGAGAAGCAATCCTTAGATCCATTTGCACCACTTAAAGATAGCTGATCTCACTTACCTCATCTAGATTTAAAAAAAGATTACATGCCCCCCAGAAAGGCAGTAAAAAATATCAATGCCAAGCTTGCATCCTGCCTCTTGGAAGTCAACCCAAAAGGATAGTGCCAGGAACCACTAAAGCCGTGTAAAAAGCTTTAAAAAACTCATCCCCTTTAAGAAAGTCAAGCCCCTAATAAAGCAAAGCAAAGTATCAGCAAAGAAGAGAAAAGAAAAGAAAACTCCAGAGAAGCTCAGGCAACAGTAAGTCTGGGCATACTGCCAAGAACCTTTAGCTCTTATAATGTAATAAGGCTTAGTCAAGAGGCAGTTTCTATAAGCAGAGCAATAAAGATTAGGCTAGAAACAACAGCAGAAAGTTTCCTTCCTGCCTTCCTTACAGGAAGTAAAGTAGGGAAAAAACAAAAGGAGATTTCTTCCAACAATCAGTTCTCCTAACTGCTCAGAAAGTTAATAAATGTTTCTCCTGAATAGGTGCGAACTGGTTGAATTCCACCACTGCCCCCATCTATATCATGAATGATCCTGCTACTATAATAGTCTCTTTGCTCTTCCCCTGTAGCTTTATTGGTACCTCCTAACCAGGGGAACCCATTGCTTGGTATCTTTCACATTTTTGAGTTGATCCAGAAAGATCATCATCATACTGCTTGAATGGAGTCATATTCAGAAAATTATACACCATTTTATGATTGTACAGTAATAATGCTGGCTCTAAGCCACCCCGACTGAGGGTGCCCTCTATACTGCTGAGGTGAAGACTTACATTTTTAGAATTATTCAGAAAGAGGCAGCATTGTTGCCCTTGAAGCTTTGGAATCTTAGACTAGTGCCTACTAGACCTTAGTGTATGATTTCATTGTACAATTTAAAATACAATAAAACATAAGCAAATAAAAGTATATTAAAATATTTCAGTCATATTAAACAGACACTTTATGTATCTATATTGATGTATATGTATGGTATTAACTATATTTGACATATTGTAGAAGCAGAAGTGTAAAGCAATACTATCCTAGACCCATTAATATGAATTTGGCCTACGTCTAGCAACTGGTGGGGAGAAGGCATGCCTATACCAGCCTAAACTAGCCAATAGGAACTCAGTAGATCCCACCCTGAACTGCATCACCAACAATATCATTACTGAAGCAGCTAAATCATATACATGGCAAAAATTGACTTGGCAGATTAGAAAAAAAAAACGAACAGTTCAAAACAGCATTAAACAATGTCCACTGTGTGCTCGGAATAAACTTGTGCTCAGCTTATCTTTCTAACCATAGCAGAAAAATGCTTATCATAATATTCGGGGGGGGGGGTTGGTTTCTACCGGTTCTGACCGGTTCTATAGAACCAGTTATCACGATTCTGTGCAGTTTGGAGAACTGGCAAATTGTGCCACTGGTTGGCCCCTCCCCTCCCCACCCACCCCGCCCAGTCACTCCTTATCTTGCATGCACACTATCCAACTTGCCTGCATTGTGCCTTTGCCTAATTTTTGGTAAGTTGCTGTTTTTGCTTTTTTCCCCTGATGATCAGCTGTTCCAACTATCAGCTGTGCTGCATGATTTAGATTAGCTAGAAAGCAGAAAATTGTTGGATTTCTTGCTTTCTAGCTAATCTAAATTGCTGTTGTACTGCTTCACCTTCACCTAGGCGGCTTCCCTGAGAGCAAGAGCTGAACCTTCCTTAGGACTAAAGCTTCTATTTTTCAGTGCATATTCAGGCAACAGATTGCAGAAAGGTAGATCTGTGAGTGACTCTGTGATTCTGCAAGCAACTCAATCTGTCTGCCTGCTTTGCCTGATTTTTGGTAAAAGTTGCTTTTTATAAAATATATATATCAATATTTACATCCATGGTGTGCTGTGAGTTAATTTTGTGAGTTTGCTTGCTAGCAAATATTATGAATTTGCTTGCAAGAAAATTTTATGTTAACAGACTCAGGCAGCAGATTGCAGAAAGGTTGATTTGTGAGTGACTCTGTGATTCTGTGAGCAACTCAATCTGCCTGCCTGCTTTGCCTGATTTTGGGTAAAAAGTTGCTCTTCTTTAATAAAAAATTCAATATTTACATAAATATTTACAATATTTGCATACAAGCCACGCGCACCAAGTCATGTTACCACCAAACCATGCCCAGTCAGCAAGCCATGCCCACTCAGTCACATGACCACCAAACCATATCCACAAATTAGACCACACCCACAGAACCGGTTGTTAAGACATTTGAATCCCGCCCAATAATATTATCATCACCTGTCCGTTTTTCAGGTTTTTGATGTGTACCAAATTGTTAAATGGTAGCAATTTACTAGGCTGAGTAGAAAAATAACAGACAAGCAAAGGAATATAAATCAAGGTAAATCAAATAGAATATCTTGGAAAGAAAGCTTATCTGAGTAGTTTCACTTTATTTAAGAACACACAAAAGAGAAGTCAAAATTCAATCAAAGTTCAAAGACCCAAGCCATGTGATATTGCGTTGGACTGGAGTTTTATAATATCATTTTTAGAATTTTCCAAGAATTTTGAGTTGTTTTCCTCTTTAGGATTTCTATCCATGCATCCTTCCCTAAGCTCTCTCTAAATTTGTTGAAGTCAGCTCTCTTAAAGTCCAAGACACTAGTTTGACTTTGTTGTATTATTTTTGTCTGCATTGTGCTGAATTCTGGTATGGCATGGTCACTCTCCCCCAAACTTCCCCAAACTTCCACACCTTCAATCATTTCATCCCTATTAGTAACAATTAAATCAAGCATAGCTGACCCTCTGGTTCCCATATCTTTTGGATGACAAAGTTGTCTGTAAGATTGGGCTACTTCCCACTTCCCACAATTTCTTAAGAAACACCCTGCTTCCAACCAACTGCAAAAGCAACTCAAAAGTGGTATGTTCGACTTTCTGCAGCACAATCCACACTGAACAGTTCATCCTTCTCACTCAATTCTTCTCTTTTTTTCCACAAGCACCATAACTGTTAGTCTATATTTTTGTTGTTGTCTATACATTTTTGCAGAGAAATGATAAAAAGTTAATCTTTTCTTTCTTTTTAAAAAAAATCAGTGAAATAAATAAGAGTACTGTCAATTTTTTTTCTCTTGGCTGAAGAAAAAAGGGAGAATTGTAAAAACCACAAATGTTTCTATCAGTCCTCCAAATCCATACCTTTAGAAAAAAGAGCAATTGGTGGGGGCAAAGAAGCAGGAAAATACATAATCGAGGCTGTGCTAACGACTCTCCAAACAGAATAAATGACCAAAGGGGAGGAAGGAACTGAATTTCAGTTTACCTGAAATTCAATTTACCTGAAATTCTGCATCATAATGGGGTTTGGGTCACCACATTACAAAAAAGATGTTACACTTTGGAAAAAATACAAAGAAGAGCAACTAAGATGATTAAAGGCATAGAGACAAAAACATATGAGGAACAGTTGCAGGAATTGGATATGGCTAGTCTAGAGAAAAGAAGGACACAGGTGGCATGATAGCAGTATTCCAGTATTTGAGGGTCTGCCACAAAAAAGAGGGAGTTTTTTACTTTCCAAAACACCAGAAGGTAAGGCATGAAACAATTGGTGGACACTAATCAAGGAGAGAAGCAACCTGGAATTAAGGAGAAACTTTCTGAGAACAATTAACCAGGGACTGAAAGAATCAGAATCAAAATTAGAATAGAGCTGGAAGGGCCCAGGAGGACTTCTAGTCCAGTCCCCTGCTCAAGCAGGAGATCCTATACCATTTCAGACAAGTGACTGTCCAGTTGCTTCTTAAAAACCTCCAGTGATGAAGCACCCACAACATCTGAAGTGAAGCTGTTCCTCTGGTTAATTGTCCTCACTGTTAGGAAGTTGCTCCTTAGTTCCAGGTTGCTTCTCTCTCTTAGTTTCCATCCATTGTTTTTTGTCCTTCCCTCTGGTGCTTTGGAAAATAAATTGCCCCCTCTTTGTGACAGTCTTTCAAATATTGAAATATTGTCCCTCCTTGTCCTTCTTTTCTCTAAACTAGCCAAATCCAAATACTGCAAATATTATTCATATGTGTTAGTCTCTGGGCCTTTAATCATCTTAGTTGCTCTTCTTTGCACTTTTTCCAAGGTCTCAACATCTTTTTTGTAATGTGGTGACCAAAACTAGATGCGGTATTCCAGGTGTGGCCTTACTAAGGCTGTATAAAGCAGTGCGAGTACTTCAGTTATTTTGATTTTATACCTTTGTTTATACAGCAAAGGATTGCATTAGCTTTTTTGACTGCTGTCACACATTGTTAAACTCATGTTTAAGCTCTTCTACTCCAAGGTCTCCCTCACAATTACTGTTTTTGAGCCAGATTTCACCTAATCTGTACTTGTATCTTTGGTTTTTCCAGCCCAGGTGTAAAACCTTGCTTTTCTCCACATTAAATTTCATTTTGTTGGATAGGGCCCATCCATGTTCAAGGTCTGTAAAGATCTTTTTGGATCCTGAGTTTGTCTTCTGGATTTTGGCTATTCCTACCAGCTTAGTATAATCTGCAGATTTGAGAGTTCCCCTTCTATTCCCTCATCTAAATCATTTGTGGAGATATTGAAGAGTATTGGGCTTAAGACAAAACCTTGTGATACGTCCTGCTTACTTCCCTCCATGTAGATATAGTACCATTAAGGACTACTTTTTGAGTACGGTTTGTCAGTCAGTTACAAATCCATCTGGTGGTGATGCTGTCTATCCCACATTTTTCTAGCTTACCAATAAGAAGATTATGGTTTACTTTGTCAAATGCCTTATTGAAGTTTAAATATACTATGCCCACAGCATTTCGCTGGTCTAGTAATTTAGTCACTTTGTCAAAGAATGAAATAAGATTGGTTTGGCATTATCTGTTTTTAACAAATCCATTTGTTATTTGTTTGTTTCTAGATGTTCACAGATCTTTTTTTATTATTATTTTTTCTAGTATCTTCTCATGCTGTAGCTGCCAAAAAGGCCAGTGTAGTCCTAGGCTGCATCAACAGAGGGATAGCATCAAGATCACAATGTTCTAGGGTTTCCGGTTTGTCGGCTTCGCGAGCGGTAGGGATTCGCGAAGCTGCGCGATCCTGCCGCGCTAGTTTTGGGGCTCCGACCGGACGGGTGCGGAGCAAGGCTGCCCTGCAGGGGTAGCTGAAGGTAAGGGGATCCGGAGGAAGGGTTTGGGGGTGTTGCAGACCCCCTCCCTGGCCGGCAGAACCCCCTGTTACCAGGACGGTGCAGCGGCGGTCCGTAATGGCCGCCACAAAGAAGTTGACAGCCGGGCAAGTATGCGCAGGAGGAAGAAGAGAAAGTTATTGAAAGTAAAAGTTCTTCTTGGTCGACCCAGGGCTTTGAGATCTATCTAATTTAATTCCTGGAAAAGATGGTTTTCTGATGATTTCTTCCACAAGAGAAAAAAAAAGCGGCTATTTTGAGGTGCTGAAGGGAAAGTTTACTCTCCTCCCACGGAATTAAGCCGGAAGGGAGAGGATAAAGAAAATATATTAATTTGGATCTTGTTGGAGGAGATGCCTTGAAGACTTGAGGACAGAAATACAATCTTAATAAGGCTTTAAAATATAGACTTGGATTCTTTTTTTTTATTTGTTTGATACCACCCCTGGAAGAGGAAGGGGGAATTTTGGCTTGCTTGGATTTATTGAGGATTGTGGATTTTGGGATTGTTTTGCCTTTCTCTCGAATATTTGGTTGGTGTAAGAAGAAAGAGAGAATAAAGAAAAGAAAAGATTTATTTATAATGGCTTTCCTTTTGAAGACCTGAGGGATGAATATGAGCAAACAAAAGCAGCCTGCAAAGATGGCATGGAAAAAGCTTTTCTATTTCTAGAAATGGCGCTGGTCAATTATCAACAGACAATGGAACAGATGGAAACGGAAGAAGAACAACAAGGAAGAGATGAAGACGCCATCTTCATTGAATTCCAAAACTTATCTAAGGAAGAAGGAAGGAAGAGAGCAAGGAAAATGAAGGACTTAAGATCTAAAAAAACATTTGAGAAAGAGAAAAATATGATGCAAAGTAAATATAATGATAGCAAACAAGAGAAAAAGGGAACACAACAGAGAAGGGATCCCAGCAAGGCAGAGGTTAGAAGAAGAAGGGGGGTAGGAAGATTTGGTGGGGGAAGAAAGAAAGGGAAAGGCGGAGAAAAGCCTCAAAGCTTTAAAATTGGATGGGAGAAGAGGGATTTTTTTTAGAGACAAAGGATGAAATGTAATTTTCTGTAAGAAAGATTCTGCTAAGGTACAGAAGATGGTATTGTAACATTTATATTTGAAATAGTAAATTAGAATGGTTTAAGATTTAATAAGAAATTAAAATGTTGAAGTTTTTAATAATGATTGATTTTTAAAATGTAATAAAATATCGAAGGAAAAGAGGATACAATGTATTTAAACATTTTTGGTGGATAGAATGTACCAAGCAGAACCAAATTGGGTATTTGTTATGCTGAATGTTAATTTTACTAACTTAGGGGAGGATAGAAAGGCATCATACTCTGATTAGTGATTTCAGGAGAAATTTTTTTTTTATTATAAGAAGAGATAGAGGGATAATTGAATGGGCAAAAGATACAAATTTAATGATTTAATTAAGATGGATTAAATAAGATAGAAATGTGAAGAGTGATATGTGCTATTATTTTAGCCCATGCAAAGAGAGGTAACTGGGGCCAAGGTACTTTACTAAAAGATTTTTTTTTATGTTTGTTTGTGTTTGTTTGTGTTTTATGAGAATATTGGGGAAATTATTGTAGAAAGATAGGGAAAGATTCAATATGTAATGATTTGTTTGTTGTTGAAACTTTTAATAAAACTTGTTTTAAAAAAAAAAAAAAGATCACAATGTTCTATACGGCGCTAGTTAGGCTGATTGCTCTGTAGTTTCCTGGGTCTGTTTTTTCCCCTTTTTTTGAAGGTGGGAACCACATTCAGCTGTTTTCCAGTACTGTGGTAGTTCCCCAGCACTCCAAGATTTTTTTAAAGATATGATACAATGGTTCTGAGATAATATCTGCCAGCTCCTTCAATCGAAGAGCTTGCCTTCAGAAATTGTGGGTGCTTCATCACTGGAGGTTTTTTTTTTAAAAAAAAGACTGGACAACCACTTCTCTGAAATGGTCTCTTGCTTGAACAGTGGGTTGTTCTAGACAATCTCTAAGGTCCCTTTCAGCTCTATTCTGATTGACTGACTGATTCAGATGAAAATATTTAAGACACCTTTTATTTCCAGCCAATTTATGCATGGAAGATATAGCTAAAGGTCCACAGTCCAAGGATTCTCCCAATCACTTCCCCTTTGATTTGTCCTACATGAAAACTGTAAGGCAGCATGACTCTCTGGCCTAGAAACTTGAATACGAATAAGGCCCAGCAAGTGAGGGCAATGCAAAATTTCTGATTCTTCAGAGCCTGCAGCAAAAACACTTTAATATGGCTGTGAGGGAGTGGAATCTACTGGACAGTGAGCAAATAACAAAAACAATATTGTGGCCTTTACATCACAAGTTTCAGTCTTCTTATTTGTGCAAGTATGCAAAAGACCAAGTTTGTATCCTAATGGAAAGCTGCTTTCATCATTTTTATGAAAGCCTTCAATCCTGCAGGTGCAGGATTATTTACTCTGACTCCATATAATAAAAAATAAGAAATCAACAGAAAATGCCTCATGGGACTTTGATAAAGCCATGTTTGGTTACTTGCTGGAATTATCACTCAATTTTCTGTTGTCTAAAGTTGTTTCTCTTATATTCTCATTTTGTCATGCCTAAATGACTAAAGGCTGGAGACCAATAATTACTTTTTCATAGGTGTGTAAGGGTAGATCTAGAAAGCAGGCAATGGCAGACATTTCTAAAAATCCTTGCCAAGTTACAATACAAAATCATCTTGCTTTTATTGTGCCATCCATATACTTGGAGAATTGCCTCTTAAGCTTTCATACATACATATAGTTGTGACAATGCCATTCCATTATCTATTCAAGAGCTAAAATCTTTTTCTCAGTGCGAGAAATAATAATAATAATAATAAATAATAATAATAATAATAATAATAATAATAATAATAATAATAATAATAATAATAATAATAATAATAATAATAATAATATCATATTTGACCGGACAATTATTCCCATCCACAGATTCTGCTTGCTTTATTTGTTTTCAGGTTTTGTTTGTTTCCAGATAAAATGGGCTTATACTTCTGTGGTACTGTTCTGAAACCAGCAATGGAGTAAGTCACACCTGGATAAGAGTAGGAATAAGGAAACATCCATAACATAGACTGAAGTGAATTATTGAATCCTGGACTAAATTTTATGGATCGGTAATATTAGTAACTGTGAGAGGGTTTGAGGTGTTCTAGTGGATCATCACTTATGTATGAGCCACCAATATGTTGCAGCTGCTAAAAAGGCCAATGTAATCCTAGGCTTCATCAACAAAGGGATAGCATCAATATCACAATGTTCTACAATGCACAAGTATGGCCCTACATGGAATACTGTGTCCAGTTCTGGTTGCCACAATGCAAAACAGATGCTGTGACCATAGAATGAATGCATGTCCATTATGTATGCATTGTGCTTGCCTCCAAAAGTTGTGGTATTCCATCACTGGAGGTTTTCAAGAAGAGACTGGACAGCCATTTGTCTGAAATGGTCCCTTCCAACCCTATTTTTCTATGTTCTACATTCTAGCCTATCAAGGAGAAGAATTAGGGGTGACATGATAGTTGTCTTCCAGTACTTGAGGGAATGTCATATAGAAGAGGAGATCAACTTATTCTCTGAAGTACCTGAGGGCAGGAGAAGAAACAATTGGTAGAAGCTATTAAAGAGAGATCCAATCAGGAACTAAGGAGAAATTTCCTGAGAATGAGAACAATTAAACACTGGAACAGCTTGCTTCCCTGAGTTGTGGTGTTCCATTTCTAAAGGTTTTCAAAGAATATTGGATAGCCATTTGGCTGGGATAGTATAAGGACTCCAGCCTTGAATAGGGAGTTGGACTATAAGACTTCAAGGTCCCTTCCAGCCCTATGACTCTGTGAAATGCCTCTGAAGGCATTTGTCCTTATTATACTCACAAGTATTTAATAGAAAAGTATATAGCCTTTTTTCTGCAGAAATGATAGTTTAGTAACATGAATATGTATCAACTCACCAGCAGGTGAATTTGTGATTACTGTTAGAGTTTGATATAAAATGGACAGCTATATAAATGTTGCAGAAGCCAATCTGGGTCAGTCACTGGAATCAGAGGTTTTGTCTGACGCAGATTGGATCCTGAAACATTCTCCTGGGACACATATATTCGCCTTTATTCATATATACATGTTTTAAATAATAAAATAAAAGTAAAATTATAGGAGAATGGTACGTATTTTGCTTCTCATTTTTCCCATTGGAAATATCTATATTATATAATTCAGTTGGTTGATTTGATTACCCATGTTTGAAATAAAATCATTAAAATAAAATTATTCCACAACTAAATAAAAACATAATATTTTTAATAAAAATGAATTATTTTAAACTGAAAAATAATTTTCTCTATACGTTTGAATACATTCTATAATATTATTCCTTTTTAGTAATTTCAAACAATATTGTAATAAATTAAAATATTTCTTTTATATAAAAATGCATTTGCTATTTAATCCTTTAATGTTCACTTTTGCAAAATATGCAATATTGTATTTATCATAACTAAAAATATACAAACATAAAAACATTATATATGTATTTAATAAACTATTTAATTAAATGCATTTCATTCTGAATTTCTTGTGTCAAAATTTTGATAAAACTCAATTATTAACCAATACTTTTGCCACATGGCTATAGTTTAAGCGAAACAGTTCATAAAGCAAAAGTGATAATTTTAATAATATTCCATGACTTTATCTTATCATATCTATTGATAAATGTAGAATAGCTACATAAGTTTTAAAACTAAAACAAAGTATTCTGGAGAGTCACATTAACAAGACTCAGCTTATTAATAAGTTAAAATACAGTAAACATTTTGTTTAAACTCCACAAAAACAAAACTTACAATAATTTTTATCCATGTCAAACATATTGCTTACCCTTGATCACGTGCCCTGATTCGACTGTGGGTCAAAATCTTGTCATAATGAGCAGTGGAAGATTCTGCTAGATGAAAAACTGGCATAAAACAAATAGTGACTGTAACAACCCAAAGGAAGTCCATGTTGCTGTCTCTCTGTTTCTTGAATGTCTGAGAAGAGAACTGGCAAAGGGTATAGAGAGCTCAAAGTTTATATCCAAGATGCAAGGCAGAGGGAGGAGAAAATATATCAACCTGAAACTTTGAACCACCCTCTGAGAAAGAGGAGCATCAGATGATTGTAACCAGTTCTGTATGTATGTGAATTACAAAGCAATCTATTCATTTTGACAGCTCACATAAAATTAATTACAGTTTAGATATAACTAGAGTTTATAATGGAGAAAATTTAAAGTTTCTGGATGGCCTCACAAGTTCAAGTGACTGAATGTTTTTCCACATACAGATATATAAAACTACTGGATAAAGAACACAAGATACCAGTTTTTTTCTAACATAGTTCTCTATGAGATATGAGTCTTCATTCTGCCTATAGAAAGTAGAAATGTCATATTACTTTGTATTATAAGCATTTTAAGTACTCCTCATCCAGAAGGATCAAACCAGAGTTAGTGCTAGTCGTCTTCTTGATGTACTAATTGATATACTTTTTCTATATAAAATAACATAGGAAAATAGGATATTTTAAGGAGAAGCATGATATCTAGGAACCATTGGTCTGAAATAGTTAATTTTAGGAAAATTGTTCAATATATTCATCCTAATTTGATAAAACACATGTATTTATAAGTAATTCCAACAATAAATGCTTAGCAATGTGTTGTAAACAATTGTAAAATGTTGATTAATAATATTCACAATAAGTCAGTGAAAAACTAGGAATAGTGGTGCTCATAGTTTTCATAACTGAATCAAGAAATTTCTAGGTAGCTTAGGAACTGATTTTACAATTTCACATGAAGACAAGAGTTGACCAAGCCAAGAGTTTTTCAAAACATCTGTTTCATGGAAATTTAGGGTTCCATAAAAGTCTCCTGGACGGTGGGTGGAGTTTACTTGAATGCAGCCAATTTTCTCATAGACTTTGCAATGTTTTCAGTAAAGCTTACAATAATCTATTTCACACAAGTAAACTAGGAACATACAGTACATCTCTACATTTGAAGAAGCTTTGACTGTGGTATGCATGTAGAATCAGAATAACAGAATAATGAGTTAGAAGGGATGTTGGAGATCTTCCAACTCCCCACTCAAGCAGAAGACCCCTACACCATTTCAGGCAAATATATTCAGTGTTTCTCACTGAAGAGAGCACAACTTGCTTGAATTTCAAAAACACTGTCTTGGTCCCTTCAGTATAATAAACTAAAGTCAAATCAAAAATATATATCAACACTGAATTAAATAAATGCATGAATATTTGTATTAAGAATGCCTTCATTGTAATAAATTCACACATTATTCACTTAATAGAATCTTCATTAAAAAAGAGTTTCATCTTAAAAGACTAAAAAAGTGGCAGCGGTGATGGACTGCCCTCTTGTGGGGAGAGAAAAAGGAAACTACTATATGGAAAAGAGGAATGTTCTCTGTGACCATTTTGCTTTGGAATGCCCTCTTATGGTCAACATAAGAAAACTACCACAAACCAGTTTTATAACTGGTGATGATACAATAAATCAAATAAATTAGTTGAAAATGTCTATTAAGAATATTCAGCAGCCCAAACCATACCATTTTAGCAACCCAATTAGACTTCAACATTATCATCTGAATGCCATCTATGAGAATAGATAAGTGTCACAGATTGTATTTAAACAACAATTCTGAATGTTTATAACATGCAGTAATAAAGCAACATTTCTGAGATTTGTTGTTTTGATTACTCTAATACAGAATGGAATTCATGAAACCTGGTAGTTTTCTTAATTCTTCTTGCTAGGGAGAAGACTAATCAAGAACTGTTTTTAAAAATTTACTGACCAGGAAACTTCAGTGGTTTTACAGTTAAATGCTGCATTTAAAATAATAAGCACCAAAGGATTTTCAAACATGAGGCCTCTCTATTATGCTGCATCATACTATGTAAATGTTATAGACTGAATTCAGACCACAATTATTTGCAAATCCTATTACACATTACATATTGTCCTCAACTTACAACTATTTGTTGGTGTCTATTTGAAGTTACAACACCACTGGAAAAAGTGATTTATGACAATTTTTCACACTTATGACCACTATCACATCCTCATGGTCATGTGATCAAAATTTGGAGGTTTGGAAACTGGTTCATATTTATAATGGTTATAGTGTCCTGGAGTCATGTTACAAGCAAAGTCAATGGGGAAGCCAGATTCACTTAAAAACCCTGTTACTACAGTGATTCAGTTAGCAACTATGGTAACAAATTTGCTTAACAACTGTCTCACTTAGCAACAGAAATTTGGGGCTCAATTGTGGTCATAAGTTGAGGGCAACCTGTAGTTCAAGTTTCCAAGGTGGTGGAACAGTAGAACTAAAAAGGGGTACTGATCCATGCTGTCCCTAGTTAGGAGAATCTGGAAATTATGTTGTTTTCTCTAATGACTTGACTTTGACTTGAAAGAAACAAAACAAAAAAGTAATTTTCCACCAAAAGTTTTGGTACATTAAAAAGACTATTTGATCTATTTCATTCCAGGGAAAAATAATCTAGTAATGGATTGCATTTCACTCATCTCTGTTTCATTTAAAAATTGGCAATTTTGCTTTCCTTTGATACAAACAAAATAACTTTCATCACTTAAATTAAGGCCTACCCTTAGCAGTAGTGATTAATTATACCATAGAAAATAGAGAATTAAATACATTTGAGCATTAGGCCCTAGCCAACAAGATGCAGTTTAGCAGTGAAAATTCAAGGTCATGCATTTATGCATGAAAAAACAAAACAAAATGTACAGTATAGAATAGGCAGTTCTCAGCTCAACACTAATAACTGTGAGAGGGATCTAGGCAGGGGTGGGATTCCAATTTCTTAACAACCGGTTCTATGGGTGTGGCCTAATTTGTGTGTGTGTAGCTTGGTGGTCATGTGACTGGGTGGGTGTGGCTTGCTGACTGGGCATGGTTTGGTGGTCATGTGTCTGGGTGGGCATGGCTTGCATGTAAATATTATAAATATTTATATAAATATTGAATTTTTTATTAAAAAAGAGCAACTTTTACCCAAAAGCAGGCAACGCAGGCAAGCAGAATGAGTTGCTCACAGAATCACAGATTCACTCACAGATCTATCTACCTCCAATCGGCTACTTGAGTCTGTCACATAAAATTTGCTAGCAAGCAAACTCACAAAATTAACTCACAACATACCATGTATATAAATATTGAATTTTTTATAAAAAAAGAGCAACTTTTACCCAAAAGCAGGCAAAGCAGGCAGGCAGATTGAGTTGCTCACAGAATCACAGATTCATTCAGAGATCTATCTATCTGCCATTGGCTAGCTCAGTCTGTCACATAAAATTTGCTTACAAGCAAACTCACAAAATTAACTCACAATGTACTATGTATGTAAATATTGAATGTTTTATATTAAAAAAGAGCAACTTGTTTGATGGGTCCGCATGTGAATGAGAGGCAGGACACAGCGGGAATGGTAAGTAGCTTTATTTAGGTTCAGTTCAGAAAGGGCCGCATGGTCGCAGCAGGTGCTGGCTTTTAAAGCTGGCACTGTCCAAAGCTTCAGCCACTGATGGGGCTTTATTTCTCCTGCCAGTGGCTGAGCCAATGAGTGGAGTCTGTTAGCCGACTCCACTCCTTGGCCATATTTGGTCATATACAACACCCCTCCCCTCCTAGTAATTGTCATCCAATCAGCATTCATCTACCATGTGTAATCACATTGGTAGGTGGTGCTTCGATGGGTGCAACTGGACCTGCGCACCTCACTTGTTCCTGGGGTGGCGGCCTGAGCGGACAGGTCCACTGCTGCTCTGGTCCCTGCTTGCGGAACAGTCTTGAAGCCCACTTGTGGCGCGGCAGGGACCGTTGAGCCTGAGGCCTCAGAAGGACACAGTGGGACTTCCTCTTCGCAAGATAAGTGTCTTTGCCGTTGTGGTACAGGGGTTGGTGTCTGCGCCCTGGGTTGTTCTGTTGCCATGTGTCAGTTGCCGGGCTGGTTGTCTGAGTTCGAGACCCGGCCTTGTAGTTGATCGATGTGCTGTTCCCATAGCTTTCCTTCTTCTGTCTCCACTCGGTAGGACCTGGACCCTGTGATCTCGGTTACCTTGGCTGGCATCCATGTTGGTCCTCCAGTGTAGCTATGAGCATAGACCGGGTCCCCTATAGCAAATTGTCTGCACTTTCCCATCGAGTCTGGGGATGTCTCTGTGCCATACTTGGGGTGGACGCTGTCAAGCGTAGTCCACAGCCTCCATCCCATTAGTAGTTCTGCTGGGCTGCTGTGTGTTGTTGTGTGAGGTGTGATGTGTTAGACTAGGAGCATTTTGTTGATCCTTTCCTGCCAGTCCTCTCGGTCCATCCACTGTAGTGTCTCTTTGGTTGACTGGACCATTATCTCTGCTTGTCTATTCGTGGCTGGGTGAGCAGGTGCTGACAGTGCATGTCTGACCCCCAGTCCAGCCAGAAAGGCTTTGAACGGCTGAGAAGTGAACTGTGGCCCGTTGTCCAAGACGAGGACGTCTGGTAAACCGTGGGTGGCAAATAGCCATCGGAGTGCCCTTATGGTTGCCTCCAATGTGGTGGATTTCATTAGGATTGCTTCCAGCCACTTGGAGTATGCATTGACGACTATGAGGAATGTCTGTCCCTGGCAGGGCCCTGAGAAGTCGACATGTATTCTGGCCCATGGGGCTGTAGGTGTCTCCCACTTCCTGGGTCTTGCTGCAGAGGGTGCCGGTTTGGTTTCTTGGCAGGGGCTGCATGTGGCGATCCAGGTTTCTATTTCCTTGTCTAGTCCTGGCCACCACACATAGCTTCGGGCTAGGGCTTTCATCCGGACTATTCCGGGGTGCCCCTCGTATAGAATCTCCAGTATTTTATTCCTTAGTGGGGGGGATAACTACCCTGTCCCCTCACAGTATACAGCCTTTTAAAACTGACAGTTCAGCTTGTCTATTTTTATATTGCTGATTTTATATTGGGTTGCCTCCAGCCATCCCCTCCACACCCAGTTCGAAATCCATGCCATGATTTTATCACGGGCTGTGAGTCTTGTGATTTCTGATGATGTCATCAGTCCGGGTATTATGTTCTCTATGAGTAGTGTTGTACTGGACGGTGCTGGGTCTTCGGCTGGGTCTGGAAGGGGGCAATGGCTGAGGGTGATGTCTTTTCCTGGCCTGTGGATTATGCAGTAGCTGTATGCTGCCAGGAACACTGTCCATCTTAACATCCTTGGTGACAGGATGTTTGGTGTGGGTTTGTCACTGGTGAGGATGCCCAGTAAGGGTTTCTGGTCAGTGATGAGGTCGAATTGCCTGCTGTAGAGGTATTCGTGGAAACGTTTGGCCCCTATGACTGCGGCAAGCGCTTCCTTGTCGATCTGGCTGTAATTTCTTTGTGTTTTTGACAATGTCTTCAAGAAGTATGCAATGGGGCTTCTGTCCCATTGGGCAATTTGTGGCTGAGGACCCCTCCAATGCCATAAGGGGAGGCATCACAAGTTAGTGTTAGTGGCAGCGTCTCGCTGTATTGAATGAGGATGCTGTTCGATGTTAAAAAAAAAATTGCAAACGCGTTGTCCCCAAGTCCAGGTCGTCGTCTTATCGAGCAGCCTGTGGAGCGGTTCCATGATGGTTGCTTTCTGGGGCAGGAAGACATTGGAAAAGTTAAGCAACCCTAGGAATGCTTGCAATTCCATTTTGTTTTGAGGTGTGGGGGCTTCCCGTATCACCTTAAGCTTTCTGTTTGTGGGTCGGATGCCTGCAGCAACAATTAGGAACCCCAGAAATTCCACTTGCAGGACTGTTATGTGGCATTTGTTCCTCTTCAGTTTCAACCCCACTTCCTGTAATCTTCCCAGGACTGCCCTTAACCGCTCCATTAATTGGTCCCTGCTACTGGCCGAGATGATTACATCATTGAAATAGGGTATGACCCCTGGAATATTGTGCAGCAGCCATTCCATAATGCTCTGAAACAGGCCCGGTGCTATGCTTACTCCAAATTGGACTTGAACGCCCCCTGATGTGTGATGATGGTTTGCGACTCAGCAGTTTCCTCATCAACGGGCAGTTGCTGATAGGCCTGGGCCAAGTCTAATTTGGCGTATATAGTCCCTCGGCCCAGGGACTGCAAGAGGTGCTGGATTACGGGCACTGGATAGGCGCTTTGCTGGAGGGCCTTGTTCAGGATTGTTTTATAGTCAACACAGATTCTTATAGACCCATCTGGTTTAACTGGGATCATGATTGGAGTCTCCCTTTTGGCATGGTCCACTGGTTCTAGCACCCCTTGAGCTATTAATTAGTCTAGCTACTCTTTGACTTTTGGTTGGAGGGCAAACAGGACTCGCCACATTTTGAGGCGGACCGGAGCAATATTGGGGTCTAGGTTGAATGATATGGGGGTCCCCTTATACTTGCCCAGTTTGTTGTCGAAGACGTCGCTAAATTCTCTCTCCAATTCCGCGATGTCTGCTGTTGGGCTGGGGAGGTGGCCTCCGTCATGTGGATGCCAGTGATGTTTATTTGGAGCAGTTGGAACCATTCTCTTCCAAGCAGACTGGGCAGGTTTCGGTCTACTAGTGTGAGTGGCAGTTTTCCCTGGAATGCGCCATACTCCACGTGGGCTGTCTTCTTCCCCAGGACTGGTATACGGCAGCCCCGGTAGTCTCTCAAGGTGATGGTCTGTGGTTCCAACTGATCGCACCACTGCCTGGGTTGGAGTTCTTTAAGGGTGTCCCATGAGATCATAGATATGTAGGACCCCAAGTCCACCTCCATGCAGCAGGGCTTGCCCTCGATTGTGACCATGGCCATTATTTTGTGGGACTCAAATACATCGGTGCATCTAACCCTGGTCTGTGTGTAGCCCACGAACGTGAAGTGGGCTTCTTCTTCCCTGGCATCTTCCCTCTTTTTGAATTTCCCACCAGGGTTCTTCTGCTCTCATCCTTGGCAGCCATATTGTTTCACGGGTGACGCTGCTGATCTACCTTGCTTGCTTGATGGTTGTGCTGCATGGCATACTTCCGAGTGGCCTCTGCACTCACATCTGCGGCACACAGTGTCTGAATCAGCATACTGAATGGTGGTGGTTTCCATCGCAGCCGCCACATTCTTTATTCCCTGATTTTCCACCCAGCTTACCGGATTTCAGCTTGTGCATGTCTCCGTCATCATCGTCACTGGTTTCGGAGGCAAATTCGCTTGGGTGCGGGTGGCGATCGGTCATTGTTGCATTGACTTTCCCTGTCCCTCAGATCCATGCTGCCGAATTGTCAGACAACTCTGCGGTTCTGGCCTCATCGATGGCCTCTTTGAATGAAATGTCCTCGCGGGCCAGAAGTTTATTTTGCAATGCAGGGTCCTTGGTCCCCAGGATGATCCGGTCCCGAATCATCTCCTCAGTATCTGGAAATCTGCAGTTCTTAGCGACTCTCCGCAGGTCTGCTCCAAACGTGTTGATTGTCTCTCCCTCTTTCTGGTTCTGCATGTAGAAATCATAGCGGCTAGGAGGGAGAAGGGCTGTAATGTCCCCGGAGGGCGCGCTGGAGCTCGTCCCAGGACACAGTTTGCAGATCGTCCGTGACCAAGGCGTCAGCCATTTCATAGATTTCAATGTCACAGTATGTCAAGAATAGTGCCTTCTTCTGCGCATCGGGTGCTGCTTGAAGTCTGTTGAATTCCAGGTGTAGGTTGAAATGGCCCATGTAGGATGACCACATGGGTCATGCTGGGTCATAAGGGATTGCCATCAGATGGTGAGCCAGGCTGGTTGCGCATTGTGCTATGTCAGTTTGGCGGCCGCGGTCACTTCTTGGGTCAGATGAATGGCGCCCGAAACCCATGAGGTGTCCTTTGCTCTCTCTGCAGTTCAGGATCCCACCTTCATCGCCAGTGTTTGATGGGTCTGCACGTGAATGAGAGGCAGGAAACAGTGGGAACGGTAAGTAGCTTTATTTAGGTTCAGTTCAGAAAAAGCTGCATGGCTACGGCAGGCGCCAGCTTTTAAAGCCGGTGCTGTCCAAAGCTTCAGCCACTGACAGGGCTTTATTTCTCCCACCAGTGGATGAGCTAATGAGTGGAGTCTGTTAGCTGACTCCACTCCTTGGCCATATTTGGTCATATACAACACAACTTTTACCCAAAAGCAGGCAAATTGAGTTGCTCACAGAATCACAGATTCACTTAAAGATCTATCTATCGGCTACCTGAGTCTGACTCTGCACTGAAAAGTAGAAGCTTCAGTCCTATGGAAGGTTCAGCTCTGCTTTCAGATTAGTTAAAAAGCAAGAAATCCAAGAATTTCCTGCTTTCTAGCTAATCTAAATCTCCTGGCAGAGCTGAACAGCTGATGGTCGGGGGAAAAAAGGAAAAATAGCAACTTACCAAACCAGGCAAGGTGGATGGCTCGCATGCCAGGTAATGAGTGAATGGGCGGGGAGGGACAGGGCCATCCAGTGGAGCGGTTTGCCAGTTCTCCGAATTACGTGTGTGTGCAGCATTTGCAAAAAATCAGCTGTGCCACCTGGACAGCTGACAAGCGCTGTGCATGGGTGTGCAGCGTTTGAAAATCCTTGTTTCCTGCTTTTTCAACCTCAGCTGTGCCACACAAAGCAGCTGAGGAGGGAAAAGCAGGGAATAAAGGACAGCCTAGAGCCCAGGCAAGTGGGTGGGCCAAACACTGAACCGATTTGGTTTCAGCTGCTCTTCACAGCTACAGGTTCTATAGAATTGGGCCAAACTGGTACCATCCCACCACTGGATCTAGGCATGCTAGTGAACAACCACCTAAATATGAGCCAGCAATGTGCCACAGCTGCCAGAAAAGCCAGTGCAATCCTAGGTTGCATTAACAGAAGGATAGTATCAAGATCACATGAAATGTTAGTACCACTTTATAATGCCTTGGTAAGACCAAACTTGGAACATTGCATCCCAGTTCTGGTTGCCACAATATAAAAAAGATGTTGAGACTCTAGAATGGTGGTGGCGAACCTATGACACATGTGCCAGAGATGGCACTCAGAGCCCTCTCTGTGGGCACATGCATCACTGCCCCAGCCCAGCTTCATCATGTTTCTCCATTGCCTTTCTCGCCACCTCGCCAATGGGGGACATGAGGTCCCCTCCTCCTGGACCCCATTATGACACGAAGCCACAATGCATCCCTGTGTCATCTTGGGCTCACTTCCGCCTCCTGGATGTCAGTTGCTTTTCCTGCAGAGCTGCTGGTGTTGTGATGCCTTGCCTCCTTGCCAGCCAGTTGGTGTTTGGCTCTCTGCCAACCAGCTGATCATGGCACGCTGCTCCTGGGATTCCCATCACCCAGCACCATTTCAGGGGTTTCTTCCCCCAGGGGGCATGAGGGGGAGGGAGGGAGGGAGAGAGGGGGAAAGAGAGAGAGAAACACAAAGAG
Source organism: Notechis scutatus (assembly GCF_049901735.1). Lineage (NCBI taxonomy): Eukaryota > Metazoa > Chordata > Lepidosauria > Squamata > Elapidae > Notechis > Notechis scutatus. Next base: position 162,269,567 of record NC_142010.1, on the reverse strand, counting down.
AGAAAGGAGGGGGAGAGAGGGAAAGAAAAAGAGAGGGAAGGAAAGAGAGAGAGAAAGAGTGGGGAAGAGAGAATGGGGGGGGGAGAGACAAATTATATTACAAAAGTTTTTCTTTTTATTGCTGCTAAATCAGTAGTGGGATTCAACCGGTTCATACCACTTTGGCCAAACCGGTTGTTAAATTGCTGGATGGCCCACCCCACCCCGCCCAGTCACTCCTCATCTCGTCTGCTCACCCGGCATAGCTGCTGCTGCTCTCTATTCTGCCTTCTCCCTGATTCTGCCTGCTAGGGAAACATGAAGCAAGTGTGAAATTGATATTCTGCATTGATTATAAGGGTTCCATAGGGATTGCAACATCTTTGTTTTTTTAATCTCCCCTAAAACAAAAAGAGATTCATAAAACCAAGTCAATATCAATAAATATCAATGGATTAAATTTGCCGGCTAAAAGAAAACAAACATTTGTAAAATCAGCAAAGCAAAAAGTGGATGTAGTGTGCCTGCAGGAAGTACATATCAAAAAACAATATAGGAATTGCTTAGAATACCCCAAATTAGGAATACTTTATGTGGCATTAGCAGATGAAAAAAAAGGATAGCCGTATATGTTAGGGAAGGGATAGAGACAAAACTAATTTACATGGACATTAAAGGAAGAAAGTTAATGATTGAAATAATGATAGGTCAAAAATGATAGGTCAAAAACCATTATTATTATTAGTGATATGTGTGGCAAATGAAAATCAGAAGGGATTTTATAAAAAGCTACATGAAAAAATTATAGAAATAGGATAAAGGAATATTTGTATAGTGGGTGTTTATAATGCAATAGCGGACAGTAAAAAGGATTATATAAGTGACAAAAAAAATAGAAAGAAAAAGAAAATATTATCAACATTTTTTGAAATGACAGAAGAATTAAACTTAATAGATATATGGAGAAAATTGAAATAAGAAGAAAATCAATATACTTTTTACTCTAATCCATATAAATCTTGGTCAAGAATTGATATGGCCTGGATGAATGGGGAATTGGGAAAAGAAGTAGAATCAATTGAAATATTGCCAAACATTTGGGCAGATCATAATCCCCTCAAAATAATTTGGAGAGGCCAATAGAAAACAAGGAGAAGATGGACACTGAATCCACAAATACTAAAAGAAAAAGAATTCACCCAAAGATTTACGAAAGAATTGGAGATATTCCTTAAAGAAAATACAAAGCAGCATACATCACTACAAAACTTATGGGACACTATGAAAGCTTACACTAACAAGCACAGTAGCTTATATGGCAAAGAGAAACAAAGAGAAATGGAAACAACTTAATTTATTACAGGAGAAAATTAAAAACTTAGAAACACAATTGCAAATAAAACCACAGAATGATCAAATTAAAGGGGAAATGATTTTAACAAAATATAAATTAAATATTTTAGATCAAGAAGAAAATGTAAGGAATTTAAAATTTGAAAAACAAAATGTTTTTGAACAGGCGAATAAACCGGGGTGGTGGCTGTCCTATACATTAAAAAAAAGAGTGAGAGAAAAGGATAGTATATCAGCTGCAGGATGAAAATGGGAAGTTACAACATACTATGGAAGAGAAATAAAGATTACTCATAAGTACTTTGAAGGTCTTTATAAACATGAAGAAATAGCGAAGGAGAGAATAAGAGATTTGAAAGGGGGAGGTATTTTACCAACAGCAGAAGGAATGAGAGAAATGTTAAGCAAGGAAATAACACTGACAGAACTGAAACAAGTGGTGCAAAAACAGAAAAATAATAAAACTCCAGGTCCAGATGGGCTTCCGGAGGAAATATATAAACCTATGGGTGAATTGATAGAACCATTAATTCTGGGAGTGTACAATGATGTATTGATGGAAGCAAGATTACTTCAATCTTGGAGGGAGGCATATATTTCTTTAATACCAAAAGAGGATACAAACAACAAACAAATTCAAAATTACAGGCCAATATCATTGTTGAATGTTGACTATAAACTATAGTAGCAGAAAGACTGAAAAATTATTAAATGAATCTATACATTTAGACCAAAATGGATTTCTCTCAACAAGACAAATTAGGAATAATACAAAAACAGTAATAAACATATTGGAATATTACGAGGCCTATCCAGAAAAGCAAGCAGCGCTAGTTTTTCTGGATGCACAAAAGGCTTTTGATAATCTTAATTAACAGTTTATGATACAACTGTCAGATGGTGCTCCATTCAAAATCCAAGAAAGAAATACTTAGACTCCATTAATTAGAAAAAAGATATATTTTACTGGAAGTCAAGTGGTAGCAACAAAAGAATTCTGAATCTGAGAAAATGAGCACGTAAATCACAAAGTGATGGCAATGTTCCCACCCCCAATAGTTCAATTGGCTCATCCAATTAAAAGTTGTGTATAGCATCATGTGGGCATCTCCAGGTAGTGATGAGGCCTCTGTCCATTGACCTTGACATATTTTGATAAAGAGTTACGGCTGTGCATAGCATAGGATAGAAGCCTAAGCAAGAATCTTCCCCAACTTATACAGTTCTGTTTCGTAACACCTCCAGCTCACTTCCCATAACCATGTCCCCCCTCCTCCCCCCGTTACTTATGACAGCCGAAAGATGCAAAGCAAAGGAAGAAAATCTTGAAGGCTGACAAAAACAAATTAAAGATATGAATTTAGGAGACAAATTTGAGAAAATGATACAGGCAATGTATTCCACCCAAAAGGAGAATATATTACTCAATTGGGAGAATACAGAGACTTTTAAAATAACAAAAAGGGTAAGGCAAGGTTGTCCATTGTCACCTCTACTTTTCATCCTGATGCTAGAAATACTATTAATTTGAATCAGACAAAATCCAGATATAAAAGGATCTAGAATCAAAAAAGATAAATATAAAATTCAAGTTTTTGCAGATGACCTGGTATTCGTCAATAGAAGACCCACTGGAGACAGGAAATATTTTAATATGGGAATTAGAAAAATGTGGAGAAGTATTAGGTCTCAAAATTAATAGAGAAAGACTAAAATGTTAACTAAGAATTTAACAGAACAGAAAAGAGAATTAGAAAGGGTAATGGGACTCCAAACTACAAATAAAGTCAAATACTTAGGAATATGGCTAACTATGAGATGTTCATCTATACAAAAAAATAACTGTACAAAATTGCTGCAACAAATAAAGAAATATTTGGAATTATGGGGGAAATTACAGTTATCTTTATTAGGAAGAATTGCTGCAATTAAAATGAATATTTTACCTAAATTACTTTACTTATTCCAAACAATCCCCATAAAACTAGATGAATTTTTTTTACAGAACTGAACAAAATTATGTTAAAATTTATATGGTTAGGAAAGAAAGCTCAAATAAGATTAATAGCATTACAGGATAGTAGAAGTAGCTTTGGACTCCCAGAATGGGAATTCTATTATAATGCTGCAGCATTGATATGGATCAAGGAATAGGTCAATTTGAGTAATAAAAGGATTTTAACTCTGGAGGGTCATGTTTTACATATGGGGTGGCACGCCTTCCTGTGGGAAAAGAAAAGTAAGAAACATACATATTTTTTTAAAAAAATTAAGATAAACATATACAGACAAAAACATAAAAACATAAATCCATCTTCCAATTATATACATACAGTGTGTCAGTTGGTTACAAATCTTTTTGTGCTATTCTTTCATCGTCCTTAAGTTATATAGATTCTCAAATTGTCAATCTAGTATATGCCTATATATTTATCCGTTGTTAATCATTCATTTGACTAAACTATTGTTATCATTTTATATGAGATATTCTAAATTTTATTATAAATATTATGTTATACATTTATCCAATGGTTATATATTTTATATTGTATTCTATATCAATCTATTAATCTTCTATTACAAAACTTAGTCTATTTCATTGCCATGTCTTTTTATCTAACCATTGGTAAAATAAATTCCATATCATATAAAATTGTTTATCTTCTTGTTCTCTAATTTCAAATGTCAATTTACTCATTTCAGCACAGTCCATAATTTTCTTAATAACTTCCTCCTGCATAGGTATTTTATCATTTTTCCAATTCTTAGCAAATACAATTCTAGCCGCTGTTAACACATTTACAATCAAATATTTCAGTTCTTTGTTGTATATTTCCGGTATAATTCCCAATAAAAATATCTCTGGTTTAAAGTCTATATGTTGTTTTATCATTTTTTTCCAACCATGTGTGGATTTTAGTCCAATATCTTTTTGCTTCCGAACACATCCACCACATATGGTAATATGAACCGGGTATCTGATGACATTTCCAACATTTATTTGATTTGTTCTTAAACATCCTCACAATTCTCGTCGGGGGTAGATGCCACCTGTAAAACATCTTATACAAATTTTCTTTATAGGCAGTTGACATTGTCATTTTATAATTTTGAAACCACAATTTTTGCCATTTCTCTAAGTCAATCCCATATCCAAAAATTTCCCCCCAAGCAATCATTGAGAAACATACATATTTTTATAGGCACTATAGGAGGGATTCATTGATACAGATTTGGAATAAGATTAGGAAAAAACATTATATGAAAATACCAGCCTGGCTATCCACCAAGGAAGCAATGATATACCCCAATACATTGGATTTAGGCAAAATGGTTAGCTACAAAGAAATATTAGATAATCAGGGAAAATTAAAAACAAATCAGGAATTAAAAGAGCAAGGTATAATCATAGACAGGTGGCCATATCTCCAGCTGCAAACTAGATACAAAAAAGACATAGAAGAATTTGGAATTCATACTGAGCTACAACAATTAGATAAAATTTTAGTAGGTCCCAAGGAGAAAGGATGTATAATTATTTATTAAAATTTGCTTTGGAAGAGGAGGTAGAAAAAGTTTGCATGATAGCATGGGCAAAAAATATTGGACATAATATAGACTTAGTGGATTGGAAAAAAAATTGGAATAAAAATTATGCATTAACAAGATCGGCAGCTTATAAAGAAAATATATACAAGGTATTTTACTGTTGGCATCTGACACCAATGAGATTGGCCAAAATGTACCCTAATATGAATCCGAAATATTGGAAATGCAAAGAGAGCCAAGGTACCTTCTACGATATGTGGTGATTATAGCAATAGCACTTAGACTTATATACCGCTTTATAGTGCTTTACAGCCCTCTCAAAGCAGTTTACACAGTCAGCATATTGCTCCCAACAATTTGGGTCCTCATTTTACCCACCTCGGAAGGGTGGAAGGCTGAGCCAACCTTGAGCCTGGTGGAATTCGATCTGCCAAATTGCAGTAGGAGTAGCTTGCACTCTTACCACTGCACCACCAAGGCTCATTTTATGCCCAGAAGCCCAAAAGTACTGGACCAAAATATAGAGTTGGATACAAAAAATAGTGGAAGATCGGATAGAATTTAAACCGGAATTGTTCTTGTTGGGAATAATTAAAGGGAAATATAGGAAAAAAGATTAAATATATTCTACTACATATATTGACAGCAACAAGGATAGCACTCGCACAATCTTGGACACAAAATAACACGCCCTCAGAGGAACTAGTAATTCAAAAAAATCTTAGATTGTGCTGAAATAGATAAACTTACATTAAAATTAAAGGATAAAGAGGAGTCGGAGTATTATGAAGTTTGGGACAATTGGTATAAATGGTTGAACAATAGAAATAAGGATAACGGAGATAAGAACATTATAGATAAATGTATATATTTATCTGAGATTAGTATAATAATGATGTCACTGTACTGTTAATATTAAGATTTGTAAAATGTGAAAAAGAATAACACACACACACACACACACGCACACGCACACACATATATACATTTGTTCAGATTGCCCAAATTGATGGTTTATGGACTTTACACCAATTAATCCATTCAAATTATGTCCTTCATGTTTTGATGAGACCACGATTTGAGAAGGAATTGATTTGGAGCAGGAAGTAGAAAAGCCTTGCTAAGAGACAAAGTGCAATTTCCTCAAATGGCAAAACTTCTCATTAAGCAAGCATGTTCTCCTTTTTGTTATTTCAATCTTGTGAAACTTTGTTGTAAGTTAATGTATTTCCCATATCTTCTGCAAAAGATACGAGATGTTCCATAGTAATGTGGAGCTGAACATTATTTTTCTTCTAACTGGTATGTTTTCTCTTTTCTTTTCTCTTATATTCATTTCTGAATGCTATCATAAATAGATGGAAAGTGAAGGAATATAATTAGCATACTTACCCTAGGAAATCTCTTTCTATTTTACCAAGATTTGAACTCCTAGGGGGAGACAATATGAATGCAACTGCACCCTGTGTGTAGTCCTCAATGGAACTATGTTTACATGGAGGAAAGCATGTAGTAAGATACCTCAAGGTTCTGTCTTGGGCCCAGTACTATTCAAGATCTTCATAAATGATTTAGATGAGGGGATAGAAGGGGAACTTAACAAATTTGCAAATGACACCAAGTGGGGGTAACTGCTAACACTTTGGAAGATAGACTCAAGAGTCAGAAGGATCTTTACAGACTTCAGCATTGGAACCTATCTAGCAAAATGCAGTTCAGTGGTGAAAAAAATAAGGTCCTGAACTTAAGCAGGAAAAATCAAATGCATAGATACAGCATAGGCAGGACCTGGCTCAACAGTAATACCTGTGAGAGTGATTTAGGAGTCTTTCTGGACCAACACTGAAGTATGAGCCACCAATATGCTGCAGGTGCCAAAAAAGCCAATGCCATCCTAGGCTGCACCAATATAGGGTTAGCATCAAGATCACAAGACGTAATAGTTTTGCTTTATACCATACTAGTGAGGCCACTCTTGGAATACTGCATCCATTTCTGGTCACCATGATACAAAAAAGTTGCTGATGTCCTAGAAAGTGTGCAGAGAAGAGCAACAAAGATGGTGAAGGATCTGGAGGCTAAATCATATGATGAACAATTGAGGGAGCTAGGTATGTCTAGCCTATCAAGGAGAATGATTGGGGGGACATGATAACTATCTTGCAGTACTTGAGAGAATGTCACAGAGAAGAGGGGATTGACTTAATCACCAAAGCACCAAAGGGCAGGACAAGAAGCAATGGATGGAAGACGGTTAAAAAGAGATCCAATCAAGAACTAAAAAGAAATTTTCTGAGAGCAAAAACAATTGGCCAGTGTAACGGCTTGCTTCCCAGAATTGTGAGTGCTCCATTGCTGGAGATTTTCAAGAATAGACTGGACAACTATTTGGCCAGGATGGCATGTCTCCTGCCTTGAGCAGGGAATTGGACTAGAATATCCCCGAGTTTTTTTTCCAACCCTATGAGTCTATGTTCTGTATTCTAATGGGAAAGGGTTTCTAGGAAGACCTTTTATGATAGAGGGGATGTGAAAAATTTGCAAAAAATGAGATGTATATTGAAATTGTAGTATTAGAATCCAAATATCACTGTCCTCAAGTGATAAATTTGCTTTGAATCTAGGACTGAGCATGGGATTAGGTCCAATCTAGGTTACTTGAGGTGGTTGACATTGATTTCTTTGTAACAGATACTTGACATGAACCTTTGGTAACATAATAGTGCTGAGAAATATATTGAGAAAACAAAAGTTACTATATTTCAATTGAGTCAGAAATGTGGGGTCCTTGGTGTTCTCTGAGCTGCAAAAACCTGAACCAGGAAAATATACTTTTCTTAGGGGAAAATATACTGCTTCAGAGTTTGTAACAGGTTTTTAAAAAAGAGGAATGGTAGCTTAGTAGCTAAGAAGCATTTATGATTTCTTTTTTGTGTTGTTTTTTGTGTTGTTTGGTAGACAATCAGAGAAATGCACACAACAGTCATGATTGATGATTTAAATTTAATTGTTAAGTATATTTAATTGAATTTATTCAGTAGGTAATCCTCTTCTAACATATTAAAAATTACAGTTTGACAATAAATGAGCAGGGGGTTGGACTAGAAGACTGCAAAGTCCCTTCCAACTTTGTTATTCGGAAGTTTGGAGGTTTCCAGGACTGTCTGCAAGATTTTGTGGGGCTGTACTTTTCCCAAAGCAAATGGCTTGTGAACTACATTTCATTCTTTAAAAAATTAGTCTGATTTATTTTATCATTTGCTGAAAATATTTATAAGACTGATTAATATCATTTCATAAATTGAAATCTTGCCAAAATGGCATGAATTGATGTCCATAATTGTTGTTTTCCAATATTTTAATACAATGTTTATAAACTTCAATCCTTCTCATTCTATTTTATGCTGTTTTAGGTTGTGTGGCAGCTTTCAGCCAATTTCCCTCTCCACGTATTTTCTTGAATGTTCTTTCTGACAAAGTGACTGAAGGAGATTCTCTCAAGATAGTATGTTTTGCACCCAATAAATACGTGGATGGTTGGTTTTTTTTGTTCAAGAATAATGAATCCAAGGCACTGAAGACTTTGCCTGCTGCAGAGGCTCAACATAATGTTACCTTCCTTCTGGAGAATGTCAAGACTAGAGATGGGGGCAGGTATAGATGCCAGTATGGGCTCTACAATGGGAGCCAGTTTCAGAAGTCTGAATTTAGCCAGGTCCTGGAGATTACAGTGAAGGGTAAGTATTTCTCAAACAGTATGAGAAAAAGTTTGAGAGGTAGGATGAGCAAGAGTTGTACTCTCTCTGTTTGGAAATCATTATTCCCATTTTTAATGTAAAATGAAATTAATATAATGAGCCTTCAATTAACAAGTGTTGGATGGAATATCACAAATTTGCATTCAGATTTAACACCTGAAATAATAGACAAGTCTTTTTTCTGAAGTTTGTCCAGACAACAGAGGGTCTTTTTAAATTATTTATGTGTTTTATACATCTTTTACATAATTATTCAATTGTTAATTTATGTCATTTAAGTCAATATGTCTTTTGCGTAAAAACATCAATTATACAATTACTCTATGTAAATTACATTAACTACATCCGTTTAGATTTAATAAACACTTGTATTTAATGGACACTCTTTTATTTGAAATAATCTGTTAAATTGAGTAAGAACTCTGGATAGGATGGGCCCTTGGGAGGATTTGGGGCACTGAACCTACTGACATTGGAGGGCCAAAATCTTACAGGTTAAGGCAGTAGGTAAGCTTGAGTAAGGCAAATGTTGCTGCTGCCCGGCTATCTCAGCTGCTGAGGGAGTGGTCTGGACCTCCCCCTCAGCAGCTGAGGAGGGGCTTTGTGGGCCACAGTGGGCAGTGTCCTTCCAGGCACCAATGCCAGCCTCTTGAAGTCGAGGGAGGCCCACAGTAGCTCTTTTTGTTTTGCTTCTTCCTTGGCTGTTTCTTAGCTTTGTTTGTCAGTGTTGGTCATCATGATACAGAAAAGATGTTGAGACTCAGGAAAGAGTGCAGAGAACTGCAACAAAGATGATTATGAGGTTAAAACATACAAAGAACGGTTGCAGGAATTGGGTATGTCTAGTCCCAATGAAAAAAAGAATTAGCAAATGAAGAAAAGAATGTGACATGATAGCAGCCTTCCAATATTTGACCTGCCCCAAAGAAGAGACTGTAAATTTATTCTCCAAAGCACCTGAAGGCAAGGCAAGAAGCAACAGATGAAAATAATTAAGGAGAGAAGCTACCTAGAACTAAGGAGAAATTTCCTGACAGAGAGAACAATTAACTTGTGGAACAGCTTGTTTTCAGAAGTTGTGGGGGCTCCATCACTGGAGGCTTTTAAGAAGAAACTGGACAGCTATTTTTCTGAAATGGTATAGGGCAGGGATGTCAAACTCAAGGCCCATGGGACGGATCCGGCCCATGGGATACTTAGATCTGGTCTGCGGGCCCACCCTGGAAACAGTGAAGGACCAGCCCATGGTGCTTTTGCCAGCAAAAGCGGGCTCCCGACCTCTGTTTTCGGCTGCCATGGCCTCCTGCATCCCTCTGCCAGTAAAAATGGAGCTTGGGAAAATGGAGCTCCCAAGCTCTGTTTTCACTGGCAGAGGGTTGTAGGAGACCGTGGCAGCCAAAAACGGAGCCCGGGAGCCCATTTTCACTGGCAGAGTGCTCAGGCCGCCACAGGTATCCCTGACCGGTGAGCTGGCCACACCCACCTTGGCTACACTTACTCCACCCCGAGGTCAAACACAACCCTGATGCGGCCCTCAATGAAATTGAGTTTGACTTAAATTTGTCTTAAAGAAAAAAAAGAATAAGGATGAACTCCTGTTTTATTATTTTCTATAACTGTATCTGATCTTTCCTTCATTTCCAGGTGCAGCCTGGTTTCTCCCCATTACCCTTTGTGTAACTGGAATACTGCTTTTTGTTCTGATCCTGTCTGCAGCTGTGGGAACAACCGCATACTGTAGGTGGAATGCAGGGACTGGGTGTCTATTTCAGACTGACTAATACAGATGCTGCCTAGGATGGAGACTTCTAGGACGTGCTTCTTTCGTGTTTAGCCTGAAGAACAATTCAACCAAAACAGCTGCTCTCTGTGTTTGCACACCCTACAGGCTTTATAACCCAACGGGTAGCAATGCTATGCTCTTGACAAAAGACTAAATGTTTGGCAAACTTTTTGGCTTATATTATAAGCCAGTGGTTATTAGCTTAACTAGTAACTAGAAGTTACTAGCTTGTCTGGGAGCATGGCTGCATGCAGGGGTTGTTTTTGTTCTAACATTGTAAAGAGAACCTATTTCTTTCTCTTTTAATTTGTATCTTAATAACATCAATGTATGCAATGTAAGAAAAAGAAAAGGATGAATGTCCCCCACTGTGGGTGGTATTACTTTTAAACTGAGTAATACTCTTTTTGCCTTTTAGCAGGAATGGCCAATTCTTGGCTCAATTTTTTAAAATGAAGATTTTAGATAATTACTGTCAGTCTATTCCAGAGAAATGTTTTCTTTATTATCATCCCATGTTTTTTACAGGAATGATTTTTCTACTGTTCATAATAATTTTAAAAAACCAATTACAAATGATGGAATAGAAGGGGAACTTATCAAATTTGCAGATGATACTATGCTGGCAGGAACAGCCAACACTCTAAATGATAGACTTGAATACTGGGCATTGTGGATCCGCATCATAATGGGCTCCAGGAGGAGGAGGTGACCCCACTCTCCCCCATTGTGAAGCATGCTAAATTTCACTGTGTTGCACAAGGCACTGCAAGAGCAGTGGGCAGTCCATGGAGGCGGTAACAGCTCCAAGCCCGAAGCAGCTTAGAGCTCTGAGCCTGAAGAGGCGGGAGGCGAGGGCTGCCTTGAGCGCAAATGTATCACAATGAAGACAGAATGCTGTTGCCACACAAAGGCAAGTACAGGGGTGCTTTGCTCCTGCTCTGGAATATGGAGTGAGTCTCCATCTCCCGCCATCACCCTTACTTTCTCAGGCCAGGCGAGGAGTGACTGGGAGGGGAGGGCAGTGCCAGCCAGCGATGGGATCATCCGACAGGGAGCTACAGCAGAGAGCCAAAAGAACTGCTTGTGGCCCCAGAGCAAGTTGGCGGGTTGCCAACTCCTGGACTAGATGACCTACAAGGTCCCTTCCAACTCTGTTATTCTGTATACTACAGTGGTATCTGGTCCAGTGTGGACTCTTAGGAAGATAATTGTATCTTCTAGATTTAATTATTTTCTATTTATTATTAATTATTCAAATAGTTGGATTCTCTCTTTGCAGCCAGGCAAACAATTATTTATTTGTAATGTGCTTTAATTACTATGTTTCTATTACACTTCAAACAGAAACATATTTAAAAGAAAGACATTAATAAAATACAGGACAGAAATAAAGTGAAAACTTATCTAGGGGTCAAATATTGATGTATTTGATCTATATAAGGCCAAGCCAGAAATTCTTCCAGGTCAAGAAAATGACTTGAAAATTATTTGGACACATAGACAAATTTGTATGCCCCTGTGGGAAGCTAGAGGAAGGGAAGAGGAGATATGGTAGAGGTAGACCATCTCCCCATAGATGGCATAGCATCCTGGAACTATATATAACCAAATTATTATATATAAATTATATATAACCAAAGTAGTATCAGGCATAGGCACAAAGGAAAGTCTTACATAGTGAGGCACACTCAGAGCACACTGCTGTTTGACCTTCCATTGATCTCTCTCCAAATGGATGTGCCAGTCTCACAGTATTTATAATATTATTTCCTAATGCACCCTCATTTTCCTTTTCTTATAGTTAAAAGAAGAAAGAAGAAAAGGTAAGAGGAGACTATCCTAAATTATGGTGCTCAGAATTTGTGGTAGGGGCCGGATGACCTATTGTCTACTTTACTAGAGTATTGATAAGTCCTCTTTTGGGGGAGAAGAGGGGAGAAGCTATGTAGAAAATGTAAAACAGTAATAAGATATGGTACAGACCACAAGTCTTATTTCGATACTTGACATAGCCAGTTTTTCCTCTTCCCCTCTACTTCCCCTATGTCTCCTTCAAAGGGGCCTTTTTCAGATTCAATGTAGGATGCCCAAATATGATCATTAGTTGATACGACACTTTGTTTGCTTAGGAAGCTGAAGTCCTGCTGGGCAGAAACAAGCTATCCCACTGCAGGTATGTAAAATGTAACTAAAATTCCAATTGCTATGGGATATCAATCTAGATTTCTTGGAGGGCCAGATCAGCCTTGTAGTTCTCCTCCACAGATTGGCCAATGGGGTGCGGGGGGAGAGGAGATGGGATGGACACCCTCCTGCAGCACCTTGTCAGCCAAAACGGCCCCCATTGGCCATTTTTACTAGCAAAGGCACTGTGGGCCAGTCCTTTGCTATTTTCAGGCCGGCCCGCAGGCTGGATTTAAGCACCCCGCAGGCCAGATTTGGCCACAGGCCTTGAATTTGACACCCCTGTGCTATGACATATCAGAGCTGGGCAGCCAGGAAAGTGAATTACCTGCAGAGAAAGCTAGAAGTCACCAATACTTGGCTTAGAACTAGTTCTTGTGGGAGTTCACAGGTGCCTCTTCCCAAGTTCCCAAAGTGGGTTCTGATATTTATTGACATGTCAAGGAAGTGCCTCTTCTCAGGGAGCATAATGATATATATTTGGAAATATTGAACTATTTTTATTCTCAATGTAATATTTAGGTTAGAAGTATTTGTGAAGAAACACATATGAAATGAGAAAAACTCAGCAGAGGCAGGCTATTCGGGTATTGGAAAAAATGAAGTAGTAGTTTAATTTAAATTTAAAGAGAACTTGCACTATGTGTCCCATTCCCCACAACAGAAGAGGAAAAAGACCAACATCTGTCACATCACCCAGTTCATTCATTACATGAGGATGACAGTGGATTAATAGCCTCAAAGGAAAGTTTGTGAAGCCAAAGAAATCACCAGCAATGAGGCGGTTTCTCAGTAGAATTCAAAAAACTGATTGTAGGAGAAAACAGCAACTTAATAGCTTAGCTATGGATAAAACTTTGTGGAATCATGTTTCCAAATGAGAAAGCAGAAGGTCTCCAACAGTGCTCAAAAGTAACCCTCCTTCTTGTCTAAACCTTGTCTTTCATGCCATGGTGACTTTTATCTTTTGTCTTCTGTCTTCCCACAGCCATAAAAAGATTTAAATTGGGTATGTTTAGAGACAACCAGATATATTCATTTATTGAGATAATGAAAAAGCAGAATATGTAAAAGTATGTAAAAATCAGTAAAAGAAATTAAGCTGATGTTCAGCAATAATCGTACTTCTGCGTAGATGTAATAACATCCTTAAAAATAAACCTGTTAAGATGTTTATATGAAATTGTTTCTTCTCACAGAGACATCCTTTGCCAACTCTATGTTCATCATTTCAGAGGTAAGCTGTCAAAGAATTGGCGGGCAGGTCACGTCACTTGAAGAAGAGACACCTTAAGAAGTAACTTGTCACACCTAGGTAGAACTAAGGAGAAAATTCATAATGATTAGAGCAATTAACCAATGGAATAGTTTGCCTTCAGAAGTTGTGGGAGCTCCATTAGTGGAAGCTTCTAAAAGGAGACTGGACAACTATTGTCTGAAATGCTGTAGGTCTCCTCAATCATTTAACAACTGGTTCTCTGCCCTAATGACCAGCGGGTTAGGTGTGGCTGGGTGGGCATGTGACTGAGTGGGCATGGCCAACTCAATGTCACTTACATCGAATGCCCAGCCTCTCATGACCATGGGGATGCTGCAATGGTTGTAAATTTGAAAAGCGGTCATAAATCACTTTTTTCAGTGCCATGGTAACTTTGAATGGTCACTAAATGAACTGCTGTAAGTCAAGGATTACCTGTACAAAAATACAGAAAGCTTCTTTGCTTGAAAAAAGCTGCCCTAAATACCAATCATTAGATTAGAAATACCTGCAAGCCAGAGTTACAAATCAGGCAGAGTGCCAGAGCACCTTGAGGAATTAAAATAATTAAAATGCAATGATAACTAACTCTTGCTCATAAAGTGAAACCCTTTAGCAGAGAGATCATTTAAGCTCTCCAGAAAGTGGGTGGGCATATTTGGGCTACAAAATGCCAAGCTAAAGAGACAAATTAACAAATTATATAGGGGACCCAGGTTCAAGCCTCCCAAGCTTGTCAGGATCACAATAAAATTAGCATATGCCACATATCTAAATAAACTTCAAACCTGGTGCCATGTTACTAACCCTTATTATCATGAGAGAAAACTTAAAATGAATTGGAGGATCAACACCTCACCTCTTTTCTTTCTAAATCTTACTATGAGTGAGCAATCATGTGCCTTGGCCACTCCAAAGCAACACAAAAGCACCAAAGATGCTTTTTCAAAGATGCTTTTTCAAGAAAAAAGCACCTTTGGGACAGCCATGACCTGGATGACTGAAGAATCCCTAAAAACAAGAGACTCCTGTGCTCAGTGAACTGACAAAGCACCCTTTCACACCCAGGAGAAGCAATCCTTAGATCCATTTGCACCACTTAAAGATACCATCTGGTCTCACTCACCTTACAAGATATCCTAAGGAAATCATCCAGATTTAAGGAAAGATTACATGCCCCTGGAAAGGCAGGGGGAAAAAATCAGTGTCAAGCTTGCATCCTCCTCTTGGAAGTACATCCCAAAAAGACAGTGCCAGGAACCACTAAAGCAGTGCAAAAAGCTTAAAACAACCCTTTCCCCTTTAAGAAAGTCAAGCCCCTAATAAAGAAAAGTAAAGTACCGGAGAAGAAAATAAAAGAAAATACCAGAGAAGCTCAGGCAACAGTAAGTCTGGGCATACTGCCAAGAACCTTTACTGTTAAAATCAGGGGTGGGATTCTACCAGTTCGCACCTATTCGCTAGAACCGGTTGTTAACATTCTAAGCAGTTCAGAGAACCGGTTGTTAGAATAAATTAATGGCCTAATCCTGTAAGGAAGGCAGGAAGGAAACATTCTGGTGTTGCTTACAGAAACTGCCTCTCCGTTGACCCTTATAACATTCTTGGCAGGACTAGATTTCCTGTCTCAGGAACGTCTCTGGAGTTTTTCCCCCTCCTTTGCTGGTACTTTGCTTGTGTGGAGTGACCATTCAAAGTTACAATGGCACTGAAAAAAGTGATTTATGACCATTTTTCACACTCACGCAGCATTCCCACAGTCATGAGAGGCCAGGCGAGGAGATGCGTGCCTCGATGTGAGTGATATTGATTTGGCCACACCCAGCCAATAACATGACCACCAAGCCATGCCCACCCAGTCACATGACCACCAAGCCACACCCACCACCTAAGCTATGCCCACAGAACCGGTTGTTAAAAAATTTGAATCCCACTCCTGGTTACAATGTAATAAGGCTTAACCAAGAGGCAGTTTCTGTAAGCAGAGCAATAAAAATTAGGCTAGAAATAACACCAGAATGTTTTCTTCCTGCCTTCCTTACAGGATTAGCCCTGTAAAGTAGAAAAAAAAAACAAAAGGAGATTTCTTCCAACAACCAGTTCTCTGAACTGCTCAGAAAGTTAACAAATGGTTCTCCTGAATCCCACCACTGGGTCTCCTGCTTGAGCAGAGGGTTGGACTAGCTAGAAGATCTCCAAGGTCCCTCCCAACTCTATTATTTTCTATGTTCTGAAAGTGAATACAGAATACCAGAGTTGGAATGAGCCTTGAAGATTTTCCAGTCTCTTCTTGAAAACCTCCAGTTATGGAGCACCCAGAACCACTGAAGGCATATTATTCCAATGGTTAATTGCTCTAACTGTATGTATTTATATGTATGTATGTATGTAACCTCACCACCACAAATCAGATTTGTCTGGAGTTCATCATGGTTTTTTTCCACCATCTAATATTTTTGGTATCTTTCCCTTTCTCATCTTTTTTATTCCATAGGAAATCAAAACAACAGTAGAAAAACCAGGTGCTTCAATCTCCTCAGCTACCAACCCAAGACTAGTATCCAGAATCTCCCTGGAAAAGCAAAATTTCTCCACATTCAGAGCATCAGAATGAAATCCTAAATGAAAACATATCTGAGTATAAAAGTACAAAAAGAATTAAATAACCATCTGCACCAAAGGTTTTGCTCACCTTTTCTAAGCAAAGGGACAGAGAGGCACCTGCAACTGGTCACATTAAGCCCAAAATGTGATTAACAATGTCAGGATGGAAATACCAAAAGAGTGGATTTTGCATTGGAATTTTGTGATGCATGTTTCATTGTTTGTCTCCTATGGACTGACATAGTGGGACATTCAGAATATGTTTCTTAGTTCAAAGCAATAAAAGTTTGTGACATCTTAAAGATTAACATGTTTATTAAGGCATGAAATCTAAAACTCACCCATGAAATACATGATTATCCTCATTCATAGGTAAACAGAAAATAATAAACAGGGAAAATCATAATATATTCAACTGGAACAAATTAAACTGCTGGTTTAAAATGTATCATGAGAGTTAATTCAATTAAATCAGACTTAATTCTAGTTTGTAGGTTTTAAAATAAATAAATGTTGAATCTATTACTAATATGATTGAATAATGCCTACAATTTCTTGTAAATAATTAGCTTCTACTAAAAATGAAATTAATTCTTATATTTCAGAAACCTTTGCCTCCAAATTTGTTTTATTTCCTAGACCATTTTTTCTTAGATTCTCATATTGGGGTGGATGTGTATCCAGTTTGAAAAAGTTTGTTTGTTGTTCAGATTTTGTTTGTTGAATGAGCCACATTGAATGGAGTCCACACCGTATCCTAAAGCAAAATCCTATAAGCCATGTTATATGAACCCAGACACCACAATCCTGAAACAATTTAAAGTCTGCTCTATTCTTGGCAACTTGTGTTCAGCAGGTGGCCTTAAAGTGATCTTCTGCTCTCAGAAACTGAAATCTGCACCCATTTCCATCAGTACATCTGACTGAGAGACAAAATGACTTATTGGTTTAGATGGTTCTATGGTCCAGACAGATTATTTGCTTGAACATTTAAAAACTAACCTAATTGCTGTCTTCCACTGACAACACAAAATGGTTTATTATCAGTAATATTTTAATCCAGTTCAACAATGTCTGTCCACTCCTACATTCCTCTTGCTATTTTTGAACAGTTTGTTAATTTATGGCAAAAATGTTTAGATATTCCTGCTGTTTCTTCCATATGTTCTAAAGATTAAAGATGGAACTCATTTTTTCTTGATGGTGGTTCTCCAAGCTTGCTGTTTGGCTTCTGCATGTTTCAATCATCAGGCTAGGTAACATCATCAGTGAAACTTTGGTTAAAATGTCTTGCTTCTGTTCTCCTCTGCTTTTACGTGGTCTTACGTGGTTTACATGGTCAGTTGGCCATTTGGTTGACAGGTCACATAGTCACTTGGGGGGAAGTCATGCTGTTGGAGATCATGTGAGGTCATGTTAAGATTATCACCATCTAGAAACAAATACCCTTATGTTTACCTTGACGCTAAATTTAATGATACACTGCAGTGTAACTTAAATATGATCCTATCTTCACCCTATTACTCATGCAAATATTTATTCTAACTCCAACTCTTATCGTTCAACTATGAGGGCAACCTACAAGTATCAATAAACCTAAAAATACTCAAAGGTTAATCCCCACACTGACCACTAGAGGCAGCTCTTGGATTGCATTGTAGGGAATGTTGAACATTCTGATATTATTCCCAGTAAAATAACCAAAAAAATAACTAGCTATTATTGGGACCAAATAGCCTCTAAAATTAGCACAATTTTCTAGGCCTCAATTCTGTTTTCATGAGACTCTTGCTTATACTGTTTTTATTTTATAAATTTTCACCTAAATTGAATTTGTTTTGGCTGGATATTCAGGTAGCTTTCTATTTATAGATTGCAACACAATCTATAATTCAGAATTACCTCAGAGACAGTAATATCTGGTGGGCTTCAAAAATTTTAGCAACCAGTTCTCTGCCCGGTTGCTGGGTGGCCGTGGCCATGGTGGGCATGGCCTAGTCGGCTTCCTTCATCACAGCAGGGGGGGGGGGCATTTGGCGTTTTCGCCCTCCCCAGGCTCTGAAGGTTTTCCTCGAGTCTTCAGGAGGTCAACAATTGCCTCCCTGGGCTCCAGAGGCCCTCTGGAGGCCAGAAATGGGCCTTGTTTACGGCCTTCCAGAGCCTCCGGGAGGCCCATTTTTCACCCTCAGCATGGACCCTGCACTTACCTGGCATCTAAAATGGGCTGCGTGGAGACTCCTGGGAAGGGGAGGGGCGGGGTGGGCAGGGCCAGCCAGGGGTCAGATTTGCCAGTTTGCTGAACTGGTCATTAAAAATGATAAAATTAGCTACTGGTTCACCTGAACTGGGGAGAACCAGTAGCAGCCCATCCCTGAGTCAAACACAAAAGCAGCAGAAAGTAAATCAACTGGAGATATCTCATTATTGTGCTTTCAGTAATGTTGGTAATTGTCCCAGATAAATCTGTTTCATGTTTGCTTCACTTTTTTTTTTTCCTGAAAGAATCGGAGACTATGTGGGAGGGAGCTGAAGAAAGTTGCTTTATATGTTAGAGAAAAAGTTATTCTTTCTGCAAACTTCAAAATTTAAAACATGATGGTGCAGATCAGATTTTACTTGCCAATTAATAAACCAGGTAATACAGTTTTCATTTATTTATTTTTATTTATCTATCACATTTAGAAACCACCCATCTTCCTCACAGAGCAATATGATACAGTTCAATATAAAAAGATTTTCTTGATTTATATTCTATATTGTTTTTATAAATAGTTCAAAGCATTGAACATACTTAATATTCCGTTTTCCTCCTTCTTACCACAACAACAACCCTGTGAGGTGGCTTGGGCTGAGAATGATTGGCCCAAAATTACCCAGTCAAGCTTTCATGCTTATGGTGGGACTAGAACTCGCAGTGGGAATCTGTAGAGCTAGCAAAATCCAAACCCCTTTGCTAAATTAAATTGTCCAATTCTTCAGCAAAGCAGTTTTCTATTGAGTCTGTCTAACTCCTTTTCAAAGAACAATAAGCTATTTGTTTAAGACATACTTGAGAATCCTTCAGGTAGGACAACAGCGGATGCTTCAGAAGAAGCTAGATAGTTGGTCTCTCCTATATATAACCAAACCAAAATGATTCTTTGAAATTATACTCAGTAGCTGGAGGAGAACAGGAGGAACAAGTATGCATCAGCCACACATGCCAGCCACTAACCATGTAATCAATTACTGTATGATGTTGATGAAATTCATATTCATATGTTCATAAATATGTGCAAAAATTTTGTTGAAGAGAAAGGAAAATACTTTACAACTGGACAGCTAAAGTTGACCTTAAGCTACTTATTTGGCTGAAGATAAGAAGTAAAAGGTACAAGAACTCATATGTTAAAAACAGCACATTTGTATCCATATTTAGGAGGACATGAGGATAAACCGGACAGCCCCAAGAACCTGCACAGATTTAGGCTATTGTTTTAACAGATAAACAGATTGGAAGGGACCTTGTAGGTCATTTAGTCCAACCCCTCACCCAAGCAGAAGACCCTACATCATTTCTGACAGGTGGCAGTCCAATCTCTTCTTAAAAGCTTCTAGTGGTGAAGCTCCCACAACTTCTGAAGGCAAGCTGTTCCATTGGCTGATTGCTTTCACTGATAGAAAATTTTTCCTTATTTTCAGGTTAAATTTCTCCTTGTTCAGTTTCTATTCATTATTCCTTGTCTGGCCTTCATGTACTTTGTAAAATAGATTGACCCCTTCCTCTTTGTGGCAGCCCCTCAAATATTGGAACACTGCTATCATGTCTCCCCTGGTCCTTCTCTAGACTAGCCATGCCCAGTTCCTGTAACCGTTCTTCATGTTTTAACCTACAGTCCCCAAATCATCTCAGTTGCTCTTCTCTGCACTTTTTTTTAGAGTCTCTAGAGTCTCAACATCTTTTTTATACTGTGGTGACCAAAACTGGACGCAGTACTCTAGGTGTGGTCTTACTAAGGTTTTATGGAGTAGTGTTAGTACCTCACTTGATCTTAATTGTATCCCTCTGTTAAAGCAACTTAGGGTTGCATTGGCTTTTTTGGCTGCCACCGCACACTGTTGGTTAATTGATTGTCCACTAGGACTCCAAGATCCCTCTCACAGTTACTGCTATTGAGCCTGGTTTCACCCAGTCTATATGTGTACTTTTGGTTTTTCTTGCCTATGTGTAAAACTACTTTTCTCTTGAGCCTATCATCTAGGGTGTTGGCTATTCCTGCCATCTTAATATCATCCGCAGATCTGGTTCCCCTTCTATTCCTTCATCTAAGTCATTTATGAAGATATTGAAGAGTACTGGGCCTAAGATAGAACTTTGTGGTACCCCACCGATTACTTCCCTCCATGTAGATGTAGTACCATAAAGGACTATTTGTTGAGTACAGTTTATCAGCCAGTTACAAATCCATCTGGTGGTGATGTTATCTATCCCACTTTTTTCTAGCCTACCAAGATGTAGGTTGTGGTCTACTTTGTCGAATGCCTTGCTGAAGTCTAAATATACTATGTCTACCATATTTTGCTGGTGTACTAATTTAGTGACTATGTTGAAGAATGAAATAAGATTGGTTTGGCATGATCTGTTTTTAACAAATCCATGCTGACTTCTAGTTATTACTTTACTTGTTTCTAGTTGTTGACAGATCTGTTTTTTTAATGTTTTGCAGTATCTTCCTGGGTATTGATATTAACCTTTTCACATATATGTTTAGGAAACAGGTATCCTCTGTTTGGCACTCCTCCTGTTATGGATTCCTTAATTTCATAGCTGTATCATTTGAGTAACAGAATAACAGTTTTGAAAGGGACCTTGGAAATTTTCTAGTCCAATCCTCTGCTCAGGCAAGAAACCCTATACCATTTCAAACAAATGGTTGTCCAGTCTCTTCTTAAAAACCTGTGATGAAGCACCCACAGCCTCTGAAGGATATCCATTCCAATGGTTAATTGTTATCTCTGTCAGGAAATTTCTCCTTAGTTCTAGATTGCTTCTTTCCTTGATTAGTTTTTATCTGTTGCTTCTTGTCCTGCCTTCAGGTGCTTTAGAAAACCGGTTGACCTTGTCTTCTTTGTGGCAGCCTCTTAGATATTGGAATAATGCTATGTCACCCCTAGCCCTTTTTATTAAGCTAGACATATTCAATGTCAGCCCTGGATCCATCTTGAGACAGATTCCAGGCTGCCACAGCAGGGAATGGGCAAGCTGTGGGAATGGGAGAGTAGCGGAGTATAGCCACAACAACATTCTTTTGCCAGTGATCAAGGACAAGCTGCTGGCACCTGGAGGGGAGTGACTGGAATTTGTGGCAGTGGAGACAGGAGATTGATTGGCCAATGTGACCTGAGGGTCGTTAAATGGGGCAGGGTGTGAGTTTTAGTGTGGAGAAGGGAAAACGTGGGAATTCAGATTTGGGCTTTCCCCAGATGTGCCAACATGACTACTCTAATAAATTCTTACTTTGATGGACTTTGTCTCGGAGTTCTGAATCATTTGGAGAGTTTATCTGGAACATGAACATTAACCCGAATCTTAATATAAAGCTTCTTGCAAAGCAGTGCCACTGTCTGGGGTCCTGAGCCCCGAGTGCACCCCAATCTAATGGGCATAGTCAGGGAAAATGGAGCAGGGAATGGTGACCCTCGAAGGAGCTACTGGCTCTGCTTCAGAGGATGTTTGTGGAGCCCTCTGGGGCAGCCAAAGCAGAGGCAGTGGAGGGGTGCCGAGGAACCGGTCCTATGGCAGTCCCAACCAACTGAACCAGCTGCACAGCTAGATTTGGAACCCACAATGATAACCCCAGGGCCTCCAGGAGTGTTGGGACAACACAAGCAAATAGCAGCCTTCGAGCGGAGACCTTTGAGGCCCCTGGAACTTAGGGAGTCCAGGGAATGGAGGCTCCAACCGTTGTTGCGGAACCAGTCGCTTGCAGGGCTACCCAAGAAATTCAATCAGCTGAGTGTGGGACCCACCACTCAGATGTTCCCATATCTGATCCAGTCTGGTTGGAATCTACCCTAGCCTACATTCTACTTTCCAGGCTCAGGGAGCACAGCAGTCCAAAGTGGGACTTCAGCTTCATTCCACTCGACACTGGCCGGACCAAGATTCAGCTTTCCGCTTTGGACCCAATCTGTCAGAGTCATGGCCCAACAGAGTACAGCAGCTGGGCAACACCCCAGACCCCTGGGGCACTCAAGCTCAGGGAGGAATGAGAGGATTACCCAGGCCTGCCCATCTTCTTCTGTCAGAGCCTCCCAGATTAACACCGGCTGACCAAATACTTCCTGGATGGGCCTTTTACCCAGGCCAGAGGTAGATTCAGTACCAGTGGGTGCAGGCTCCCATCCCACCACTGATCCCACCAGCTGCAGCAGCCCCACCAGCAGCTGCTCCCGGCAATTTCTAGTAACCTTTGATGGCACCCTGGGAAGCTGGCCTATTTCCTAAACCGAATCTGGGCTCACATCAGTATGGGGCTCAATATCAGTTAGATCAAGACATGATCTTGGTCATCGCAGATAATATGAGAGAGTGGGAAGCCGCAGACTGGATTGCTCAACTCCACGATGAAGGAGCCCCAGAGTTGGAAGAGGTGGACAAGTTCTTGCAGTCTCTAAGAGCCCAATTTGAGGACATGGGAAACTGGGAGAAAGCTGAGGCAGAAATCAAAGGACTGAAACAGCGCAGTTGGCCCCCCAAGGAGTTTGTGTGGGAGTTTCTTTCAACATATAAATAACAAGAAAAAAACCAAGGAAACAGTTGGTCCGCTAAAGAGAGAAGATGGCAAAGAAATAACAGGCAACAGAGAGAAAGCAGAGCTGCTGAACTCATTCTTTGCATCAGCCTTCACGCAAAAGAAACTATAGCCCAACCTACCAAAAACCTAACTGTAAAAGACAGACTAGAAATAAAAGTTAAAATAAGAAAAAAAAATAGTAAGAGAGCACCTATTTGATCTCAATGAACACAAATCACACCCCAGAGTTCTAAAGGAACTGACATCTCAGAACCCAACTGCACCACATCTTTCAAAAATCCTGGAACACCAGGGAACTATCAGAGGATTGGAAAAGAGCTGATGTGGTTCCCATCTTGAAAAAGGGGGGAAAAACAGACCCAGGAAACTATAGACCAATCAGCCTAACATCAATACCCAGGAAGATACTGGAAAAGATAATTAAAAAACCAGATCTGCCAACATCTAGAAACAAGCAAAATAATAACTAGCAGTCAGCACGGGTTTGTTAAAAATACATCATGCCAAACCAATCTTATTTTATTTTTCAACATAATGATTAAATTAGTAGACCAGCGAAATACTATGGACACAATATACTTAGACTTCAGCAAGACATTCAACAAAGTGGACCACAATCTATTTCTTGGGAAGCTACAAAAAAGTGGGATAGATAGAATCACTTCCAGATGGATTTGCAACTGGCTGACAAACCGTAGTCAACAAGTAGTCCATAATGGATCTAAGTCTACATGGAGGGGTGCCATAAGCAGTTGCGTGCCATAAGGTCCAGTACTTTTCAATATCTTCATAAATGACTTAGATGAGGGAATGGAAGGGGATCTTAACAAATTTGCAGGTGATACTAAGCTGGCAGGAAAAGCTAACCCCCAAGAAGATAGGCTCAAGATCCCGATGGGCCCTATCTAACAAAATGAAATTCAATGTAGGGAAAAATAAAGTCCTACACTTAGGCAATAAAAACCAAAAACACACATATAGATTGGGTGAAACCACAGTAACTGTGAGAGCGATCTTGGAGCCTTAGTGGACAACCAGCTAAATATGAGCCAGCAGTGTGCAGCGGCAGCCAAAAAAGCCAATGCAATCCTAAATTGCATTAACAGAGGATACAATCAAGATCAAATGAGGTACTGGGCTTCCAGTTTTGAGCCTCCCCGAAGACGGACCGCTGACCGTGATTGTACGTGGCTTTGTCCGTGCTTCGGTGTCGGAGAGCTCCAATCTTTTAGATTTGGGGCAGAAGCTGCCTCGTAGGGGCGGCAGAGAAAGGGGAGACCATCAGCCGGGTAGAGGGGAGCCGCAAATCCCCCCCACCCTGTTTGGCAAAGCTCCCTCCTGAAAGTGCATAAAAATATTGTTAAGACTAGAAATTGAATATAAAAATTGAATATGTAAACTATGGTCATATTTGTACGTATATGGGAAATAAAAAAGAGGGGGGGAAATCAGCAGAATCATGCTGTTCACTAAAAAGAGATGTTAAAATGTAGAAAACTGAATAAAACTTCTTTTTTAAAAAAGATCAAATGAGGTACTAATACCACTCTATAAAGCCTTAGTAAGACCACACCTAGAGTACTGCATCCATTTTTGGTCACTACACTATAAAAAGATGTCGAGACTCTAGAAAAATTGCAGAGAAGAGCAACCAGGATTAGGGGACTAGAGCAGCAGTTGCCAACCAGTGGGCCGCGGCCCACTGGTGGGCCATGAGAAAATTTTGGTGGGCCACAGAGAAATCTCACCCCCAGAGCACCCCCTTGTGCAGAAACACAAGGCTGCGCCGCCCACATGGCCTGCGGGAACACTCCCCGCCCACTCACTCCTTACCCGGTAAACTTACTTGCTAAATTGCTATTTTTCCTTTTTCCGACTATCATCTGTTCTGCTGTGCCAGGAGATTTAGATTAGCTAGGAAGCAGGAAATGGTTGGATTTCTTCAGTGGTGGTATTCAACTGGTTCTGCCCGGGTCTGGAGAGCCGGTAGCGGTGATGAGCAGTGGAGACCGAACCGGTTCTCTTCACTGCTCTGTGTTTGACCCGCCCAGGCTCCCATACTCACTTTTATGGCCAGAATTCAAAGTGCAGCTGCTTTGCGTGGCGCAGAATAGCACCGCACGGCAGCTGCTGCAGCGACCACCATCGTGCAGGCTTGCAGGAGGCAAGTTAGAACGCCTCTGCCCCTGTGCAAAGTGCATGTTTGGCACGTGCATGCACACAAAATGTGTGCATGAGTGCAAAGCGAGGCCACCAAGCCACGCCCACTGAACTGGTGGCAACTTTATTTGAATACCACCACTGGATTTCTTGCTTTCTAGCTAGTCTTTAGATCTTCAGCTCAGCACAGCCGAACCTCTCTTAGGTCTAAAGGTTTGCTTGCAAGCAAATTCAGTGTAGACTCATGGCAAGCAAATTTGAGAGACTGAGTTAGCTGATGGCAAATAAATAGATCACTGAATGATTCTGTGAGCAACTTAATCTGCCTACTTTGCCTGATTTTGGGTAAAAGTTAGTCTTTTTTTATAAAAAAAAATCAATATTTACATGCATGATGTGTCGTGAGTTAATTTTATGAGTTTGCTTGCAAGCAAATTTTATGTGACAGACTGAGCTAGCCAATGGCAGATAGATAGATCTCTGAATGAATCTGTGATACTGTGAGCAACTCAATCTGCCTGCCTGCTTTGCCTGATTTTGGGTAAAAGTTGCTCTTTTTTTAAATAAAAAAAAATCAATATTTACATGCATGGTGTGTTGTGAGTTAATTTTGTGAGTTTGCTTGCTAGCAAATTTTATGAGTTTGCTTGCAAGCAAATTTTATGTGACAGACTGAGCTAGCCAATGGCAGATAGATAGATCACTGAATGAATCTGTGATTCTGTAAGCAACTCAATCTGCCTGCTTTGCCTGATTTTGGGTAAAAGTTGCTCTTTTTTTTATAAAAAATTCAATATTTATATAAATATTTATAATATTTACATACAAGCCATGCCCAGCCAGTCACATGACCACCAAGCCACACCCACAAATTAGGTCACGCCCACACAACCGGTTAGTGGTCCCTGGGATCTAAAATTATGAATTTGGTGGTCCCTGAGGTCCAAAAGCAGTAGATCCCTGCTTTAAACGTTTCAACTTTGAACTGAAGCACATCCCAGGAGAGAAGAACAAACTGGCTGATGCTTTGTCAAGAAAACCTCAGTTCAACAGCCAATGGGAGGAAGTTGTGCATGCTGTAGTGCCCCAGTCTCAACAAGCTGCCCAAGTCACTAGCTGAAGCCTAACCAGAAATCGAGTCAGCCCCACGGGAGATCCAATCACCGAGGCACTGAAGTCCATGCTTCCTGCTGACCGATGGATAAGGTACAACCCAAACACCCTAACCTTGTGTGATGGGTTAGCTTGGAAAGGAATGAAGTTGTACACCCCTGCCAGCCTGAGATTGAAAGTATTACAGCGCAGCCACGACTGCAAGTTGGCTCATCATTTTGGGTTTCTGAAGACCCTTCACCTAGTGAAGAGGCAATTTTTGTGGCCAAAAATGAAGGCAGGTGCAGAGGACTATGTAAAAAGCTGTTTCACATGCACTGCCATGAAAACAAGACCAAGAAAGGCACCTGGTTTGCTCCAACCTTGACTGACCCCAGCTGACCCTGGGAAGAGATCACAATGGATTTCATAGTTGAACTTACAGAGAGCGACCGTAATACCGTTATTTGGATAGTGCTTGACTTATTCTCTAAGAAAGTACATCTC
The DNA here is from genome assembly GCF_049901735.1 of Notechis scutatus. Taxonomy (NCBI): domain Eukaryota; kingdom Metazoa; phylum Chordata; class Lepidosauria; order Squamata; family Elapidae; genus Notechis; species Notechis scutatus. The sequence goes on along the minus strand of NC_142010.1, from coordinate 162,242,540 downwards.
TTTCAAACAGATCATTAGGGCCAAGATGTACATCAACATCATCACATTCCTTAGTAGCATTTTTGACTACCTTAACAATGTGCCTCTTTTCTCTGCTAGCAGTAGCACCAGACAGACATCTCACCTCTATCAAAACTTCCACATCCTTTCCTAAATTAACATCTCTTACAATTGACTCACCAACCAGAAGGTGACTTCTCTTTTTAGATACCTTGCTCACCTTACATGACTGAATTGCAATACTTGATTCACACCTTCCCTTATCCAAAACAACTTCTTCCTCATGGACCACAATCTCCTGCTCAGTTGAGTCATCATTATCATCACAAACAGAGGAACCTGCTACTTTAGTTTCCCTATTAAATTCAGTAATGGTACTGTATCTATTATGCAGGGACACACCAAAAGCTTTGTGTTTATGGTTTACAGCTCTCACTCTGCCAGATCCCAAAGTTGCCTTACTGCCCTTTTCCTGTAGGCTCATGATAGAGGGGGCTGATAGCGGGGCAGTTCAATAAAACAGACTGACTACGTTGGACACTGTCAGGACCAGCCTCTCCCTCCTCTTCAAAATTTAAGTATGAACTCTTGAAAACTTTGTATTTTAAAAGGAAAGGAGATTTTCCAGGGCTTCCATCACAAGGCGGTTTATGTACCACTTCAATCGATTATCCGCCAGTGGTTCCTCAATCAGTTCTTCCTGATCGGAAAGGGCTTCCAGTTCCATTTTCCACCTAGGTTTACGGCTACCATGGGTGAACATTATTCCCTTGGCTCTCCCATCCCAGCTATCCCTTTCCCCCACACTGATAGACCACCGAGGCTTCGTGGAACTTTTGAAGAGAGCTTCGATGTCTTCGATGGGACATATGGAGCCGGTACTGGGCTGGGTTTCTCCCCAGCACTTGGCCTCCCCTTGCTCACTGCTTTGTTCAGACATCATTGCAAGGTCTCCTCCGTAGAATAAACTTGGGGGGGGGATTTCTCTTCAGGTTGACCACTATTGCAGATCCTGCTTTATGTAAGGACCAGCTTCTCCCCACTCTTCAAAATATAAGTATGGACTCTTGAAAACTTTGTATTTCAAAAGGAATCTTTTTATTGAAGAGGAGTAAAGCAGGTCAAAATTCAAAGCAGGATCTGAGGCCCCTCAGGCCATGCAACCATGATGAAAGGAGTTAGAAACCCCTCCTAACAGTCCAATGTGGATTCCACCAATCCGCAGGTGTGAAGATGTTATTTTACCAGCGCTTCTGGGAAAGCAGATAAAGGAAGGTTCCCAGACTATCTTCCGATGTTGTAATCCACATGGTGCCTGCTCCCCCAAGAGGTGAGAATTTTCCAGGCATCCGGGGCACCAGGCAATGGTTGTAAATCATGTAAAAGTTTATACAAAAGACAATGTAAGAAATAGGCTATTTAGTATACATAGAGAGGCAAATAATTAAATGTATCAAATCAAATCCCCCTCCTTTCTTCCACTGAAGAATGGCAGATACACAGATCTGACAGACACCTAATTTCAGTCTGGAGAGCATAGACTACAGATTCTAAACAAGCAATCGCTCCATGTACACTAGTAATCTGTTTATAAATAGGACAGTATCCAAATTACCATGAAAGACAGCTGTAAAAGAAGTGTTGTTCTGAATTAAGCCAGACATTCTAAAATAAAATTGCAATCACAGAAGCACACTGATAATAGAGAATCTTCAGAAAAATCACATGGATGGAAGGAAAGTGCCATCTGTTTTTGCTCACAGTGCTCAGTGGCATACCTGGTCTCTGCAAAAGCTTCAGAGTTCTGCATGCTAAACACTGCAGAGGTATTTGGACTCCAAGACACCCAGAGGAAGAATATTTCTCCACCTCATAGAATCATGGGGCTGGACAGGATCTTGGAGGTGAGCACTCTTCCCCACAAACATTTTTCTAGCTGTATGGCATCAGTTTTTACCTACCATGGTAAGAGAGAGCTCTGAAGATTGTGGGTTACTTTTGTGATGACCCATAGTCTCTCAAAATAACCCAAAACCCAAAACATATACTAAAGGCCGGTAAAGCCTTCAACTTAACTTCACTGTTTTATTAGGCACAGTTTAAAGTCACAAAAGTAAATAATGAGGCAAACAAAAAACCAAAACAAACCGCATTGATGAGAGTTCCGAAGCAAGCCAAGATAACTAATTATGGAGCCGACAACTTCCGGGAATAATAAGCGCATGGAACAAGGTGTCTGCGGGAACATAGGCCTGGAGGAGCACTGCACCAACAGCCATATCGGAAGCATCTGTTTCCACCACAAATGGCTGGCCTGGATCAGGGTGTTTGAGGGTAGGCTCAGAAGCAAAGGCGACTTTCAATGCCTCGAAAGCTGCCTGCTCCTCAGCACCCCAATGGAACTTCTCCCCCTTCTTGAGCAGATTAGAAAGGGGAGCAGTCAAGGCAGCAAAGCAGGGAATAAATGTGCGGCACTAGTTCACAAACCCCAACAGTCGTTGCACATCCTTAACCCACTGTGGAGGTTCCCACTCCTGCAACGATTGAATTTTTTCCGGGTCCATTTCCACCCCAGCAGGTGAAATACGATGTCCCAAGAAGGCAATCGTGGTTTGTGCAAACTGACACTTCTCACGTTTAGCAAACAGGTGGTTGGTTATCATACAAACGTTGCAGCACTAGCCGCACATGCTCCCAATGTTCCTGCAGGAAGTCTGAGTAAATCAAAATGTAATCTGAATAAATGACCACGAATTGATCCAACAAATCATGGAAAACATCGTGCATGAAATGCATGAACACAGCTGGGGCATTGGTTAATCCAAAAGGCATCACGGTATACTCAAAATGCCCATACCTCATCCGGAAAGCTGTTTTCCAACTCTCCCCTGCACGAATGCGAACTAGATTGTAGGCCCCACGCAAATCCAACCGTAAAGATCTTAGCTTGACGAAGCCGCTCAATCAGTTCAGGGATGAGGGGAAGCGGGTACCGATTCCTCACTGTGATTGCATTCAACTTGCAGTAATCACAACACAAACGTAGCTCCCCCGATTTCCTTTTCACAAAAAGCACCGGTGCAGCCAATGGGGAGGTAGAAGGCCGGATAAACCCTTTCCGGAGGTTCTTGTCAATAAAATCCCGCAACTCGGTCAACTCCGGTTCCGAAAGGGAATATATCCGACCCACCAGAAATTTTGCATCGGGCAACAAGTCAATTGGACAGTCATACGCCCAATGCGGAGGAAACTGTTCCACCTCCTTCTCCCCAAACACATCAGCAAAGTCCACCAACTCCACAGGTAGATCCAGGTCCACAGGCATAGCCACACTCCCTGCACAGGAGCGCAAGCAATGGTTGGCACACTTCCTATCAAGGAACTGCACAGCTCCAGATGACCAGACAATCTGTGGATCATGGGCCTGTAGCCACTCCAAACCCAGCACCACCAGAAAATGAGGCACTGCGGCAATGTAAAACACGGTTTCCTCCACATGCTCCCCAATATGCATGCAAAGGGGTTTGGTTGCAGCAACCACAGGTCCCAAACGAAGGGGCCGACCATCAATTGTCTCCACCATTACTGGTGGGGATACCTGTTGCTGAGGAATGAACCACTGCTTGACAAAATGAGCAGCCATGAAAATTGGCTGTGGCTCCTGAGTCGACCAAAGCTGGGATCTCCACCGCTCCCACACCAGGCACGAACACACTTGCTGGCAGCACAAGATGCTTCACCAATAGCGACTGTGGTGGAGATGTCGAAGATGTCAAAGGTGGTGAGGGTGGCAAGGTTGGTGAAGATGGTGGGCCTATGGACTTTACACCCCGACCTGCAGACCCCTGTAGGCCGAACAATGCTCGTTTCCCACCACCGCAGGTGTCGCTGCTGTGGATGTCTTAACAGGACACTTGGCCGTAAAATGGCCTCGATTGCCACAATAGAGGCATAAACCATTACGACAACATCTCTCCTTTTCTACTTGAGTCAGGCGAGGGCGGCCAGCCCCCAACTGCATGGGTTCCTCCAAAGGCACTTCCACCAAGGGCGCCGTCTTGCTGGAAACAGATACGGTCTCTGTCCGTCGTTGCACCCGTCGCTGCTGAAGTCTAGCATCAATATGAAGACACAGATGCATGAGCTCCTGAAGGGTGCAAGGGCATTCAGAGCGTGCCAACTCATCCAGGAGCTCCGACGACAAACCCTCCTGGAACTGGTCTAATAGTGCTGCCTCATTCCATTGTACATCCTGAGCAACCGCCCGAAAACTAGCAATATAATCCATGAGTGAGCCACGCCCCTGCTTCAGCTCTCTCAAACATCTGTTTGCTGTTTGGCTTCGAACAGGGTCCTCAAACATGGCCTGAAACTGACGGCAAAACTCGGCGTAATTGTCCAACACCTGGTTGGGCTGGGTTAGCAGAGGCGTCGCCCAGCGTGCTGCAGAGCCTGACAACAAACTAATCAAAAACCCCACCTTATCCTGGTCAGTGGGAAAGTCCTCAGGCTGAAGGCTCATGTAAAGCTGGCACTGCCCAAAAAATGCTGGAAATTGGGCCAGGGAACCATCAAATTTATCTGGCACTGCCACTGGGCATTTTCGGCATGGCCAGGCAGCTTGCATTTGTGCCACCCGTGCAGTCAAAAGAGCCACTTGCTGGGTTAACTGGGCAATCTCTGCTCTGAGCTGATCCATGGTCACCCCACAAAAAGCAAAAGTAAGTTGAAGGGGTGGCTGAAGTCAAAATGTGATGACCCGTAGTCTCTCAAAATAACCCAAAACCCAAATTAAAGGCCGGTAAAGCCTTCAACTTATCTTCACTGTTTTATTAGGCACAGTTTAAAGTCACAAAAGTAAATAATGAGGCAAACAGAAAACCAATACAAACCGCATTGATAGAGTTCCAAAGCAAACCAAGATAACTAATTATAAACTCAGGAAAATAACCGAGAAAAGTCCATGGGAAGAATGCCAGCAAAGATAAGCCTCTTTCAAGGTAAACACTAATTGACATCAACAATTCTAACTGCGCAGTTGCAAACTTATATACATAGCTCCCACCTGCAAGCCACAAGGAGGATCATGGAAATCTCCTCTTGAGTAGACCTCGCTTTTCCCTGATCCTCTCCTCCCTGCGTGACCTAGGATGGATAGGGGATGGGCCTGGATCCTCTTCTGACTGCTCAGCCGACCTCTGCCCTTCCCCAGCCTCCTCCACCACCTCTGGAGCCACACTCCCACTCCCTGTTGGCTGTTCCTCCTCTTCCTCAGAGTCAGACTCCACCAGGGGCATGACAACTTTATCCCTTCAATAAAGCATGAAATTCTGATTTGGTGCAATTGTTATTTGTCCTGCAAAACCGTGTCTTTCTTTCTTTGCAACTGAATAAAATAAGTGAATATATTTTCCTGGGTTTGATACTCTGCTCTGTGGATACACAATCTTCCAATGTACAGATTACTATTAGCATGACTGGAGTGCAAAACTCCATATATTTATTGTGTGGCAGCAAAGAGAAACAAGGAAATATCTGTAACTGGGAATTTGCAACCTAGTTTCTCATGCCAACTTTCTCTCAATGCAGGGTGGGATTGTACCGGTTCTCACCTATTCACTAGAACCTGTTGTTAACTTTGTAAGCAGTTTGGAAAATCAGTTGTTGGAAGACATCTCCTTTCGTTTTTTTCAACATTACAGGGCTAATCCTGTAAGGAAGGCAGGAAGGAAACATTCTGGTGTTGTTGCTTACAGAAACTGCCTCTCTGTTAATCCTTATTACATTCTTGATAGTAGTACGCTTAGACTTCCTGTCTCTGGAGCTTCTGGGGCTTGACTGTCTTAAAGGGGAAGAGTTGTTTTAAGCTTTTTACACTGCTGTTGGGAGGAAATACTCCCTTGGACAATCAGCACTTTGAAGAAATAATTGAATAACGAAGCAGAGCTGCCGGAAAGAAACTTTAATGACAAGGAACCAAGATGAGTGACATTCAACAAGGCTTCTTGGCTAGCTAGATTGACATTCAAATGTGAGTTACATACCGTTTCTGAGTTTTGGTCTAAACTGGTGCTTAGTGATGTTTAATCATGGTTTATTGATTGGATAATTTTCCCTATTCAACTTTGTTCGGAAGGAAAAAGGTTAATCTCTGTTCCTGAAAAGAAACTGTGTTGAGAAATCTGGCTAGTTCCTGTGTCTATTTGTTCTGGTAATTGATTTAACAAGCAACAGCTACTGTTGTGATTTAATTATTTGTATTGTGTTTGAAGTTTTTCCTGCCTCATTGTTTCTTTCTTTATCTGGGAAGGGGGTCTTCCTTCACTGCTTTAGTAGTTCCTGGCACTGTCCTTTTGGAGTGTACTTCCAAGAGGCAGGATGCAAGTTTGGCACTGATTTTTTTTACTGCCTTTCTTGGGGGCATGTGCTCTTTCCTTAAATCTGGATGAGGTGAGTGAGACCAGCTGGTTTCTTTAAGTGGTGCAAATGGATGTAAGGATTGCTTCTCCTGGGTGTACTCTTTCTGGAGAGCTTAAATGACCTTTCTGCTAAAGGGTTTCACTTTATGAGCAAAAGTTGGCAGCTGATAGTTATCATTGCATTTTAACTATTTTAATTCCTCAAGGTGCTCTGGCACTCTGCCTGATTTGTAACTCTGGCTTGCAGGTATTTCTAATCTAATGATTGGTATTTAGGGCAAGCAAAGAAGTTTTTTGTATTTTTGTACAGGTAATCCTTGATTTACAACAGTTCATTTAGTGACCATTCACAGTTACAATGACACTGAAAAAAGTGACTTATGACCATTTTTCACACTTATAACCATTGCAGCATTCCCAGTCACGAGAGGCGAGAAGCGTCCCTGCGCCCCTCGATGTGAGTGATGTTGAGTTGGCCACACCCAGCCAGTCACATGACCACCAAGCCACACCCACCAACTAGGCCACGCCCACAGGACCGGTTGTTAAAAAAAAAATGAATCCCACCCCTGTCTCAACGGCACTGAATACTAGTCCTCTTTCGTCTTACTCACATCATCTGAATCTCTTAGCTTGCCATCCTGTCAACAGGCAGCGCCTCGCTTTCCCAGGCCTATTGGCCACTCGTTGTCCTTCTCTGAAGCGCATCCCCTTCCTTATCCCCGCCGACCAGTAGAGGGCGCGTCCGCTCCCTGCTCGTCCAGCCTAGCTGGGCTCAAAAGGCACGGCTTCCGGCCGCTCCTTCTCTGACGCCTTCCTTCGTCGCCTTCGGGCTTTGACTACAGCCGCCGCCGCGAAGCGGGCCTGGGATGCCAAGATGGCGGCGGCGGTAGTATCGGTTTTCCCTGGTGTGCGGCTCCTGACTATCGGCGATGCCAACGGGGAAATCCAGCGGCACCAAGAACAGCAGGCGCTGCGTCTCGAGGCTCGCACCGGGCCTGACGCCGCTGGCCTCGCTTTGTATAGCCGTGAGTGGCGAAATGGGACTGAGTTGGCGGGCATGCTCGCCGACAAGCGGGCCGGTGGGGGCCTAGTCGCGTGAAGAGGGAAGGTTGGATGACTGAAAGAAAAGAATGAATGAATGAATGAGTCGTAGGAGGGACAACTGGTGAGGAGATGCGGAGGAACAGCCAGCTACTTCTTGGAGCTGCTTTCTCGTCATCGCTTCTGCTTGAGATCGCGAGAGAGAGCGGTCTGTCGCCCCAGTGTTTAAAGGCCAAAGGTTTCTGAACATGTGCGAAGAGTAATTCATATCTATACTACAACATGGTAGCTTATAGGAAGGAGACCAAGTTTCATCAGGGAAAATAGGTGGGGGTCGCGGCATATTCCGGAGTTTTTTGAATTTCCGTGCTAACGAGCCATAGCTTCCCTTGGAGAACAGTCCATTTAATTTCGTTTGTAGGCAAATAAAGAATACCCCATGGCTTTTTATGTTTCAACCAAGTAAATGCTCCGTGACTGTTGCCCCAAACTTCTAATAATATTGCACCAGTCTGAGAAATTCCAGGATTTAAAACATTGTTAATAATGTAATGCCAGGATTAATCTGAAGTATTTTAAACTAACCTGTCAAAAGTTAATTGCCACCCCATATATTCCCAAAAGTCACAATAATTAAAGACTAGTAAGCCATACACTTAACTGCCTATATATTGTGATACCACAACAGGGAAAAGTAAATTAGAAAAAATAGGTTTGTGGGTAATTAAAAAAATAGATTATGCTTTAATGGGATTGGGATTGGAAAAGTGCATTTTAGAACTGTTTACGTTGGCAAATTGAGAAGAAAATTTACAAACTTGTGGGTTGAATGAACAGTTGTTTTCCTGAATGCTCTTTTTTGAACATCACATTGTAAAAAATATTTGTAGGTACAGGAGGAGTACATGTAAAAAACCTTAATTTATACTGAGCGTAAAACAGCTTTTTAAGAACACAGCATTAATAACTCCTGAAACTGTTTCATAAATCTCATAATAACCATTCTGAATTATTATATTTGTTCATTATGAACTACCTTTTAGTATTTCTCCCTCTAATCCTTGAGACAATTTGGCTAGTATTACACTTTTTTGTAATAATAAGTATTGTTACATTTTTATCCCTTCAGTGGGGTCTGACATATGTCTGTATGTTGATATAATTGAGCATCAAATGGCTACATTGGGTGTGCATCCCATAGTTGGTCGCCTTCAATATTGGTGTCTTTTACAAACAGGTATTTTGCAATCAATGAATATCATTGCTGTTCAGTATGATGAATCAACAACTAGTTTCACAGACTAACGTGTATACTTACATTTGTGGTTTTTGCTTGATAATGTGTTTAGACACTTCATAGTGTTTAATTGGCTATAGTGGATGTAAATGTGAATACTGCAGTGTATATAGTGTTCTGCACTGTGACTCAATTACTGTAATTCAATCAGAATCATACCATAACTTGAACATATTAGGTGGGTTCAAAATACTTTGTATGCTGATTTCTGTATTGTTTGACAATTTTTGATATTATAACATGATAAGTGGAGACTTGTATACAAAGTATTTAGTTATTTAGTAAATCTGAACTGAGTAATTAGAATGACAGAAATTTTAAATACTATAGTAATTCTGTTGAACTCTCTCTCTCTCTTGTATGCAAGCAATTATTTTTACACTTCCTCACATGAATGCAGAAAGTATATCTATAGGTCTGGGATAGTGAGGAGGCCACTTTTTCAAACTGGGTGACTTGGTCTAACGAATGAATGAGGATATAATGGGGAAACTTTAATCTACATTTTGTCTGTTCAATGCTGGTGTGAGATAGCAGCATTGTCTATTCACTAACTGCCTTCAGTTTTTGGAGCAAGTGAGAAAACATCTAAAGCAGTGGTCCCCAACCTTTTTTGTACCAGGGACCAGTTTCACGCAGAAACACTTTTTCAAGGAGCGGGGAGTCCGAGTTTGGTGGTTTGCTTGCAGACGTTTCATTACCTGACTAGGTAACATCTGATGTTGTTACCTAGTCGGGTAATAAAACGTCTGCCAGCAAACCACCAAGTTCAGGGAGCGCCAATGCCTCCTCATTGCAACCCTGAGCGACAGAGCGACACCGCTGGGCGGTGGCGGCCCACGGCTGTCTCTGTGGCTCAGGACAAGTCCCTGCAGGACGGCTGAGAAGCCCTGCCTCTCAGCCCTGCCTTCCTCAGCCTCATCCCTCAGGTGTCTCCCTCTCTCCCTCAGCCTCATCCCTCAGGTGTCTGCCTCGTTCCTCTCTCAGTCGCTCTCTCGCTCCTCCACCAGCCCAGGAAGAAACTGCTTCAAAGAAGCCGGCAGGGTGGCTTCCTGTCGGCGCAGCTCCTCCGAAGCGCCCATTCACCCCCACACAGCTCCGTTCCGTTCTGCCTGCCTGCCTGCCTTCGTTTCTGATTGTTTCGGAGCAGCTTCAGCTGAGAAAAAGAGGCGAACAGTTATTATTCTCAGCCAAAGCTGCTCCAAAACAACCAGAAACGAAGGCAGGCAGGCAGGCAGGCAGGCAGAACGGAGCACTGGATTGAACCGTGGGCGGCTGTGTGGGGGTAAACGGGCGCTTCAGAGGAGCTGCGCTGACAGGAAGCCACCCTGCCAGCTTCTTTGAAGCAGTTTCTTCCTGGGCTGGTGGAGGAGCAAGAGAGCGACTGAGAGAGGAACGAGGCGGGAGGAAACCGAAGCCGTTGAGCTGGAGAGCAGGACAGGCTTCCTCCCTCCCCTTCTCTCCTTTGTGTTCTTGATCCCTGATCCCAGCAGCATTCACCGAAGGCGAAGAAAGCCGCTATTTTTATTTTATTTTTTATTTTTATTTCTTTGCGGCCCAGTACAAAGTGATCCACGGACCGGTATCAGTCCAGGGCCCGGTGGTTGGGGACCCCTGATCTAAAGTCATTAAGTGGCAATTTTACCAGGGATAGTGTAAGAAATGACTAAACTAGCATGTAAAGTGGATCCTTGTAGTTGGATTAAGCATGCCCCTGCTAGGATAATTTGTGGACTCCAAATTGTAGATAAGATGGATGACTTTTGAAAAGTTCTGGGCTTTTTTGTATGTTAGGTAGACTTTGAAATTTTCCTTCATGAGATTGTCCAAAGGGAATTGATTTTTTTTTTTTGTATGTGTAGAGTTTCTGAACATATTTAGGGATTACTTCTTTGAGAGACTACTCAAACTATTAGAAGAAACATACAATACTGTAATTCCCATGAGGAAATCCAGAATTGAGCTAAAGTCGATCACTTATATAAATTCATTTTGTTGTAGAGTGGATGCTAGCTAAGTTAACTATGAGCGGAATAGCTAAGTTCTCCTTTCCTTGGGAGCATTCTAAACCTCTTCCCATATTTTGAAAGCAGATAAAGTTTTGTTTAGAACACAGTGTCTGAAGCACCATAATCTGATTCTGAACCACTTTGGGATTCATTGAACCACCTCTAGAATGGCATAACCTACAAGAAAGTTTGACAGTCCAATGGAAACAGAACCATTCTACATTCCATTCCATTGTAGTCATCCCTAGAGCTGAAGATTTTGAGTTCAGCTATTATATGTTATTGTAACTGAAATCAAGGGTAGAGTAACTCTGACCCTCCAGATATCGCTTAGGTACAACACCCAGCTATCTTAAACAGCTTAGACAGTTGTGAGTTGTAGGTCAACAATTCTTGAAGGCTTACATATTTTTTTTATCCCTGAGTAGCTCCATTGTTGCTAATTTAGGAGGAGCAGTTTCATACTCCTAGATCTTACATTTTGCCGTTTCAGTGAAGCCACTGCAGCTTTTGGACTCCAACATCCTTCAACTTATTAAATATGTCAAATGTGCTAATTTCAAATTTGACTCCAAAGCCCAATTTCAAATCACAAAGCTTGCTATTTGTTAACCAAGAAGAAAGTTACAGTATGTGGTTTTTTTTAATCTAAACAATAAACCCTTTAATGAAAATTCAAGCTTTCTAAGTGAAAAATGAGAGGAATAATTTCTACAGATAAGCTTCTGGAGTAATCCATTAGATTTTTGAAAATACGTTTCAGAAATATAGAGAGGAATATCATATATAACGTAAATTTTCCATGGGAATCATTTTATGTTGTTAATTGTATCTCAGAATTTGAGCCAAGATATTTCAGTCTTTCATATTTTTATGATCAATAATCTGAGGTCTATCTTTAAATATTCTCAGTTCAAAATAAGCTGTTATCTATGAGTCCCCTTGAAATAATTACTTCTTAGTAACATTTAAGGATATCAGTTCAGGTTAGAGACAATTAGTATCATATTAAGAAAAAGGCAATTAATTTTGTAATGGCAGATGTCAATTTAGCAGTGAATACTATCTGGAAACAGTGCTATAATAAATCCTTGATTAATATTTGTGTGTGTGTGTCCACTATTTCTGAATGTCTGTTATATCCCCAAAGTATGTCATTTGCAGCAATGTAAGTTTTTGAATGCAGTTCATTATTTTGGGAGGGATGCTGTTGTCTGTGGCATTTGAAGTTTATTACATAGGGATCTGTTAAATCAAGGGCCATTGCATTTTATATTTCTTCTCTGCATGTATCAGAGTTTGAATCTCAGAAATTCCAAATGTAAAACACAATAAAAGGGAGGAGGAATAACTTTTGCTGGATACTGTTTGCCAATTAAAAAGGGTAGCCTTTTTAAAAAAGACAGCCTCGTCATTCCTCATTGTTTCTCTGGAGAAGAATACAGAATTGTAATTAATTTTATTGCACAAGGAAAAGAAAAATGTGAAAATATAAAAAGAATACTGTCTATATGTTATTAAAAGCCACCTGTGTGTGTAATGAAATTATTGGAAGAGGGTTTGGTTTAATAATACTTAAAGCTAAGGCAATTGTTTATGTTAGATATCTCTTAGTAAAATTATGATTAATTTTTGTAATAATTGCAGTTTACTGAATGGAAACATTTCAAAATGTCTCTATAATTATATTTAGATCTGATCTGGGAGAAAAGAATGTGCAAAGTACTGAAATAATTGCAGTTTCATAGTTCTCTGCTCAGGTATGCTGAAACAGTGGTTGTCTTTGCCAAAATAATGGACTATACTTCTGGAGGATCAAAGTGTATTCTTCAAGAGTTAGCATGCTGATGCCTCTATTGTACTGTGTCTTTTAAGAGTAGAATCAGTAATCTGGAATTTGCTAGAGGACCTTAGTATATAGCCATTTGATGGCTACGATTTTATGGCTACACTAATAAATAGGAGTCTGAAATCAGAACTTGAAATTAAGTTTGGCTTGCTGGCTTGCTTTGAGGTGACATGCTTTTATAGTTATTAAAAATTAAAACTATATCTTCTAGTCTTTATCTCAGTCAATGACCACCATAAAACAAGAATCAGGCAAAGACAAAAAGCAAAAGACCAATGTAACTTCTTAAATGTAAGTGGAATATAATATGACAAAATATTATTAACATTTTGTCATTAACAAACAAACTTTAAGGGTGTTAAATAATGTTATATACCTTGGGTAAATGTTTATTTACCTACCCTGGTTGGGTTAGGAATTGGAGTATTGGGGAGGGAGGAACCTATAATATGGGGATTAAATGTGCACTACAGTTCTACTTATACCGAGGAAACAGAAAAGATTTTATATCAGATAAAGACTTTCATACACAACATAGAGATATTTCAGGTATGTTGAATTTAACTTCAGTCAGCTAAAATGAGCATTGAAGGCATATTTTCACATTTCTGTACCATATCAATTAGCTGGAATAATCAACTTCCTTAATTACAATGAGTAAAATATCTTTAATTTTTTATCTTAGGAATCCTTGACTAATTGAGTCTGCATATATAATGTGCTGATGTCTCCTGTTTAAAGGTAAATCTCTAAATAGAAGTCTTGACATTTGTAAATAAAAATTGTCTTATTTAAGTTTAAAATATCTGATGAATTGGTCAGAAATTGTCATGCTTCTAAATATCTCAAACACTTTTGCAGTAGGGTTGTAATTTCCAAAATAAATTTTCAAGTTTCACAATTATGGAAAGGCAGCTTAAAGCTTTCTATTTGAAGCTTTAACAGTAGCAAGATGATCAATGGAAGGCACTTCAGCCCAAAATGTATGGTGGAGAACATCAGTTCTAAACTATTGTCAGCTTTCAATAATATTTTGCAAATATACAGTATATTTATGATTGAAAAATTTAACAGATTTTGACATTTAGAGTCTTGGGGAGTTCAAATATATAATGGCTATTTTAAAGAAGTGTGTAAAATCATCAAAGTCATCATCATCATAAGAGTAGGGAGTGCTGCTCTGACAAATATACGTAGGCATCTTGATGCAATTAAAAAGTTAGTCTGTCATGAAACTGTCAATGAACTGTCAATTGATCTGTACCTCATATTATTGCTTACTTTATTGTCCACATGTTTTTTGTTAAATCCCAAGTTCTGTGTTGCAAAATCAAACTATTGAAGGCCCACTCTTTTATATCATAACCATTGAGTATTTGTGTAAACTTAACTGCAAGTCCAAAATGGTGTGCATTTTAAAAAGAGTGGTGTGGTGGGGAAAGCATCTCTTCAACTCATAAATCCAGCTCTGATGTGACAGTTCTATGGCAGCCTTTTGAATCCCTTGATTTTACCAGGCATTTAGTCCTTTTGTGATGTGTGTATGGAAGCTCTAGGGCACATCTGCTATCTCCTTTATTGCTCACAAAGAACTTAGAGAGGCCCAGCTTGACAGCCTAATTAATGTGCACGGGAGACATTTGCATTGAATATCTTCCAAAGGCAGTATCTTGAAAAGGCAAGGCTCTCTTTTCTAGGATCTGAATTCTGTTTTTTACATGCCAGACAAATGCTTTTGGGTTTTTCCCCCCTCTCCTCCTGGTCTTGAGCTAACCCTTCCTTTTCTAATCAAATTAAGTATGAGCCATTGTTCATTCCTGCCTTGGTCTCTTATGCTTTCCAGAGACAAAGCTTCATTGTATTAATATTCTGTAATAAAAGGATTCCTGCTGAGCTTATAAGTCTTGTTTCTGCCCTCCCATTGAATTGGCAATTCTCTGTGAGCAGGAAAATTTCTTGGAAATCTTGATGTTCTCAATCCTGCTGTCTAGATCCTTATACCTGCATAAAAGGCCTGACTGGAAATTAGGAATGTTTGAATAATGGAACTTCAAAGTAGCTACCTCTGTCTGGTAGCTTTTCTGTTAAAGTTGCACAATATCTTTTCATTGAATTAATTTTTGTATTTATCTTATACAAAAGCCAAATAGAATATTGTATTGCTTAAAATAGAATCAGAATAGAGCTGGAGGGGACCTTGGAGATCTTCTAGTCCAGAGTTCTCCAACCTTTATGACTTTGCAGACCGATGTGGGGGAGAGGGGAAGCTTCCGTGTGAGTATCTGGCAAGCGTGTGTACAGCTGATGCAAATGGAGCACTCATGCACATGCCCACTGCTTGTACAAATAGGGATGTGCATGTGTGCTTGCCTGCTATTTCTGCGGCCAGGTTGCCAATGCCTAACACCCCGCAGGTGGGCTGCTGCCCAGAGGTTGGAGATCCCTGTTCTAGTCCAACTTCCTGCTCAAGCAGGAGACTATTTCAGACAAATGGTTGTCTTCTTAACCTCCAATGATGAAGCACACAACTTCTGAAGGCAAGCTGTTCCATTGCTTCATTGTTCTCACTGTTAGGAAGTTTCTCCTTAATTCCTGATTGCTTCTCTCCTTGATTAGTTTCCATACATTTTGTCTTGTCTTGCCTTCTGATGCTTTGAAAAATAAGTTGACCTCATCTTTGTTGTGGTAGCCCCTCAAATACTAGAACATTGCTATCATGTCACCTGTAGCCCTTCTTTTCACTAGACTAGCCATATCCAATTCCTGCAACTGTTCTTCATATATTTTAGTCTCCAGGCGTTTAATCATCTTAGTTGCACTTTCCCCAAAGTCTCAATATCCTTCTTGTAATGTGACCAAAATTGGATATGGTATTCCAGATGTGGTCTTACTAAGGTTTTATAACGTGATCTAATACTTCATGTGATTTTGATTCTATGCCTCTGTTTATGGAGCCAAGGATTGTATTAGCTTTTTTGGCTGCTTCCACACACTGCTGGCTTATATTTAAGTAATCGTCCAGTATGACTCCAAGATCCTTCTTGCAGTTACTGTTTTTGAGTCAGCTTTCAACTACTTGTATCTTTTCAAATACTTGTATCTTTGGTTTTCCTGCCTAAATGTAAAACCACGCTTTTCTCCACATTAAATTTCATTTTGTGTAGGGCTCATTATTCAAGTCTGTCAAGATCCTTTTGAATCCTGAGCTTGTCTTCTAGGGTGTTGGCTATTCCTGCCAACTTAGCGTTATCTGCAAATTTGATGAGTTCCCCTTCTATTCCCTTATTTAAGTCATTTATGAAACTATTGAAGAGAACTGGTCCTAAGATGGGACCTTGTGGCATCCCATTGCTCACTTCCCTCCATGTAGAGTAGTACGATTAAGGAGTACTCATTGAGTGCAGTTTGTCAGCCAGTTACAAATCCATCTGGTAGTGATATTGTCTGTCCATATTTTACTAGCTTACTAAGAAATAAGTTGTGGTTTACTTGAGGGAACTTAAACCATACATTTTTTTTTTTTTGCTTTTGTTCTGCATGCTTGTGTAGTGGGAAATGGCAGGTAAATATAGGATTGTGAGTGCTTGCAGGTTGAGTGTGTATAATTCCTGTAACATTAGTACAATTCCAGTAAAAAAGATATTCTGTATTTAACATGAAATAAATGAAAGTATTGTATTCTCCAAATCAGAGTATTCTGAACAGTGTGAATCTTCTTGTGGGGAGAATGGCAGAGGTTGTGATTGACCTTTTCCACATAACTCTTCTTAACAAGGCTGTAATTATGGACTTTAATTTGTATCAACTGAGATCTGGAATTCAAAGTTAGCAATAATGGTGCGTTGAAATCTGACTTTCTCAAGCAAAGCAACATAAAATACCCTGTTTTATCTTCACCACTATTTTTAAAATAAAAGAGAAAAGATGCAAAACTAAGTTTATATTCTTGTATAAACTAAGCTTATAACTTTGTTTATATTCAGGATTTTCTTGGGGTTATGATGGAGCCTAATGAATAAACTAATGAGGATAAACAAGTAGGATGTAAGGAACATCCAAAGACTCACTACAGCTTATACTCTTGTTGTGCTGTGTGCTTGATAATAGATTCAGGAACTATTTCCCACACCTGTGCACAAGGGTGTGAGGCCCCTGGTAGAGTCCTTTCTGAATTACTTTTCTTAAGCTGGTAAAGGAAGATCAGAAGTATTATCTTGATTATTCAAAGTCCCAGCCTATTTGAGGCTATATAATTAAAGTTTGGCTGGCAAATATTTTTATTCTGTTAGTTTAATAGCCCCCTCTTTTTAAAATATGACATTAATCTTTTGAAAGTTTTATAAACCTTTTCTTATTTGACTGACCATGTTTATTTTGCTTAAAATTGAGTTTAATGTCTATGGGTGTGGGTGTATTTAGTTATTTATTCTCATATATTCATAGTGCTAGAAGGGACCTTTGAGTCTGCTAGGCCAACTCCTGCCCAAGGCATCCCTTATACCATCCTGGACAAATGGTTGCCCGATGTTTTCCTGAAAACCTCCACAGATGAAGCACCCACACACTAAATTGATACCCTGTTCACTGCTTGCAACCAGACAACAATAGTGGGAGGGGGAGGGTGTCAGCCCTGGATCCATCTTGATTCAGATTTGGGACTGTCACAAGGGAGGATGGATAACTGGGAATGAAAGAGAAATGAGAAGGGAAGATAGCTACACAACAACATTCTTTCGCCTGAGCTCAAGGTCGAGTTGCTGGAGTTGGAGGGGAGTGACTAGACTTGCCGGGAATTCAGAATGGAGGTGGATTGGAAAGTGACTTGAGGATCATCAGTGAGGGGCTGGGTATGAGTTTTAGTGTAGCAGGGGGAAATGCGAGAATTCAGATTTGGGTTTTCCCCACATCTGCCAATATGATTTCTCTAATAAATTCTTACTTGGATGGACTCTGTCTCTGAGTGCTGAATTTGGGATGGAGAGTTTGGTTGGAATGCTGACATTAACCCAAATAGCCTAAAAGAAAATTACAGTAGCTTTTGCAAGAGCAATGCCGCTGTCCAGAGTCCTGAGCCCCAAGATGCTCCCCCAAAACACTGCAGGTGTAAAGTCTCAGGGAAGATGGAGCAAGAACCAAAGACCATTGAAGGAGCCACCGGACCTGTGCCAGGGAAAGCCTGCAAAACCCGGTATTACCCTTCAGAGGCAGAAGTGGTCACAGCCGAGGCCGCGCAAACTGAAATCTGGAGAGACATGAGACCCAAGGAACCAACCTCTTGGCAGACCCCGCTGGCAGGACCAGCCACACAGTTCAAACCCAGAACAAGTGACTGGTGTTCCCCCACCTCTGGGAGCAGAGTGGCAACTGGGAACCAGAGTTGCCTATGAATGGAGAGTACAGTGGTCCCTAGAGGCTGGCAAGTTTCAAGAGCTGTCATGGAGCCAGTCGCTAGCTGGGTTACCTGAAAAGTTCGAACTGCTGAGTGTGGGTCCCACGGTCCAAACCTCCCCACACGTGGTTCAGCTTAGATGGGTGCTGCCACAGCCTGTTTTCAACGTTCTGGGATCTGGAAGCACGGCACTCCAGAGCGGAACATCCACTTCATTTCATTCAGCAGTGGCTGGCCCAAGCCCCGGGTCCCAGCAGCAAAGTCCCTCCACTGCGGTGGTAGCCCAGTCATCTGCCATGGCAGGATGACCTCCAATGCCACCGGACTGATCGAGCCCTGAGATCAGAGGCAGGCCAGGAAGCGCACCAGGCCTGTCCAACAAGCCCCACCAGCACCTCCAGGGATGCTGCCCGTGGACCAGGTTCCACCTGGTTGGGCTTTTTATCCCAGACACGGGTAGATCCAGTACCAGTGGAAGCTGGCTCCAGCTCCACCACCAATTCCTCCAGCCGCAGCTGCACCCCCTCCAGCAGCTGCCCCACCACTATTCTCAGTCACCTTTGATGGCACCCCAGGCAAACTACCCTACTTCCTCAACTGGATTTGGGCTCACATTGATCATTATGGGCACAATACCAATCAGACCAGAACATGATTACAGCCATTGCAGATAACATGAGAGAAGGGGAAGTGGCCAATTGGATCGCCCAACTCTATGATGAAGGAGCCCCTGAGTTAGAAGATGTGGACGAATTTGTGTGGTCTTTGAGAGCACAATTGAAAGACCCAGTGAACCAGGAGGAGGCTGAAGCAGAAATCAAAGGACTGAAATTATCACCTAAAGAATTTAGGTGTGTGAGTTTAGAAGAGTAGCCAGAAGGTT